>NC_067250.2:296113680-296440680 GCF_019359855.2 Lolium perenne | reverse complement strand
AGGATGGAATTGGGGGTCAACTGGTGCAGTTGAATCCCATAAACGAAAAGAAGGCCGCGGAGGAAATCGTGAATTGGGGCCGAAAGGCCGCGGATGAGGTGATCAACAAAACTAACCCGGTACTCCATTGGAGGCTTGGGGTAGCTTTCTTCGCTGGGAAAGCGGATGGCGTCCTCCTTCTTCATGAGGCCAAGCCTCTTCAGCATGTTGGTGTCTTGGTTGGAGATTTTGGATCTCTCCCACTCAAGATCCGCGGCGGCCATCTTGGATTCCGAGTGCTTGTGGCGAGTGAGTCGCGTGCGCGGTGGCATCAACGGCAATGGGCAGAGCAATGCTCGTGAGTGCGGATGATCAGAGAGAGTTGGGCGCAGGGGAAGCTTTTGCGAAGAGGAACAGATGAGCGGCGCAAGCGAGGGGATGAACGGAGCTTGAAGAAAGGTTTATATAAGAATCGGGTGAAGCAGTGCGCCGTTGGATGAAGAAATCGTGTGGTGAAAAAAGATCTTCTAGATACAAGGGTAAAAAGGTATTTTTTGAGATAGGCGTTCTTGTACGTGCGCGAGAAAAAGCGGAGGACGTGTGTCCCCCACTTGCACGACGATGTCAACATGGTGGAAACAATGGACCCACAAGGCAGAAAAATCAAGACTATAAACGAGAGATGAAGCAATTTTGTTTAAGGGAAGCATGTCGACAAGAAAAATAAAAGAAGATTGGCGACAGGAGGAATTATTAAATACTTCGGGAGCCTTTGATCAAATACAAGTTTTTGCCCAAACGCTCGGGGGCTACTTCGATAAAAAGTAAAATTTCGAGTATGGCAATATAGAAATTGCGGGAGCCTACAACCAAGCACAAGTCCTTGGCTGTAGCCTCGGGGGCTACTCCCATCGGGAGCGCTGTTCGCGCACCCGAGAGATAAAAAGAAGAGAGAGATCATATTGGGAAATAACGACAATATAGCGACAAGGTGGACTAAAATGTTGAGCCTACAACCAAGCACAAGTTCTTGGCTGTAGCCTCGGGGGCTACTCCCATCGGGAACGCTGTTCGCGTACCCGATGAAGTTCAAAAATAAAAGATAGAAAAGCAAGAGAGTATATTTCGAGTTATAATTAACTCTACATATACTCCCATCGGGAGAGCAATATAAGTCATATTTGACTCGATAAAATGTGCCATTCCAACAGCCGGAAAAGCACTCGACAATATATTCTCAGAACGCCGAAGTTGCGAGCAATATCTGAATGCCGCAAATTTGCGAAGGTAAGACCCCAGATACGTTCTGCTGGCCGTGGCATCGCCAAAGACTGCGCTCTGCTGCTTTTATCCGTATCAACAGATACGAAGAAAAATCCTAACGGACGCGTTAGGTACCCGATAAATTTGACTGGGACTCGACAGAATGGTAAGACCTTAAGCGGCACCTGTCGAAGTTTACACCAGTATCCCGAGATCATGTCCAGGGACGTGATTTTGAAGTAGGTTTTTGCGGATTGCCACTAGAAGCGGTTAACTAGTACCTGATCCGTCGGATGAACTAGCCCCAACTACCATTATCCCTGTACAATATAGAATTTTATGTGAAGAAATATAAAAAAGTTGAAGCTTTCGAATAAAAATAAACGGTGGAGATTTTCCCTGATTCTACGATTCAAGCAAAATCTCGGGGGCTACTGACATAGGCATCCCAAATGGGCCTGCCGAAGATAGTACCCGGGGTTTACTGAAGGCCCACTACCCGAAGAATAAGAAGATTCGGGAGCCCAAGATATATCAAGGAAAGTCAAGAGTTGTAATAGGAAGTGTTATCTGTAATCTGGCGGGATGAGTTAGAAACCGTCCCGGACTCTGTAACTTGTATAGCACGAATCCCTCGGCTCCACCTCCTATATAAAGGGGGAGTCGAGGGACGAAGAAGGAATCGAATCATTGTCTACAAACCCTAGTTTTCATAATCGTCGAGTACTTTTCGGCTGAAACCTTCGAGATCTACTTGCCCTCTACTTCTAACTAAACCCTAGCCTACAATCCATAGGCATTGACAAGTTGATACCTTGTCAAAGGGTCCCATGAAGTCAAATCCCCAACAATCGAATGGTTCAATAACAAGAGTATAATTCATAGGCATTTCATTGCGTCTGGAGATATTACCAACCCTTTGGCATTCATCACAAGATAAAATAAACTTCCTTGCATCTTTGAAGAGAGTTGGCCAATAAAAACCTGATTGTAGAACCTTTTGCGCGGTTCTTTCTCCGGCGTGATGTCCTCCATAAGCACTCCCATGACATTTACTCAATATTTCATGCTGTTCATATTCGGGAACACATCTTCGCAGAATACCATCCACTCCTTTATATATGTGTGGGTCATCCCAGAAATAATGCCTCAAGTCATAAAAGAATTTCCTCCTTTGCTGAGCTGAAAAGGTCGGAGGCAAGTACTTGGAAACAATAAAGTTAGCGTAATCAGCATACCAAGGACTGTCTCGCGAGCTCACTTTTATTACAGCCAATTGTTCATTTGGAAAACTATCATTAACAGGAACAGGATCATAAGCAATATTTTCCAATCTAGACAAATTATCAGCAACAGGATTATCAGCACCTTTCCTATCTACAATATGTAAATCAAATTCTTGCAACAGAAGTACCCATCTAATAAGCCTTGGCTTAGCATCTTTCTTTTGCATAAGGTATCTGATTGCAACATGATCAGTATGAATAGTGACTTTTGAATCAACAATATAAGATATAAACTTATCACAAGCAAAGACTACAGCTAACAATTCTTTTTCAGTAGTAGCATAATTTCTTTGAGCAGCATCAAGAGTTTTACTAGCATAATGAATAACATTCAATTTTTTATCTACTCGCTGTCCAAGAACAGCGCCTACAGCAAAATCACTAGGATCACACATAATTTGAAATGGTAAATTCCAATCAGGAGGTTCAACTATAGGAGCAGTTGTTAAGGCTTTCTTTAGAGTTTCAAAAGCTTCCTTACAATCATCATCAAAAACAAAAGGTACATCTTTTTGAAGAAGATTAGTAAGAGGCTTTGAAATCTTGGAGAAATCTTTAATAAACCTCCTATAAAACCCAGCATGACCAAGAACACTACGAATACCTTTAACATCCCTAGGATAGGGCATCTTCTCAATTGCTTCAACTTTAGCTCTATCAACTTCAATACCTCTCTCGGAAATTTTATGTCCCAATACAATTCCTTCATTAACCATAAAGTGGCATTTCTCCCAATTAAGAACAAGGTTAGTTTCTTCACATCTCTGCAAAACTTTATCAAGGTTCATAAACAATTATCAAAAGAATTCCCATAGACAGAAAAATCATCCATGAATACCTCTACAATACTCTCGCAAAAACCATGAAAAATAGCAGACATGCATCTTTGAAAAGTAGCAGGAGCATTACATAAACCAAAAGGCATACGTCTATAAGCATAGGTTCCATAGGGACAAGTGAAAGTGGTTTTCTCTTGATCCTTAGCTTTAACAGCAATTTGTGAAAATCCAGAATAACCGTCAAGAAAGCAAAAATGAGTATTTTTGGATAACCTTTCTAACATTTGATCAATAAACGGCAACGGATAATGATCTTTCTTAGTAACTTTATTAACTTTACGAAAATCAATGCACATTCTATAACCTACAACTACTCTTTGAGGTATGAGCTCGTCATTATCATTAGGCACAACAGTCATTCCTCCTTTCTTAGGAACACAATGCACAGGACTAACCCATCTACTATCAGCAATAGGATATATAATACCAGCTTCAAGAAGTCGTGATACCTCATTTCTTACCACATCCTTCATCTTAGGAATTAGACGACGCTGAGGTTCAACAACAGGCTTCGCATCTTCTTCCATATTAATGGCGTGTTGGCATATAGAGGGAGAAATCCCCTTCAAATCATCAAGAGTGTAGCCAATAGCACCTCGGTGTTTCTTCAATATTTCCAATAGTCTTTCTTCTTCAAACTCTGTAAGCATAGAACTAATAATAACAGGATATATTTTCTTATCATCAATATGAGCATATTTAAGATTATCAGGCAAAGGTTTTAATTCAAAGACAGGATCTTCCTTTGGTGGCGGTGTTGTACCCAAATCTTCCACCGGTAAATCGTGCTTAAGAATAGGTTGGCGAAGGAAAATTTCCTCAAGCTCATCTCTTTCCTTCCTAAAAACTTCACTCTCGCTATTCTCCAAATGTTGCTGCAAAGGATTATTAGGAACAAGAACAATAGATGCACACTGTTCCATTTTAAAATCATTACTAGGCAAATCAGCTTTATAAGGAGTTTTGGTAAATTTAGAGAAGTTAAACTCATAAGATTCACCAGCAGATTTAGTCAAAATTTTCTCTTTCTTGCAATCTATAATAGCTCCACAAGTATTTAGAAAAGGTCTACCAAAAATGATAGGACAATAATCACTAGCAGCAGAACCAAGAACCAAAAAGTCAGCAGGATATTTAATCTTACCAAATAGAACTTCCACATCTCGAACAATACCAATTGGAGAGATAGTTTCTCTATTAGCCAGCTGAATAACCACATCAATATCTTCAAGTTCACAAGAACCAATTTCGTGCATAATCTCCGTATAAAGCTCATAAGGAATAGCACTAATACTTGCACCAATATCACATAAACCATAATAGCAATGATCACCAATTCTAACAGATAGCATAGGAACACTAGCTTGCTTGGGTTTATTAGGATGTGAAACAATATTAGAAGCATCTTCACAGAAAATAATATGACCTTCCTCCAAATTTTCAGTCACAAGATCTTTAACTATTGCAACAGCAGGTTCAATTTTTATTTGTTCTTCAGGTTCTATAGGTTTCTTTTCACTTTTATGAACCACACTATTTATAACAGAGCACTCCTTCATTTTAGCAGGGAAAGGAGTTTTTTCAATATAAGCTTCAGGAATAACATGGTCCATAGTTTCAACTACAACGCATTTATTTATAGATGAATCAATTTTATCTTTATATGGTTCATGAAACTTATCAAAATTCTTCTTAGGCAATTCATAATGAGAGGCAAAAGCTTTATAAAGATTTGCAGCAACTTGAGAATCAAGACCATAAGTAGCACTCATATTACGAAATTTATCAGTTTCCATAAAAGCTTCAATGCATTTGTAATCATAATTTATACCTGATTCTCTTTCTTTGTCGATTTCCCATCCTTCAGTATTTTCCTGGATCCGATTAAGAAGGTCCCTTTTAAACTCTTCCTTATTGCGCGTGAATGATCCAGAACAAGAGGTATCCAGCAAGGTCTTGTCTTCAAAAGAAAGTCTTGCATAGAAATTATCAATAATAACATTACCAGGAAGCTCATGAATGGGGCATTTGAGCATTAAAGACTTCAATCTCCCCCATGCTTGGGCAATACTCTCTCCATCATGAGGCCAAAAATTATATATGCGGTTCCGATCCTTATGAATTTCACTTGGAGGATAGAACTTAGAATAAAACCGGGGTACAATATCATTCCATTCGAGAGAATCTCCATTATCCAATAATTTATACCAATGCGCCGCTTTACCAGACAGCGATATAGAGAATAGTTTCTTCCTCACTTCATCCATAGCAATACCTGCACACTTGAATAAACCGCATAATTCATGTAAGAACAGTAAATGATCTCCAGGGTGGACAGTTCCATCCCCTGTATAACGGTTATCCACTACACGCTCAATAATTTTCATAGGTATTTTGTATGGTGTCTCTTCCTCACCTGGCGCCTTATCCACTACCTTTGCAGTAGTAGTAGATTTCCCAAACAAACATTCGAGAGAAGATCTCTCCATAATGAATTATAGCAGCAGGCAGAAATAAAATCAGCACTTACAGTAGAAGTTTCCCTTACCAATTCCACTTACCAATAGCGCTTCACTCCCCGGCAACGGCGCCAGAAAATAGTCTTGATGTCCCACAAGTATAAGGGGTGTATCGTAGTATCTTCGATAAGTAAGAGTGTCGAACCCAACGAGGAGCAGAAGGTGTTGACAAGCAGTTTCGATGTAGGAATCACTGTAGATGCTCACAAACAAGTATTCAAGAGGTTTTAATGTAACAGATGAATAAAGTATGAGTAAGTAAAGTGCGAGAGTAGCAATTGCTGCGAGTGGCCCAATCCTTTTTAGCACAAAGGACAAGCCGGTTTGTTTACTTATAATGACCAAACGTTCTTGAGGACACACGGGATTTTAGTCTAGTGCTTTCGCTACATATAGCTGATTAATCTTCATTGTTTTGATAAGTGTTGTGTGGGTGAACCTATGCTAATGTACCGCCCTTCCTAGGACTAATACATACTTGTGATTATACCCCCTGCAAGCATCCGCAACTACAAGAAAGTAATTAAGAATAAATCTAACCACAGCCTTAAACTCTAAGATCCTGCTATCCCTCCTGCATCGATATACCAACGGGGGTTTAGGTTTCTGTCACTCAGGCAACCCCGCAATTAGCAAACGAATACAAGATGCATTCCCCTAGGCCCATAAAGGTGAAGTGTCATGTAGTCGACGTTCACATGACACCACTAGAAGAATAACACCACAACTTAAATATCATAACATTGAATATTACTCAACCATAGTTCACTACTAACATTTAGACTTCACCCATGTCCTCAAGAACTAAACGAACTACTCACGAGACATCATATGGAACATGATCAGAGGTGATATGATGATGAATAACAATCTGAACATAAACCTTGGTTCAATGGTTTCACTCAATAGCATCAACAACAAGTAGGAATCAATACCGGGAGAGTTTCCCCTATCAAACAATCAAGATCAAACCCAAATTGCTACAGAGGTGACGAGGTGCTGCGGTGGAGATGGCGGTGATGATGATGAAGATGATGGTGATGGCGGTGGAGATGATGTCCAGCTCGATGACGGTGACGATGGCGTCGATTTCCCCCTCTCGGGAGGGAATTTCCCCGGCGGATTCCAGCCGCCAGAGAGCTCTTTTCTCTCTGGTGTTCTCCGCCCCACAGAGGCGGCTGTAACTCTTCGTGAGGTATCCTCTGTGGCTTAGGTCTTCGGGACGAAGGGTTTCGCGAAGAAAAGGAGGCGAGAGGGGCTGTGGGCCCCCCTCACCACCAGGTGGCGCGGCCAGGCCATGGGCCGCGCCGCCCAGTGGTGTGGGCCCACCCTGGGTCCCCTCAGCTCCTCCTTCTGGCTTCCTTCGTCATCTTGAAAAATAGGATTTTTGGTATAATTTCCTTCCACAGTTGATCTTCCGAAATATTGCATTCTGACGGTGCTTTTTCCAGCAGAATCCTGGCTCCGGTGCTTGATCCTCCAATAATGATGAAACATGCAAAATAGATGAAATAACATAAGTATTGTGTCCCAATATGAAATATATCAATGAATAACAGCAAATTATGATATAAAATAGTGATGCAAATTGGACGCATCACAGTGCCTTTCAAATAGCGCAAAACTCTCTCAAGAGCATGCCAATGAGCATCTCCAGGTCTAGACACAAAACGGCTGAGTTTAGTTACAGCAAAGGAGATGTCAGGCCTCGTGGCGCTGGCTAAATACATAAGCGAGCCAATGATTTGCGAGTATCGCAATTGATCTCTAGCAATTCTTTTATTCTTACGAATTATCACACTAGGATCATAAGGCGTTGGAGAAGATTTGCAGTCGCTATACCCGAAGCGACTTAGAATCTTTTCCACATAGTGGGACTGAAGCCATGTAATCCCACCATTGTCATCCTTGAGCAGCTTAATGTTTAAGATCACATCAGCTACTCCCAAGTCCTTCATCTCAAAACAACGAGATATGAACTCCTTGACCTCCTTAATCACAGTAAGGTTGGTCCCAAATATCAATATGTCATCGACATAGAGACAACGAATAACTCCCTCGCCCCCACCATGGCGATAGTATACACACTTGTCAGCTTCGTTTACAACAAAGCCTTCAGCGGTTAAAGTTCTTTCAAACTTCTCATGCCACTGCTTAGGCGCTTGCTTAAGCCCATATAAAGATTTCAGTAATTTACACACCTTTCCTTCTTGACCATCTACTACAAATCCATCAGGTTGCTCCATATAAATTTCCTCTTCAAGCTCTCCATTTAGGAAAGCAGTCTTAACATCCATTTGATGAACGAGAAGACCATGTGAGGCAGCCAAGGATAGTAGCACTCGAATGGTGGTCAATCTGGGAACAGGTGAGTATGTATCAAAGAAATCTTCACCTTCTTTCTGGGTATAACCCTTGGCCACAAGACGTGCCTTGTACTTTTCAATAGTACCATCGGGCCTAAGCTTTTTCTTGAACACCCACTTGCATCCTACAGGTTTGCACCCATAAGGATGATCAGTAACCTCCCAAGTTCCATTAGCTAAGATGGAATCCATCTCGCTACGGACAGCTTTCTTCCAGTAGTCAGCATCCTGAGATGCATATGCTTCTGAAATAGAAGTGGGAGTATCATCCACGAGGTACACAATGAAATCGTGACCAAAGGACTTTGCAGTCCTCTGTCTCTTACTCCTTTTGGGAGCTTCATTGTCATCCTCTACAGGATTGTCACAGTGTTCTATAGTCATGGTAGGTTCAGGAAATAATTCCCGAGTAGATGAACTAGGCATCTCCTGAATTGATGAGCTAGACGTTTCTTTCATAGGAAAGATGTCCTCAAAGAAAGTCGCATCATTCGACTCCATAATTGTACCAACATGCATGTCGGATACCTCAGATTTTACTATCAAAACTCTGTAGCCAATGCTATGAAATGCATATCCCAGAAGAACACAATCCACGGTTTTTGGTCCAAGCTTGCGCTTTTTGGGTATTGGCACATTTACTTTCGCCATACAGCCCCAAGTTCGTAGGTAAGAGAGTTTTAACCTTTTCCTTTCCCATTCCTCAAACGGGGTAATGGTTTTGTTCTTTGTGGGGACACGGTTTAGGACATGACATGCAGTCAATATCGCCTCCCCCCACCATGCCTTGGATAGACCCGATGTATCTAACATGGCGTTAACCAAATCAGTTAGAGTACGGTTCTTTCTTTCGGCCACCCCATTTGACTGAGGTGAGTAGGGAGGCGTCCTCTCATTGATAATACCATGCTCCACACAAAAAGAATCAAACTCGTTGGAAAAATACTCTCCACCACGATCAGACCTTAGCCGCTTGATCTTTCGATCAAGTTGGTTTTCTGCTTCAGCTTTAAAGATTTTGAAGTGATTAAGAGCTTCATCTTTAGATTTCAGGAGGTACACATAACAATATCGAGTAGAGTCATCAATTAAAGTCATGAAGTATCTTTTTCCTCCTTTTGTCAATTCACCATTCATTTCACAAAGATCTGAATGTATGAGCTCCAGCGGTGCCAAGTCTCTTTCCTCCGCAGTCTTGTGAGACTTACGTGGTTGCTTAGCTTGCACACATACTTGGCACTTGGATTTCTTGACAATAGAAAATTTCGGAATTATATTCATATTCGCTAGCCGCGTCATGCACCCAAAATTAATGTGACAAAGTCGTGAATGCCAAATATCGGACTCACTATCATTGCAAACGTGATTAATAATTTGAGTACATAAGTCTGACAAAGATAAGCGGAACAAGCCTCCGCACACATAACCCTTTCCAACAAATTGTCCACACTTGGAAATTACAACTTTATTGGACTCAAAAACCAACTTAAAACCATCTCGACATAAAAGCGATCCGCTAACGAGATTCTTATTAATGGAAGGAACGTGCTGCACATTCTTCAGCTGGATGGTCTTTCCCGAAGTAAACTTCAGATCCACCGTACCAACACCACGAACAGAAGCACGTGAGCCGTTTGCCATCAACACGGAAGAAGTCCTTGCGACCTGATAAGAAGAAAACATAGAGACATCAGAACATACATGTGTATTGGCTCCGGTGTCTATCCACCAATCAGGAGAATTACATACTGAAAGGACAGTAGGAGAAGTACCATACCCAACGTCCTTCATCTCAGTATCAACACCAATAACAACATTTGCGGACTTGCCGCTGTTCTCACGCCGATCATGGCGTTCTGGGCAATCAGGAGCCCAATGTCCAGGAGCGCCACAAACATGACAGTTCCCTTTCTTCTTATAAGGAGTCTTCCTCTTGAAGTTGGTTGAGTTGGAGGCTTTGTTCTTCACGTCAAACTTGCCTTTTCCATTGTTCTTATTCTTAGACTTGTGAGATTGGAAGTTCTTCTTTTGTACCACATTGGCACTAGAACCTCCCTCAAAACTACGAGCGCGTGTGTCCTTTGCTCTCGCCTTCCCTTCCACATGAAGCGAGCCAATGAGATCCGAAACGGAAAACTCTTGTCTCTTATGTTTCAGAGAAGTAGCAAAGTTCCTCCACGAGGGAGGAAGCTTGGCAATAATGCCGCCGGCCACAAATTTGTCCGGTAAGGTACACTTAAACTGCTCGAGTTATTTGGCAAGGGACTGAATCTCATGAGCCTGCTCAACCACGGAGCGCTCATCAGTCATCCTGTAGTCATAGAATTGCTCCATGACATACAGTTCAGTGCCAACGTCCGAGACCCCAAATTTGGCCTCGAGCGCATCCCACGCATCTTTACCATGGTCGAAAGCCATGTACGGGTCAACAATGTTGTCCCCAAGAATGCTGAACTAGGCCGCCTTAAACATGGCGTCGACCTTCTCAAACTTTTCCAGCTCCTCTGCAGAGAGAGGCCCCTCAGGTCTAGCATCTGTGGCGCTAAAACAGCCTAGGTTTGTAAACCATAGAACTGCCTTTGTGCGCCACCTCTTGTAATGCATACCATCAAAGAGGGGAGGTCGAGTAGCGGCAGCAACGCTGCTTGAATTGATTTGCCTATAATCAGGTTTTTGGATTGTTGGAAATATAAGCAAATATCCATATGAAATAATCCGTACGAGTAATTGATAAATCATGAATACAAACATAACAAATCGATCGCATCTACCATAGAAACTAGAAGAAGAAACTCTAACAGAGACTGAAAGAGAGACGACAAGATCACATACTTTGCAGCAGCGTCGTTGTCGCCCATGTTGAGGTTACCGAAGAAGTCGCTGAGGTCCGGGAAGAAGTAGTCGGTGTGGAGGAACTCGTCGTCCGATGACGACGTCGTAATGCTAGTAGTCGCGCCGGAGCGCTCCCCAAAAACCTGATTGCCCCTCACCCGTACAGGTTCACGAGAGGCAGGGTTCCGGAGGCCTACTGTCCCGGCAGTCGGTGCACGCCGACGGACGGGATGAGGAAGACGAAGGTGGCATCGCAATGAACTGGAAACAGGTAGTAGCGTATGCGTCTGATACAGACTAGGGTTGGAGTACGCGCTTATATAGTGCGGTTCGGGAAGGTCGTGGAGCGCAGCCCACGTCCGAGTCGGCACAGCCACGATCCAGAAAAACCGGAAGGCAAAACGGCTGAGTAACGCGTCCGTTAATGACTCGAAATTGATTACACAATTAATTTCCCAAACAGCAAAAAGATAAGCTCGGCTCGGCGAGATTCCCGCAACCCGCGGCGCGGCGCGGCGCGTCGTGTCGTGTCGTGATGAGGCGAGGCGGGCGGCGGAGGAGGAGGAGTGCGCGAGGGCTCTCTCTCTTCTCACTCACTTACTAGGACTAGAACAACCCACCTTATATACCACTCCAACTCTCTCCCAACTAGCAATGTGGGACTAAACTTAGCTCCCACTAGTGCTGCCACTGATTATTGGAATGGGCCATGTGAGTTTCAGAATTTGATAATGGGCCATGGGCCAAAGGCCAAATGCCCCAAATTCCAGCAGCATCTGGTTGAAGAAGGCCAACCAGACCGTCAGTGATTTGGACACGCCGCAGCCGTCGTACATGCGACATCATCGGAGCGGCTAGCAACCTCCAGTGAGAAGCCGGAGAACGACGCTGGCTATAAAAAAGAAGAAGCTCACCGATATGGTACGGTGCCGGCTAGGGGACGACGTTGGCGATCGACGGCGGTGAGGACGGGGATGATACTAAAACCTACAAAACTACTATAATTTCAGCTCAAATTGCATATAAAAAAATAAAATTCCTAACATAGGCATTTCATCGAACACCTTGCTAGCACTAGAAAAATAATACGAGTTAAACTAGCCACGAAATAAGCTAAATTAGGAACGGCGGAAGAAAGGATGATATTGCTAACCCTTCGATAGATGGAGGTCGTTAATCTTGTTAAGATGGTGGAGAAAAAATGAAAATTTGTTGGAGTGTGAGAGGTGCAAAAAAATTTAGAAATGTGAGAGAGTGAGGAAAAAATGAGAAAGGATCGGGTGGGGGGAGGGGGGAGGGGCAGGGATCATATAGAGGCACCCTTTAGTACCGGTTCTTTAGATGAACCGGTACCAAAGGTCCAGCCCTGGCCTCACCCCGCGACAGAATTTTGGTCGAAGACCTTTCGTACCGGTTCCTAACACGAACCGGTACGAAAGCCCCTAACAAACCAGTACGAAAGCTCCTCGCCCGCCTGAGCCCCCAAACCAGTACAAATGACTGGGAACCGGTACTAAAGTCTTAGATGGTTGCCCCATTTTCTACTAGTGACACCGGGCAAATCGTATTCATCCAGTTACATATTTATGCATTAATATTTTCAAATTTATTGTCACTTCAAAGCTATGACTTTGACAAGATTGCATCAGACCCAAGCCTAGTTAAAAATGACGAATCTAATTTACTCTTTCTCAACGACTTTGATGAGTAGATACACTGTATAGTACTTGTGAGTATTCGTCAATGACGTAACACCAGCGACCATCTCCATCTACTTATATATTTATGTCCACAGATCATCTTACAATATGGGCTTATCCACTAATATTTTCAAATTTAATGTCATTTGAAAGATATTTGACTTTGATGTGATTGCATCACACCCAAATGAAACTGAAAAGGACGGGTCCAATTTACTCTTTCTCGACGACCTTGATGCATATTGGATATTAAAGACACGTTCCAAACCCAAGCTAGGATAATATATAGGCTTAGCATCCACGAGAACATTTTGTATTGTTTGGGTTGGAAGAGCACCATGTATGCATTTCGGTATGCGCTGAATTGGCGGCCTATTGGGGCGTACATGTGGGATTGAGAGGGATCGAGATTTCAGTTACAACTTTTCATACCATGTGAGCTCGTTGAACAGAATGATGCGGTAGTTCCAAGTGGTCATTTCTACGCACGTGGCTCGGTCTACGCCTAACATTTGACCTCCAGTGTTGTGGGAGTTCGTACATGTCGCCACTACTAGCCACGACTCAAAAGCTTCCAAGCTGTAGAAAATGCTCTCAAATAAGGAAAAGGGAAAATGACCATGTATGTATGGATGTTGGGGAGCTCTAGCAAATCTAATGAGATGGACCATATACATAGTAGGTTTGCCCACGAAGGCCGTTGCAATGTCAAAAGACCCGCAACGAAATGAGCGAATTCGTCTAGGTGGTAAATATTGCAGTTGTTGTTTCCTTTTGTGCCATCATCGAGTGGTGGTCGTGGTGCAGCGAACGAGCAAGTGCGCGACACGGTTGTTTTTCTGGTCCTCTTCATTTTTTGAGGGTTTATAGATCCTTTTATTAATCAATGATCATAGGTACAATAGCAATATGCGAGGAATTAATGTGCCATATATGGCGATCATGATCAAGAGAAATATGACTACGGGCTAAATTATGAACATGCATATTGGACTTTCTTCCTTCATGGTTCAAACTAACTAAAGCAACGGCCAAACTGCGCTGGTGAATCTCTGAACGGAGTAGTAGCTTCCTCTGCTCTCAGTCTGATGCAAGAATTATCCTAATGACGTAAAGATCAGACCAGCGAGCAAGTCATTCACGGCAAGCTATCGCTTCCAATGTTGCAGAATAAGCAATCCCCTGCTTAGACAGAGGCGTCAAGAAAAGCTCCATGTCCGCAACAATATCTCGGTTTTCATGTTTGGATACCGTAACATCGACATTTACCTTTACTACATTGCTTGGTGACACGATCCAAGGGCAGTCGGAGGTACTGCTGGCACTTGGATTCGAGGTTTCTTGATTGTTTGAATAAGGTTTTGTTCGGCTAGATAGTTTGGGATGAAATCATAGATTGCCAGAGGGCTCTGAAAAACTTCTTTGTGTATTGCTTTCCTTTTGGCACTCAAAATTGCCCAGAGCGTGATAATTATCTTGGTGAACTTTTCATGTTACAATGTGTCAATCAGGAAGAACAACCAGTCCTTAGCATTGAAATCGAATGTAACTTTTTCTATAGATACATTTTCATATAATAACACTTTGATTGGAGGTCGTATGCAATCATAAAAATAGTTTTACCAAAACATAACGCTATTTTGCATAATATATTAAAATTTCATGTTTGCTAACTTTTGTAACAACCAGAACACATAATACATCGTTTGTATTGTTTCAAATTTCTAACATTTTCTCATATTTGTTTCAAAAAGTAAAATGGTGATACCGATGTGGGGGAGGGGGGTGTGTCAAGCTTCATGCACTAGCCAACGCAACCAAAAGTCCGAACTGATGGAAAGGGCTAGGCAATCAATCCACTTATATATCTCAACACCCCTCCTCACGTGTGACCGGAAGACGAGAAGAGGAGGTCAACACGTGGAAAGCAGAATAGCACACGTATGAATGATCGTATACGCGGCGGACACAGGGGTGGGTAAATATTGCGAGAACCAGGACTCGAACTCGAGACCCTGGGGCTCTGATACCATGTCAAGCTTCATGTACTAGCCAACGCAACCAAAAGTCCAAACTGATGGAAAGGGCTAGCCAATCCACTTATATATCTCAACAATATATATCTCAACAGGGTGCATGGAGCAAAAAAGAAAAAAAAAATATGTGCAAACGGCTAACGCCGTTGCTCGCTGTCACGGTGGAGAACCCCGGGGCCACGCATCCCAGTCAATGCTGACGACTTTTTTGTGCCGATGGCCAGACCCGATCTGTGCCGACCGTGGCCATCGGCACAGCCTGTCATGTTCGAGCCTTGTGCCGACGTCCCCGATAAAATGTCGTCGACATAAAACTTAGCCGTCGGTACTTTGTCTGTTTCCCGTAGCGACGCGAGGCTTGGTGTTACATATCCCCTATGCTCCTATCTAACACACACGGTAACACAGCTCGACTGGTCGCATGGCCTAGGCGGCGGCAGACCACTAGTCGCCCTGCTGAGCGTTGCGCGGGGACGATGTCGATCCCGAACTGTCCCTTTTCGTCTCTTGTGTGCGACCACAGGGAGGACGGTCCGCATGTGAGCACTGGCTGCAGTGATGCACGTACATGCACACGGTCTCGTCGGCCTGCACCGCCAACCGCACTGGCTTGACACACTTTCCGCGACATCGTCACTGGTCGATGCGGTGCAACGAGCGACTAGGCGACCCCAATGTTTCTTCTTATTTTTTACACCATGCTGGGTGCAGCTGAGCCTAGGCATTCCGCAGGCTGATCCCGAATGGGCGGGCTGCTGGATTTCCCATCGATACACGACAAGCAGTGTGGGATGGAGCATGTTTCTTCGACCTAAGGGCATCTCCAGCGGCACGACGTAAACGGACGCTCAGTGACTGTTTTCGTCCGCCGTGATCGGAAATGCGTCTGGGGCCTGCTCCAGTGGGGTGACGCAAAGTGACCGGTCCGACCGTGGAGACGTAAAACTGGCCCAAATATGCGTCAGGTTTGCGTCTCCATGGACGCTCGGCGGTCCCGCCGAGCGTCCTCTATTTCTTACCCGGTCCCGCATGTTAGGGACAGCGAAATCGACCGCTTCGATTTGCTTCTTTTTCCCCTTCTTTGCTGCCCTACTGCATCGTCACCACCCCAACCCCACCCGCCGCCGTCCGGCCGAGCGCCGCAGTAGTCGCCGCCGGCTGCGTTCTTGCCGCGCGGGAGAGCAGGAGCGTACTTGGGCTTGGCTCCGCCGCGTACCTGCCGGCTATTTTCGGGCGAAACGCTCCCGGTTCCAACAATGACATCAATGTGTTGCACCGATCACCAGTTTTCAACCGGCTCATGCAAGGCAAAGCTCCCCGGGTGAGTTATGAGATCAATGGAAATGCATATGACAAGCCATATTATCTTGCTGATGACATCTACCCTGACTGGGCCACATTGGTGAAGACTGTCCGTAATCCAAACTCCGAGAAGACGAGGAGGTTTGCCAAGATGCAAGAGGCTTGCAGGAAAGATGTGGAGCGCGGATTTGGTGTGCTCCAAGCTCGGTGGGAAATTGTCCGTCACCCGGCAAGAACATGGTCGCTGAAGACCATGCATGAGGTGATGACATGCTGCATGATCATGCACAACATGATTGTTGAGAACGAGTGTCCTGATGGCCGCAATAAGAACCACTGGGAATTCCAAGGTGAGCTGGTTAGCCACTTCGTGGAGCTTCATCTTGGCTGGACTATCTACATAGGAATGTAGAAGTCACTGACGAGAACGTCTCCAAACAGCTGCAAATGGATCTGATTGAGCATCAGTGGACATTGGCTGGCCATGAAGATCATGCCTAGAGAAATACTATCTTATTTTCATGTCGACTTTTAAAAATTTAAACGTAATAACTATGACTTTGTTAATTTCGTGTCCTCTTTATGCTCATGTATCTTTTGTGGGACTCATGGCATCTCCAACGCAGCGACCCAAACGGACGTCTATTTTGGGTCGTTTGGATCGCCGCGCGGACACACGGACAGCGTTTCGCGTCCGGGTGTCCGTTTGGAACGCACAGTACGCCCAACGCTGTGACCCAAATAATTGTTTCTCCTCTTTCTTCCTAGTAGTACTAGTTGCCAACCTGGGCCACACCGCGCTCGCGCTGCGCCACGCCGGAGGCCGAGGCCGGGGATGCCGTGTCGCTCGCTGGAGGCCGCGCTCGCGCTGCGCCACGCAGGAGGCCGCGTGCGAGCCTAGAAGCGCCATCGCCGCGAGGAAGCCACGCCGTCGCGCTCTCCAGTCCCCTTCCTCCGAATCCTGCCGGATGCGGCCGCCTCGCTGCTGGTAGCGCTAGGCATGATGGAGCGGATGTGGCGGCCCGCGGGGGCGGACGACGAGGACCGCATCTCGGACCACCCGACACGCTGCGCCTGCAGATTCTCAGCCTGCTCCCACTTAAGTCCGCCATCCGCACCGCCGCGCTTTCCTCCCGCTGGCGGGGCCTCTGGGAGCACCGCTGGCCCGACCCCTCCTCCCTCCGCCTCCGCTTCCCGATCCCCGCCTGCGCGGCCGCGCGGGACCAGCTCGCCGCCATGGACCGCCGGGGTAGGCGCCGCGTCGACGTCTTCGCGCTCGCCTTCCACGCGGGCCAGCTCGCGCAGCCCGACCTTCGCCGCATGGGGGTCCTCACCGTGCACTTCCCCGTCGGCAGCGCCCTCCTCGCGCGCCTCTCCATGCGCGGCCTCCACGTCACCGCCTCCGCCAACACCATGGTCGCCACGCTCGAGGTCATGCACCTCCACTCCGTCTCCATCACCGACGCCGCGCTGCGCAGGGTCATCGCCGCCTGCCCATGCCTCTGCGAGCTCGACCTCCGCTACTGCCGCCACCTCCGTCCCATCGACTTCACCGCCGTCGGGGTCGGCAACCTCAGGACGCTCACCGTCGTCGACTGCTCCCGCGCCACCGAGCTGCACGTGCCCGTCGTGACTTTCCTCCGCTCGTTTCGCTTCAGCGGACCGTTCCTCTGCAGCAACCTCTTCACAGGCAGCCAGCGGTGCAGCCAGCCACGGCGAGCTCCGTCCCCGTCGCGCCCCTACGAGGCACGTATGGCGAGCTTCGTCCCCGGCCCGGCCCGGCGAGCTCCGCCCCGTCTTCGTCTTGCTCGGCGGCGTCGAGGCCGGCGGCACTCGTTTCAACTCCGGTGACTTCCAATAGGGCTGAAAAAAAGGAGGCAGCGGCGGCGGGGGCCTTCAGGCGAGGCTGGCGGCGGAGCATGGTTAGGCGAGATCGATTCCGGCTAGGAGCGAGGACGGTTTCCATGGGAAAAGGCGAACGGAGGAGAGAGAAGGGTGGGGGCGCATGTGGTTGTATTTTGTGTCACTGTCAGATGGGCTAGGACGCGGACACAGGCGGATACAGTGGACGCCCGCGTTCGTCCGGCTCGCCCCAAAAGTCTCCCAAATTTACGCCAGTTTTGGGTCAGGCCGGACGCTGCACCTGTCTGTTTTTAAGTTGGGTTGCCCCGTTGGGAGCAAGTTTTGTCCGAAAAGACCCAAACGGACGATTTTTTTGCATTTGGGTCTCCCCGTTGGAGATGCCCTCATGGAAAGCCTCGAAGCACATACATCACACATTGCTACTATGTATGCTATTCACATAATTCATTATGTTAAATGTTTTCTTATATATTAGTACTATAAACAATTTCGAAAGACAAAGAATGGCTTCTGGGCTTACATATTTCATATTCTTCAATTATACACACTACAGGAATGTTACTCTACGCCGACGGCCGGCTGCCCTCGGCGTAGCCACGCCTTGCCCTCGGCGTAGGCTACGCCGACGGCAGCCCTCGGCGTGTCGCCTCGGCGTCTGGGTCCCTCGGCATTGGTAGGTGGGCCGTCGGCGTAGAGCTAACCCTCGGCGTCCTGGCTCTATGCCGACGGTGAAGAAGCCCCTCGGCGTTGACGCCGTCGGCGTAGCGTGGCGGCGCGCCGTCGACGTTAACGGAGCGGCCAGAGACGCCGACGGCCCAACCCCTCGGCGTAGAGAGACGGGAGAGGCGACGTGGCGCACGGAGGCGCACCCTAGCCAGAGGCTATGCCGAGGGCAACCCCCTCGGCGTATGCATGCCCCATGCAGTGCCACCGTGGACACGCGGCAGCACCTGGCGCGTCGGGCTACGCCGAGGGCAACCCCCTCGGCATAGACCTGACCATATGGCCCTATGTCACGGTCTATGCCGACGGCATTACCCTCGGCATAGGAGCCTGCCATTTTTTTTTTTCCAGTTCCAGTTGCAATGCAATCCAGTTCATATAATCGACCAAATTCGACCAAATTCACATAAATATCATATAATCGACCAAATTCATCCAAAATCGACCAAATTCATCCAAAATCAACCAAATGTACCATAATTCATCCAAAATCACCATAATTCACATAAATAGCATGAAATCCCAGGAGACCGACCACCTTCATGAACCGGTGTGACCTCGCGCCCACCCGGCGATGCCTGGTTCCCGGACCAGCCCGTTCCCTACGTGTTCCCTACATGTTAGCAACTTGCGAGGCAAAGGAAAGTGGTAACTACCGGTTTGGCAAAGAACTTACCTCCGGTGTGGATCCGTAGTAAGTCGCAGCGAAAGCTGCCCTCGATGGCATGATAGGCATGTCCCCCGCCACGGTAACTCGAGCCGGTGGCGGTGTACCAGTAGACATAGAGATCATCATTTCCTGCAAGATAGGTTACAAGTTAGGCTTTGCAGAAATAAAGCATCAAACTGAGACTTGTCATCTACTTGCGCGAGAAGGAAGATTCAGACTTACTGATATATACGTCATATAGGCCGTATTCTGCCTATTCCACTGGGCAGCGGCCTGCTGATACGCTTCATTGCAGGCTTCGAAGGCCGCCTCGAAGTCAGGCTACAATTTCAGAAACAATGAATCTCGTAAACACTTAGCCATGTAGGAAGGAAAACCGGAAAGAGGATGAAAATGAGGAAACTTACATCGTAGGCGGGTGGACGAGCAGGCCGTGGACGAGGCTGGGGGCTGTCGGCGGTGAGGGTATGCTTGAGGCGCGTGTAGCTCGTGGAGTGGGTAGGCTTGACCGCCTTATTCAGCCAAGGGAAACGGCCATGCGGACGCCCGTGCCCCGACAGGACCAACGACTCCTCGTCGACCGGAATGCTCAAGGGGTCATCCACCTCGGGGTGACGAGACTTGACCATGTCGCAGTAGTCCTCCTTGGCGGCCTTGGCATTGCCGTAGTACTGTGGCTGAGGCAATGCGGGATTGGGCTTCGCCGTCCGCATCATGTCATATATCTGGGCATCATGAAGCACCACCCCGGGTGGTGCCTCGGCCACCTGCATCGCGAAAAGAAAAGTTAAGCGTACCACAAATGAGACATGGCGGGAAATGAATGAAGGTCGTTCCATGTATATACATACCTTTTTCCCCTTGAAGCGGGTGTAGTCGCGGTTTCCCGCGCAGTGTGTGCCACCGGTGCCTCGGTTCTCCATGTTACGCCTCGACACGGCTGCAAACTCCTCGTCCTGCCTGAGCCACCTCGCCCTAATCAGCTCCTCCCATGCCTCCCTATGCTGCTCGGCCCACTCGGGACAAACCTGAAAACGCAATACTCAGCTCAAGATAATTCAATGAAAACTTAGCAGCAATGTAGAATCTCATTGACATTTTACTCACCGACATGTACTCCTCAATGGTCATTGCCCATTCCTCCGTAGGCTCGTTACCAACATAGTACTCCTTCTTGACCCTCTTACCCTTGTTAGCCCAGAAGGCACTAGCGCTGGTGAACTTTTGGTTGTACCACTGCTGCGGTGTCAACCTCTCGCAAGCGCCACGCAAAGTGAGACGCGCCTGCGTGTCATGCTCCGGGTCCACACGATAGAAGCACTTCAATCATGCATAAATCAGTTGTGAAAGTCATGAGTTAGCACATTAGGGTCATCAACTATGAACGGTGCTCGAGAAATATATGCCTTACCCAGAACTTGGTGGTCACAGCCTCAGCGGTGTCGCGAAGCCTACGGCGAGGGCATCCTCATAGTCCGCCCAAGTAGTGGCTAGCTTCGTCGGGCCACCGGGGACCGTGCTAAGGGGAGTGTATCTGCCGGGCCAGAACTTCTTAATCGAGCCCCAAGCAAGCTGTTAGGCATGCGGGGGCTTGGCATCCCATGTCCGATTCTTGCAAATAAATCACACATTAGTACACATGCCAAATTGTTTATTATGCCCAAGATGAAAATACATGTTCGAAATTTCTGAAGTAGTACACTTACTCATCGCTCGAAGGAATGATAAGGGCCTTGTCATCATGGGTCTTCGGCTCCTTCCTCGCATCGGGGACTCTAGCTTCTCCACGAAGCTTCAAGGGCTTCGGCACACCTTCACCCTCCATGACCTCCAACTCAGCCCTAGAGTCCGACTCGTGTGTAGACTCCGTCTCCATCTCCACCTCCCCACTAGACGGACCCTCAAGGTACAACTCAGGAGCCACGTCGCCAGAAGCGGAGGGTGGCTCGTCAAAGTCCATGTGTACCCCGCCGCCACCTCGTCCTCCACCTCGTCCTCCTCGTCCTCGTCCTCGACCTCCACCTCGTCCTCCTCGTCCTCGTCCTCCATCGGTACCATCGGCGTAACGCGGATTTTGCACCGGGGCTCGATCACTCCGTCTAGTGGGTCTAGGAATATTCCTCTTCACCTGCGCCAGCGTCTTAAGCAAGCTCTCGGAGTCTGCCTTGCCGCTGCTCATATTGTCCAGTCACCTGCATTGAGAAGAATAAAACAGTTAAGCACAAAGACATATTATATGAAGATACTAAGAATAAAAGGCACAATGCAATTAAGAAGCATGTTGACATAATAAAATGAAGATACTAAGAATAAAAGGCACAATGCAATTAAGAAGCATGTTGACATAATAAAATGAATATACTAAGAATAAAAGGCACAATGCAATTAAGAAGCATGTTGACATAATAAAATGAAGATACTAAGAATAAAAGGCACAATGCAATTAAGAAGCATGTTGACAAATAAATACTAAGAATAAAAGACCCTCACCAGCCATCATCGCTCTCACGCTCACTCTCATACTCCATCTCTTTCTCTTTCTCTTTCTCTGGCCCACTATCACTATCACTATCTTGTGAGTACAAAGTTGAAGGGTCGACGGGTGGAGGCTCATCATAATTGTCATTCGCCTCAAGTAACTTCTCGAGCATAGATATGTCCTTTAGATCCACCACTGACTCACCACGAGTTTCTGCATCGTTCCCGAGGTCTTCTTGAACAAACGGTTCTAAAATATATTCCCCGAAGTCCTGTTCCTCTTGATAGAAAATCCCCTCGTATGTCACGGGGTCAATGTTGTTGTAATCATCCTCAGAGGGAATCGGTAGGTTACCATGTGGCGATACCTGGAAGACGACTTCCCAACCCTTGAGTTCCGCTTTCTGGCATGGGTAGGGCAAATAATAAACTTGCTTGGCTTGGTGAGCCACAATAAAGACATCGGCTCCGCTATAGGTGGTTGAAGGCTTAACTTCAACTAACCCAATGGACTTATCACTTCTCTGTCCACCTATTGGGTCGAACCAATGACACTTGAACACGACGATATTGAGTTGCACGTTCGTACGATTGAATGTCAACTCGTATACACTTTGTAACCTTCCGTAGTAATCAAAGTTGTTGGCTCCTTTGGTGAAGACCCCAGTATTTATCGTTTTGGGATTCGCACGGCCCTTACGGTGCGTCTATGTGTGGAAGCGAAACCCATTCACATCATACTTCTCATACTTGGTCACCTCACGGCTACAACCTTGGGAAACACATTTCAACTCATCTATCATATCAACGTTTCTCTCACGGCCCTACAAGAACATTTCAAATTTGTTGTGTGCATTAGTTACGTGTAATAAGAGGGACAAGTCACATGTTGCAATGTAAGAGGAAATTACTTTTTCCATGAACCATGTCACAAAGTTTTTATTAATTCCGGGAGCACCCTCTTTCAGTAGAGTGTCCATCTCCGAGGGTACGGGCAATTCATCATACGGCCACATTTCATCCGTGAATTTGCTGAAAGGAGAAAATAAGCATTAGACCGAGACGAGGTTACTAGCTGCAAAGTAATTTGTTCACCATTTTACCTTACGAATGGGATCACTTCCTCCATGTTCATAAGCACATATAGCATTATACAATCCTTCTCTTCGTTCTCCAATTTATATTTTGTTCCTTTACCAGCCTTGCCACCGGGGAATTGGAATAGTTTTAGCTTGGGGTCATTCTCGGGCACGTCGACATTGTAACGAGTGACCGGGTTATGCTGAGTGGGAACATCATCGGGATAGTACGTTGTCGCGGCATCTGCCATCTCCCGAAGGCATATTGCCTCAGCTATGCATGCTTCAATCTTGGCCTTGTTTCCAGTTATCTGTCGAATATACTTAAACTCTCTCTCAATACGGAACTGCCAACGAAACTGCACCGGACCACCCAAGAGTGCCTCGTTGGCGAGGTGCACAATGAGATGTGCCATCGGAGTAAAGAAGCCTGGCGGAAATATCATCTCCAAATTGCATAGCAACTCCGGCACTGTATGTTGTAGCTTTGCAATAACCTCGGGACATATCTGCTTAGCACAGAGCGTGCGGAAGAAATGGCTCAACTGCGCAATCACTCGCCAGACTTTCTCGGGGATATACCCTCGAAGCATCACCGGCATGAGCCGCTGAATCCATATATGATAGTCGTGACTCTTGAGCCCGGTGACTTTTCCCGTCGAAAGATTAACTCCCTTACTCATATTCGAGCAATAACCATCCGGGAACATCACGACGTATTTGAGCCACCTGAATGCCTCCTTCTTTTGGATGGAATCAAGGCAGAAGTTGGCATGCGGCTTGAACCAATTCTTTTGACGGCCAATAGGACGCTTCATGTGTAATTTTTCCCTATCACAGAGGATCTCAATATCGACTCTAGCCTTGACATTATCCTTTGACTTCCCGGGAATGTTCAGGCATGTGTGAAAGACGGACTCCGTGACATTCTTTACAGTGTGCATCACATCGATGTTATGGGGAAGTTCGAGGTCCTTGTAATACTCGAGCTTCGTTAAAGCCGCCTCGTGAGTCCAGTTGTGCGTTACACCATATCCCTCAAATTGATGGCCAGTTGGCGTCGCTGCCGGCACGAGAGCACGTAGCTCGGCTTCAACAAGTGTACCATCAAACTTCGGCACATCTTTTTTCATGCACAACTTTGCCCTTCTTGAAGTTCTTTTGTCTTCTCTAAACGGATGCCTCCTTTTGAGGAACTGTCGATTCGTGTCAAACGCAACATACTTGCGACCCTTACGTAGCCAAAGGAACTCAAGCCGATGCACACACCAGGCATGGCCACTTACCACCGTACACCATCCACATGTTAGGGCGTACCCGGGCATGTCATGCATGGTATACTGCAACCAAACTCTCATGCAGAAGTTTGTCTTCGATGCTCGGTCGTACGTCAATGTCCCGTGGTGCCAAGAGTGGTTCAAATCTTCCACAATCGGCTGCATGTAGACACTCAAATTCTTCCCTGGGTAATGAGGGCCTGGAATGATCAGCGACAGAAACATGGTCTTCCTCGTCATTAGGACTCCGGGAGGGAGATTGAGCGGAATAACAAACACGGGCCAGCAACTGTAATTGGCAGTCGACATACCATATGGATTGAAACCATCTGTTGCTATCGCAATTCTGACATTCCGAGCCTCGGCTGCCTTAAGCGGGTGTTTTGTATCGAAGTTCTTCCATGCCGTACCATCGGATGGATGTCCCATCTTCAACTTCTTGTTTTCGTCCACGAATCTCTTCCCATACTTGTGCCACGTCATCTGTTTGGCTGTCTCCTCGTGCATGTAAAGCCGCTGGATTCTTTTTATGAATGGGAGATATCGAAGAATCGACTTTGCGGTGCTTGACTGCCTCACCTGACCATCCTTTCCCGTTACCTCTTCATACCTAGACTGCTTCTGAGATGGGACAGTACTTGTCCTCCGCATATTGTCTCCAAAATAGAACGCAGCCTTTCGGACAACAGTCTATCCTTTGATAATCCATGTTGAGGTCCTTCATCATTCTCCTCGTCGCGTGCAGGCTTTGAGGCAGACAATGATCTTTGGGCAACATGTTACCAGTTGTTTTCAGACTTGCTTCAAAGCCCTCACGGGTGGTGTTGTACCGGGTCTTGTCGGCTAGACATTGGGAGATGGCATCGAGCTGAGAAATCGCGGCGCCCTCGTACAGAGGCCTCTTAGCCGCGGCAATCATATCATAGAAGGCCTTCGCGGTTGGCTCTGGTTCCTCCGGTTCTGGCGGCGCATCCGGTTCTGGCGGCGCCTCCGGTTCTGGAGGTGGTGAATCCGGGACATCGGCATGGACGAGATCATCTAGAAAGTCTCTAATTCCATCGTACTCATTGCCATTGAGCCGCTGCCGCATCACCTCACCTCTGTCACGTTCGCGCTCATCAAAGTCGATTTCCGTGACGTACCCATGCATATACCCATATTGCAGAAGGTGTCTATACATTTCATCCTTCCCACGACGTTGACGCTTCACGCAGCGAACACAAGGGCAAAGTGCCCGAACCAGCCCCTTTGTACCACGCGCTAACTCATTCACTAGAAAATGGGTCTTCCTTGTCCACTCATCTGTTTTCTCAGTCGCACTAACACGCTCATTGTACATCCATCCATTATCAGCCATCCTCTGCTTTATTGGGAGCCAAACCACAGACATAGCATTTATATCAAATAGGAAATTAAATGCATCATATTTTTATTTATTTTACCAGGCGAAACGCATGCATCAACCTACATCTCTACTAGGTGGGCTCCTAGCAGCCGCCGGATCCGTAGTTGGCTACGTTCTCCATGCTCTACCCCGGTCCAAGTCAGAATTTCGGCAGCACCTCCCCGCTGCTCTCCCGATACACGTCTCGGCAAAAAGCCGAGAGGATGTGCATCCGGAGAACAACGGGGAGGCGCCGCCGAAATCCTGACTCGGACCGGAGTAGAACATGGAAAACGTAGACAACTACGCATCCGCCGACTGTCCCGTAAATGCCGCAAGCGTTACGGTTCAAAATATGCGGACCACTAATGCATATTTATCCGCGTAACGCTCGCGGACGGGAAGTGACACCTAGGTTACGCAACTGGACTTGGAAAATGAATCTAGTGACATAAGAAAATGCGGAGAAGGGGAGGCGATGTTTTAGCTCACCCTCGGCGGACGGAGAGAATCACAAACACGACGACAAGGCGGTCACGACGGGGCGGTCACGACGGAGCGGTCACGACGGGGCCTAATTTTCACAAATTAAAATTAGTCAATGCTATTTGTATTTCCTACCCTATTTCGTGACACACATTAATCATGTCTATTTATATTTACTAATACTAAATAGCTAGAAAAGAAAAGAAAATGCATAAAAAAGTGAGATTACTCACTGTGAGCCATGGTGAGCAGGGGGCAGCGGCGCCGGGGGCCGGGGTGCGGAGTTGGCCGGTCGGGTGCGGGGCGGGGGCGGAGGTGGCCGGTCGAGTGCGGGCCGGCCGGGGGCGGGGGCGGAGGTGGCCGGTCGGGTGCGGGTGCGGAGGCGGCCGGGGAAGGTGGCGGCGGCGCGGTGAGGAGGCGGCCGGGGAAGGTGGCGGCAGCACGGGCTCGGCGAGTGCGGAGGCGACCGGGGAAGGTGGCGGGCGCGGGCTCGGGCGGGCGGGAAGGTGGTGGCGGCGCGGTGAGGTGCGGTGCAGGTGGCGGCGGGCGGGGAAGGTGGCGGCGGGCGGGGAAGGTGGCGGTGGCGGGCGGGGATGGCGGCGGCGGGCACGGGGAAGGCGGCGGCGGGCTGCTCGGGCACGCGGGGGGCCGTTTAGGGTTAGCGTGCTGGTCCGGCTCGACCAGCACTATGCTAACAGGTCCGGCGCGCCCCCCCTATGCCGAGGGCCGGCTATATGCCGAGGGTGGCCCTCGGCATAGCCCCTTTTTTTATTTTTCAATTTATTTTCTATTTAAATTTTGTGTTGTGTCAATTATATTATAAAATATGCTAATGTAGGTCCATACAAATATGTTTTAATCTTCTACATTTCCCTAGCTATGCGCATAAAAAATATTACCATCTTAACTTAATATTTCCTCCGGTAGACGAAACCCTAATCCGGTAGCCCCGCAGATCTACCCCTTTGACTGGCCTCCAAAAACAGTTGACCCATGGACTTTTCTCTTACTTTGTGTTTTGTTAGGTCATTGTAACATGTAGTATCAATAATTACCCTATCTTACATCAATATTCCCTCCGGTAGACGAAACCCTAATCTGGGAGCCCCGCAGATCTACCCCTTTGACCGGCCTCCGATAACAGCTGACCCATGGAGTTTTCCCTTCCTTTGTGTTGTGTTAGGTCATCGGAACATTTAGTATCATCCCATATGATCCCAAGTTTCTCTCCGGTTCACCTCCGAGGGAGTTCCCCCCTATACATGGAGAATCTGCCTAAGTGTAGTAACCCCTTGTCCGAGAAGCCGGACACACCTGGGGGGGTAGCCTTGGATATAGAACCATCTCAAATCACTTTTGTGCATTCCATGTGGACACACACAAGTTTTGGGGCCCTTCCCTAGATCCGATGCTCGATTTCCGAAGAAACCCTAGTTCTGTTGACCGCGCGGTCTACCCCTTTGACTGCATCCCATCGGGGGTCCCCCGGTGGGCATATGCCTCCATTTGAGCTTGGTTAGGTCATAGGTACATTTGGAAACAAGGATCATCCCATATGATCCCAAGTTTCTCTCCGGTTCACCTCCGAGGGAGTTCCCCCCTATACATGCAGAATCTGCCTAAGTGTAGGAACCCCCTGTCCGAGAAGCCGGACACACCTGGGGGGGTAGCCTTGGATATAAAACCATCTCAAATCACTTTTGTGCATTCCATGTGGACACACACAAGTTTTGGGGCCCTTCCCTAGATCCGATGCTCGATTTCCGATGAAACCCTAGTTCTGTTGACCGCGCGGTCTACCCCTTTGACTGCATCCCATCGGGGGTCCCCCGGTGGGCATATGCCTCCATTTGAGCTTGGTTAGGTCATAGGTACATGTGGAAACAAGGATCATCACATATGATCTCAAGTTTCTCTCCGGTTCACCTCCGAGAGAGTTCCCCCCTATACATGCAGAATCTGCCTAAGTGTAGTAACCCCCTGTCCGAGAAGCCGGACACACCTGGGGGGGTAGCCTTGGATATAAAACCATCTCAAATCACTTTTGTGCATTCCATGTGGACACACACAAGTTTTGGGGCCATTCCCTAGATCCGATGCTCGATTTCCGAAGAAACCCTAGTTCTGTTGACCGCGCGGTCTACCCCTTTGACTGCATCCCATCGGGGGTCCCCCGGTGGGCATATGCCTCCATTTGAGCTTGGTTAGGTCATAGGTACATGTGGAAACAAGGATCATCCCATATGATATCAAGTTTCTCTCCGGTTCACCTCCGAGGGAGTTCCCCCCTATACATGCAGAATCTGCCTAAGTGTAGGACCCCCCTGTCCGAGAAGCCGGACACACCTGGGGGGGTTGCCTTGGATATAAAACCATCTCAAATCAATTTTGTGCATGCCATGTGGACACACACAAGTTTTGGGGCCATTCCCTAGATCCGACGCTCGATTTCCGAAGAAACCCTAGTTCTGTTGACCGCGCGGTCTACCCCTTTGACTGCATCCCATCGGGGGTCCCCCGGTGGGCATATGCCTCCATTTGAGCTTGGTTAGGTCATAGGTACATGTGGAAACAAAAATCATCCCATATGATATCAAGTTTCTCTCCGGTTCAACTCCGAGGGAGTTCCCCCCTATACATGCATAATCTGCCCAAGTGTAGGAACCCCCTGTCCGAGAAGCCGGACACACCTGGGGGGTAGCCTTGGATATAAAACCATCTCAAATCACTTTTGTGCATTCCATGTGGACACACACAAGTTTTGGGGCCATTCCCTAGATCCGACGCTCGATTTCTGACGAAACCCTAGTTCTGTTGACCGCGCGGTCTACCCCTTTGACTGCATCCCATCGGGGGTCCCCCGGTGGGCATATGCCTCCATTTGAGCTTGGTTAGGTCATAGGTACATGTGGAAACAAAAATCATCCCATATGATATCAAGTTTCTCTCCGGTTCACGTACGAGGGAGTTCCCCCCTATACATGCAGAATCTGCCCAAGTGTAGGAACCCCTGTCCGAGAAGCCGGACACACCTGGGGGGGTAGCCTTGGATATAAAACCATCTCAAATCACTTTTGTGCATTCCATGTGGACACACACAAGTTTTGGGGCCATTCCCTAGATCCGACGCTCGATTTCTGACGAAACCCTAGTTCTGTTGACCGCGCGGTCTACCCCTTTGACTGCATCCCATCGGGCCGGTGGGCATATGCCTCCATTTGAGCTTGGTTAGGTCATAGGTACATGTGGAAACAAAAATCATCCCATATGATATCAAGTTTCTCTCCGGTTCAACTCCGAGGGAGTTCCCCCCTATACATGCATAATCTGCCCAAGTGTAGGAACCCCCTGTCCGAGAAGCCGGACACACCTGGGGGGTAGCCTTGGATATAAAACCATCTCAAATCACTTTTGTGCATTCCATGTGGACACACACAAGTTTTGGGGCCATTCCCTAGATCCGACGCTCGATTTCTGACGAAACCCTAGTTCTGTTGACCGCGCGGTCTACCCCTTTGACTGCATCCCATCGGGGGTCCCCCGGTGGGCATATGCCTCCATTTGAGCTTGGTTAGGTCATAGGTACATGTGGAAACAAAAATCATCCCATATGATATCAAGTTTCTCTCCGGTTCACGTACGAGGGAGTTCCCCCCTATACATGCAGAATCTGCCCAAGTGTAGGAACCCCCTGTCCGAGAAGCCGGACACACCTGGGGGGTAGCCTTGGATATAAAACCATCTCAAATCACTTTTGTGCATTCCATGTGGACACACACAAGTTTTGGGGCCATTCCCTCCGCCCTGCTACTTCTCTCCCGCCCTTTTTTCCCGCTCACCCTTTCCCGCTGCTTCTCCCCCGCCCACCCTTTCCCGCTCATTCTCTCCCGCCAAGTTTTCCCGCCCACCCTTTCCCGCCCATTCTCTCCCGCCAAGTTTTCCCGCCCACCCTTTCCCGCCCATTCTCTCCCGCCAAGTTTTCCCGCCGTTTCAGCCCCTCGTCGGCCTATATATAGCCATGTCTTCTCCACTAACAGCACCAGCAACATTTCTCCCTTCATCGCTTCTCTCATCCAACAGAACCACAAAATCCTCTGAGCTGAGCTGCCGCTGAGATGGCTCCTCGTCGCCGTAGCAACACGGGCTTCATCGGCGTTCGCCTGCGGCCTGCGGGACATTTCGCGGCTGAAATCACCGCCGGTGGTACGCGTGTGTGGCTCGGCACCTTCTACACGAAGGAGGCTGCTGCCCGCGCATACGACGTTGCGGCTTGGAGGTTTGGCCGGCCGCGCCACGAAATGAACTTCCCGGAGGTCAGGTCTCTGACGGAAGCTCAGAGTCTCTCTACTGAGCCGCTACTTCGCTCACATGGTGAAGCGCGGCGGTACAGGTCTGTCCAGCGGCGGATTGATACCACCGAGGCGGACGAGCAGTTCATGGCACAGTGGCGCAGAGACAATCCTGGAGCCGTCGAGGCAGAGCGCGCATTCTGGAAGGACAAGCAGACGTACAGGAGAGAGAGGAGGGCGGGAAAGCGGCAGAGGAAGGCCGAGGTTGAAGCAGAGTACGCCAAAGGAGAGGCGTCGACATGGGGGGAGGATGATGAACGGTGGTCGTGGAACCTCACAACCACCGCTTCAGAGGACACCCCCAGCGAGGATGAAGATTTCGACTTCTGATTAATATGTGTGTGTGTCGAGTCCGTGTGTCTAGCGGGTCATGCGTCGACCCAGTGTTAAGTGCTTTGTTCGTGTGTGGGTGTAGTTCTTTAAATATTTTGGTTTGTGTGTGGTTCTAGTTCTTTAAGTGCTTTGGTCCCTGTGTGGGTGTAGTTCTTTAAGTGTTTTGGTTCCTGTGTGTGGGTGTAGTTCTTTAAGTGTTTCGGTTCGTGTGTGGGTGCTAAGTTCTTAAATGTATCACTTTTGTGCATGCCATGCCATGTGGACATACACAAGTTTTGGGGCCATTCCACATACAGATCCTGGATTTTACCAAGTGCTAGCCCATGCATGCGGAAATCGTCAACGCCGGGTACATGCAAGGTTAGCCAAACCTTACATCACAATTGTACACATATGTTATGGGCATATGCAAGTTTTCCAGCGATTCCGACGCTCCGATGGTCTGTATCTTGGAAAACCCTAGGGCGGGGACCCCGCAGATCTACCCCTATAGCTTTCTCCGTGCGAGGGTTTACCAATGGACTTTTTTACTTGTTTTCTTTGTTTAGGACATATGTACATGTAAACCATAGGTTGGGCATACTTTACCATAAAATAGGCTCCGTTTGAGCCGTGGCGGGAGTTTCCACATACAGATCCTAGGGCGGGACCCCGCAGATCTACCCCTAGGGTAAGGGTTAGGGTTATAGTTAGGGTTAGCAATGTATGTGGAAACCCTAGGGTTAGGGTTAGAGTTAGAGTTAGGGTTAGAGTTAGCGTTAGCAATGTATGTGGAAACCCTAGGGTTAGGGTTAGGGTTAGGGCTAGAGTTAGGGTTAGGGTTAGAGTTAGGGTTAGGGTTAGAGTTAGGGTTAGGGAATTCTTAAAAAATAGAACCATTTTTTACATAATGCATACTAGTAAATAAATAATAGAAACATAATATAAAGTAATATGAGAGAGAGAAAAAAGAAAAAATTAAAAAAAAATCTATATGCCGAGGGTGGCCGTCGGCATAGGGTGGCCATGCCCTATGCCGAGGGTAGCCCTCGGCGTCTGTCTGACGCCGTGAGAGGGCGGTGACGGTGCGGGTGCGAGGGGAGGTGATGGAGACCTCTACGCCGAGGGCCAGGTAGACGCCGACGGCGGCCCTCGGCGTAGGAGCCTATACGCCGACGGTACCTAGACGCCGACGGTCGGCTTCCGGCGCTGCCCTGGCGAGGCCGTACGCCGACGGCCCCGATAAAATGCCCTCGGCGTAGGGTTTGGCCGTCGGCGTATAGGCCCATTCCTGTAGTGACACTGGATATGTGTGACTCCCGTTTGGTATATGATTGAATACACGGCATAGTACAATTTGTGAGTAGTCAGCAATGTCACGTAGCACCAGCAATCATATACATCTAGTTACATATTTATGTCCCCACAACATCGTACAATATTGGTTTATGCACTCAACGTTTTCATTTTTAATGTCATATAAAAACTAAATGAAAGTAGAATCGATTACATCACCCCCAAGTTTGGTCAACAGGACAGATCCAATTAACTATCTCAATGACGTTGATGGCGACTACAAATATCGTCAAATCCAACCTAAGCTGCGATGATATATAAGTTAGAATCTATGTGAACACTTAGGTATAGTTTGGGTTGAAAAACACAATGCATGGGAGTATGCATCAAATTATCGGTTTGTTGGGGTTTACAACTAGGCTTGGGAAGGATCGAGAATTCAGTTACTCATCATGTAACTTGAGCTAGTTACACCCGACACTATAGTAGTTCCAAATGGCCAGTTGTTCTATGGACACGGCTCGTTCTACGCCTATCATTCCACGTCAGGCATAGTGGGAGAGGTCGTTCATACACATTGGTACTATTAGCCTCGATTCCTAGCTGTAGATAATAATGCTTTCAAATAGGAAGAAGGGCAAATGTGCATGTATGTGTGGATGTTGAGTAGCCCTAGCTAAGTAGCGATCTCGGCCATATCGTAGAAGGGTTACCCACAAATATCGTTTTATAATGTTGTTCGTACCGAAAAGATCCGCAACAAAATGAGGGAGTCAGCCTAGGCAGTTAATGTTGCACTTGTAGTTTTTTGCTCTATGTCCATATGAAGTTTCAACTGCTATCACATCCTTATGCTCCTATCTACCCCGCATAAATAAACACTCAACTAGTGTCCGAGGCAGAGGGAGAAACAATATTGATAGCCATCCATCTCGTCCATGGTGGTCAAGCGCCTAGCGAGGCTGTTCCGTCTCCGCGCTAGTGAGATGAGACTCCCATCTTATTTTGGACGAGCTCCGGTACATAAATCGCACATCGTTTGATAGCTTGGATTGCATCGGGTGGCACCCAAGTGACACTTTGATTGGTTTATCGCATGGTTTTCCTAACCTCACCCATATGGTAACATGGTGTCTTACCTCACCTATCACAAGACCACCATGGCACCGCCGTTCACAAGCTTCGACACGTCAGCCATGGCACCGCCGGTCACGCTGGTCAAACGCATCACCAAGTTGCCGACCACGAAGACGAAGACCACCATGGTCACGCCGGTCACAAGCACAAGCACGCCGCCGACCACGAAGATGAAGACCACCATGGCACCATCGATCACGCTGGTCACAAGCATGGGCACGTCGCTGTACACGAAGACAAAGATCACCATGACACCGTCGGTCACGCCAGTCAAAAGCATCAACACGTCGCCGACCACGAAGACGAAGACCACCAAGCGTCCACCACCATGGATTATCACCTCCCACTTCTCAAACATCATCACCACGTCGCCGTTCATGAAGATGGCGGGCGAGAAGTTGAGCAAAAGTAATCCGAACTATACTCACGCATACGTACACATTACAGTATACTAGCAAGTCATTTATCTATCGGTGTATGTATACCGAAATAAAAACCTGTCAACATAAGTCATGCGGAATGGTGAGGTGAACCTACTCCTCGAAAGAAATTTCAAACGGTTGAACGTGCACGACGAATTTGGCGAAATTCGCTCAAAACTTCATACACGAAATTGATTATTTACGATTGATGAAACTCGAAACCGAGTGTGGGAATTGATTCATATCATCGACACACATCTTTTTGGTATACAACTTACTTTGATTCGGGGTATGTTCGTGCTGATTTGAAGAGAGGGTGCGTGAAATAGTGTTGGAGAGAGTGAGCATAAGCAACAGGTTGTGCAACCGTTGCATCAGTGGAGCCAAGGAGGCATGAGAACAGGCCTGGCCTTGGAGAAATTGCTGATTCGGACGTTTCTCCGGATGCAGATAAAACAGTACTTTAAGAACCGTGCAATGCAAAAACGCGATCAAGTGGAGGCAACCAAACCTATCGTGCAAAAAAATCTCGCCCAGCCTACCAAAGGCTCCCTTAATTTTCCGAGCTGCTACGCCTCGTTCGCACACATCTCCATGGCCCTCCCCGACGTCCACTCGTATGTACGGCCGCTAAGAGCTTCTCCGCCTCGTTCATGGGTCTGCTAGTGTTTATCATATGCAGGTGATCATACCATTGGGATCCCCTGATCTTTCTGCTCCTACTGTCAATGTTGAGCAATGTATGATTTCAAGCAAACCAGTCATGGTTTGGAAACCTGAGCTTTCAGAGTTTATGCTCAATCAGTTGGTTCAGCTCGTCCGTAGCGGCGTCTGTTTCAATATGGGATTCAAAGAGCAGCAGATGAAGAAGGTAGATGCTGATGTTCTTGCATTCGCTGGCATACATGTGACCACTCTTCAGCTCTACAACCACATCAGAAACTGGAGGACCAAGTGGAGCATCATACTAAAGATGAAAACCGATCGAATTCTAAACTGAAACGAAGATGGTTGTTGCTTCTATGCTGGTGATGAAGATACGGCGAACGAGTACATTCAGGTACTAAGCTTCATTTTAGTTCCTTCATAGATCCGTATGTGAATGTCGTCCACATTACCAGTTGTTCCTTGTGGATTGCAGCGCTACCCGAGGCATCGTACGTACGTCGGGACCCCGATCACGAACTATGGTCAGATGAAGACGATCTTCACGCCCCGGTTTGTCTGCATGGCGTAGCTGTTCCAACCTAACTTGTTGGTCAGGGCTATCGACTTCATTGCAGACAACGAAGAAGAGTATGCCGAGTACCGTAAGCTGCAGCCACCGGAGAGGAGGAGCTGGCTTAGGACCTAGCTTCGCAAGCAGTTTCCTGCTTTGTGCTTCTGCATCTTTGATCATGATCTACTGATTTTGGGAAGTGGTCTCGTATCCCTCCATTAGTTAGGACTTGTTTGAACCTGATTCCCGGTCTGTAATGATGAATTTGTTCGAGGTGGTATATACTAACCCCTAGTGTGACCAACCTGTGATGCATCACAAAGCATAGTTGCTTTCGCTCGTGATGCATCATCCACTAAGTAGTTGTGTATTACCAGCAGTACTGGGTAACCACAACACTATAGGAGAAGGGGTTACCACAACACGCTCCTATCTGCAACCAAACAGGGTGTGGACTGCACGATCAGAGAAGAAGTAGTTTGTGTAGGCACGCAAACAATGGGGTCTAGCTTCCCTCTCTGGCGCAAAAAAAAGACAGCCCAGGCTACCAAACGACCCACGTTTCCTGACCCATGGTCCATTCGCGGCGCACAGGTAAGCACATCTCGCTGGCGCAATGAGACAGAAAATGGATGCAGGCTACCAAACGCGTCCTCTATGAATATTTGACAAGGCATGCATGCTTGGTAAGTATCATGGGGCAAATCAGTTTTGATCTCGCACCATTGCAGTGACCCGGTAATTAGCAAATCAATCCAAATTCGTATCATGGTTTTCTTACCTTATGCCTAGAATACTCCTCAAATCAATGGTGGATATATATATATATATATATATATAATTTAATTTAATACTACTACTTCATAGGGATAGTAAATTGTAACGTAAAAGATCTCTTCGAAAATGGCTTACACCGACAATCATATCCATCTAGTTAAATATTTATGTCCACACATCACAGTACAATACAGGTTCATGCGTTAATATTTCAAATTTAATGCTATTTCAAAGCTATATAAAATCGAGCCCGTTGCATCACACCCAAGTTTGGTTGAAAAGGATGGACAAATTTTACTCTATGTCAATGACTTTGATGGAGACTACCAATGCCCACCATATTAAAGACACATTCAACCTAAGCTGAGATGATATATAAGTAAGCATTCGTGAAAACACTTTGGTAAAAGTTTGGATCGGAAAAACAAAATGCATGGTGGTTTGCGCCAAATGGCTGGCCTATTAGGGTGTAAAATTAGGCTTGGGAAGGATCGAGAATTTAGTTACCACTCACTAGTGGAAAAAGGGCCTTTGGTCGCGGTTCGCAACTGCCGTTAGTCGCGGTTGCGCAACCGCGACCAAATAAGCGCGACTAAAGGCCCCCCCGTTTAGTCGCGGTTCCAAACACCCGTCCACGTGGGCGCCAGGCGACCGTCGGGGCAGAGGACCTTTAGTCGCGGTTCTTCTGGCCAACCGCGACTAAAGGCCGCCGCAGGTTTAGGGTTTTAGCCCCCCCCCCCCCCCCTAAACCTGCCCCCCCCCCCTAAACATGTTTTCTGTTTAATTTGTATTGTTTTATTTCTTTTGTGCTTTATTTTAATTTTGAAGGAGTTTCACATATTCTACGGTACTACATACATGCATATGAATGTACAATTTCAAACAAATTTGAAATTAGAACCAAAAAGAATTCAAGAGGAATATACAATATATATTCAATATCATCGGATGACCATATACAATTTTGAACAAGTTTCCATACATAATTTAATGCATATGAAGTTCTACGTTCTCGTAATGGTGTTCTCCTTTAGGATGGAGGACTTCCCTCGTGAACCATCCAGCTAGTTCCTCTTGAAGTGGTCGGAAGCGAGCTTCTAGACTAAGCATCATCCGGAGGTTATTCCTCTGAGCATTGGTATCACTCGGAACCCGCTCAGAGGTGTATCTCCGGATCATCTCACAGACATAGTATCCACATAGATTGGTCCCTGGTGGCTGAATATCGCCACCATTCTTAGCCTTTGACCTTTTGAATTCTAGCTCTTTTTTGAAATCACCGACCTTTTGATCTGAGAACCGTCTCCAAACCCTACGAGGCAAAGAAAATTAAATGAACAAGAGAGTTATTAGTTACTTGAAGCTTAGGAAATGAACGAAATAGGCCGATCGATATAGAGCGCAAATGAATGAAAATAATTACTTCTGCAGCATTCTTCTCATGCCGCCCCAAAGATTTGAATCCAGAGTCAGAGAGTCGTGGACGAGACATGTGGAGGTGTCAACTTTAATTACTAGCAGAATCCAGTGGAACCTGCGGACACGATACATGCACAGTACGTCATGCATAACTCATCGATTAGCCAGCCACATACCATGCATGGAGTAAACAAAAGAGAATGTGCTCAAGACAGAAACACTCATCCAAAATGGTAAGGAAATAGAATATCACTTTTGAGTTCCTGCTTTGTAAGAAACTGCCACAGGTCTGCCTCCACGTCGGCGGGGTGATGCTCTAACACATATTCATTAACGATGTGTGGGTCAATGAACCCAACATCATGGATGTTCCTTACTCTGCATTCCTTAATCTTCATTCTGCATGTATAATAGCGGACACAACAATATAGTTAGGACATATATATAGTGCAGGCAATATGAACGAGATGGGGTAGAAATAAATCACTTACAGAACGTAGCAACTGATGATAGATTTGTCGAGCTCGCGCAGATTGAAAAGCTGGAACAATTCACTCAGATGAATTTGTACATAGTAATGTTTGAAGTGATGCTCATATCTAACTTCCGCATAAATATATTCTTTGGCGTTTTTATTTTTTATGTAACCCTTGTGCCATTTCAGCAGACTTGTCATTTGTGGAGGTAGATCCTCTTCCTGCGCAGGCTCGACGAGAGGCCCATTCTTCACATATGTAATTACTACCTCCTTCACTGGCGCCTCATCAAGGCCTAACAGTTCACGAAGAGTCATACCTAAGTTGGCCGCTTGTTCTCTGGCACTCGTTACAGTCAATCCCTGTGCTGCCGCAGCTTCTATGATATCGGGGGCATCCGGACCGGCGGCTATCACTATAAGCGGGGCAATCGATTGTTTACTTTGTTCCCCGAGCTGGGCAACTCGTTTCCCGCTTTTTTTACTTTCTAATTCTTTCTCGGCCTCCTCCCGCTCTTTCTTCTCCTTGAACATGAGTGCCTGCTTACGAAGTTCACGTGCATAGTCGCCAGGCAGATTCTTCGCGGCTCTGGACGGTGTGTTCAAAAATGACTTAGCCCACTTCTTTTGCTCATCAGAAAATACTGGCTTGGGCTCGGGCTCTCTTTTCTTCTTGCAGTCCGCCTTCCATTTCTCATAATCAGCAGTCGCGGCCGCGTCGACTTCCTCGGCACTACGTTCCCAAGGCCTCGTGGGGAGTGGCTTCAGTGATGGCTCCGGTACCTTTGTTATCTTAGGTACATAAGGGTCCGGGTTAATACTCCAGGACTGCTGCTTCTGCTTCTTCGCCGGAGGTGGATTGGGGGGCGGCGTCTGCTTACCCGCCCGGGGCGGACTAGGGGGCAGCGGCTGCTTACCCGCCGGAGGTGAATTGGGGGGGCGGCGTCGGCTGACGTGAAGGAGGTGTAGGTGAAGCACCACCACCACCACCACCGCCACCGCCACCACCACCGTAGGGGGGTGGACTTGTTGGCCTTCTTGGCGCCTCGCCTGGAAACTTGATAAACTTCTTTTGCCATAGAATGATATGGCGCTTGACATCTCCAAGTCTTCTCGCCCCTTCAGGTGTAGCAATGTCAATCTCCAGGTCCTCAAACCCTTGGACTATGTCCTCCACCGTGACACGAGCATAGCCATCTTGAATGGGCTTGTTGTGGTGGAGTGCTCCAGGTTCACATGGTAAAGCACTGCCGATGGCTACCTTCATGGACATGTTCCCCATTGGATAATACAGATGACATTCTTTTATCTCCTTTACATCGTCCACGGGGTAGCGAGGAGGCTCCGGTGCAGTAATTTCGATCGTCGGTGCACCAGCCGGTGGGGCCTCCGTGGAAGCCACGCTGCTTCTCCGCTGCTGGCTTCCGAGATCCACTGGATGATCTTCATGCTGCGCCCAAGCTGCATCTCTTTCGGCTACTAGTACATTCACGGTTTTCTTCGTCACATCCATTTCCGATGCCAACCGCGCCACAACATCTGCTTCCCGATCCATCTTTCTCTTACGGCTTCTGTAACCGTACGGGTCATCGTTCTGGGAGAACCCTATTTTCCACGGAATGTGCCCCATGCCTCGTACACGTCCTCCGTGTTCAGGATTCCCGAGGGCTTTTGTCAGCGCGTCGTTCTCTCTGTTGAACTTGATCTTCCCCTCTTGAGCATCCCTCATTGCGTTAATAAGGGCTTGGGTGGGTTTAATTATTTTGCCCCGGTAAACACACTCCCCTGTCTCCGGGTGTAGCGTTCCCCCATGCCCGTACCACCAGCTTTTGGCCCTTGGGTCCCATCCCTCCGTACCTAGACGGATTCCTCGCGCCCTCAGCTCGTTCTCCATCTTCTCCCACCTAGGCTCCCAAAGGCGATACCCTCCTGGCCCCATAATATGATTGTACTCCTTCTTAGCCGCATTTTCCTTATTTTTTTCGATATTTGAATGAACTGCTCCGATTTCTTTTGCTTCACAAATTCTGGCCAATCATGTTTCAGTTTCTCATATTGTCCTTTGAAATCCGGAGTCTTGTTCTCGTTGACATAGTCACGGTCTAGATTTCATAATCATGAACACGTCTGCCATCTTATGAAGAGCGAACTGTTTGACTAGCCTCCTCCTCTCCTTGTTTTCCTCAATCTTGTTACCCTCCTCATCGAATTTGTTGTATTCTGGAGGTAGAACGAAATGTTCCATAAGCTTTTTGAAGCAATCTTTTTTTGTTCTCTTATCGACAAAAGTGAAACCAATTCGTGCCTTCTTTGGTTCATTCCACTCCTGGACGGTGATCGAGACGTTGTCTCTAACAACGGCTCCGCATTGGTTGATAAAATTGGTGGCGTTCTTGCGGGGCTCCAGCGGCCTGCCGGTTGCACTGTCGACAACCTCGATGGTGCATGTTTCTCCTTGTTTCATCGTCTTGGTTGCGCCACGCTTTGACGACGTACTCGATTGTTTCGACGATCCGGCCGAGGGCTAAAAATAAGAAAGAGTGTCGCGCGCGTTAGTACACACATATTTATTCAAATCAGTTAGTTTGTATCACCAGAGGCTCAATGTATATATATACCTCGGCGCCGGAGGTGGTTGCTACTTCCAATTGAAGATCGTCGTTTATCGACGTTTGTTCGGCATCATCTTGCTGACGGCCTTCATCTTCACCGTCAATGTTCAGATAAGTCATCTTCTTCTTGTTCGGTCGGCACATATAGAATATCGCCGTTTATGATGCCGAACATATGGTCTTCAGCGTCCGGATCATAGCTGGCCATAATCGGGTCAGCTCTATCGTCCGCCATATGTCAGTCCTGAAAACATGTAGTAAAAACAAATTAATTGTGTATATGCATTATCACATCTCTTCTACATATAAAGAGAGAGGGCGACGAGGGAGGCGAGAGGGGGGACGCAGTGACCACATGACCGAGAGACCGGTGGCGGTGGCGAAAGGGCGGTGGCGAAAGGGCGGTGGCGGTGCCGAGGACACATAACCCTCGCCGCCCCCTCTCGATCCCAAAAAAACACTGCGCGTATACGGAGGGGGCGACGAGCGCTGCACCCTCCGTATACGCGCGGTGGTTAAGTTATTTTTGTTATTTTAAAAGTGACAAACTTTTGTTAAGTTATTTTATAAGTGACAAATTTTTAAGTCAAATTTTGAGTTCTTTTAAAAGTCGACCGGCAGCCACAAGGGCGGCAGCGCGTGTGCGGTTGCGGCTGTGTATGATCAAAGAAACGGGACGGCGACAGCGCAGCGCGTGCGAAGGCGGCGGTCGTACGTCGGAAAGAACACGGCCGCCGGGCTGCGCGGCGCGGCGGCGCGAGAAGGACTTCGTCGACGTACACGCGGCGCGAGAAGGACGTCGTCGACGTACCACTTAAAATTTTGTTAAGTCAAAATTATCAAGTTTTATGTTTTTTTGTTAACTATATATAGTTACTAATTAATTCATTAATTATATATAATTACAAAGTTTTAAGTTTTTTTTGTTAAGTATAGTTAAAATTAAAAATAACAAACAAAACATTAAAAAAAGAAAAAAAATTCGGCCGGCCGGCGCCCTTTCTCTCCTTCTCTGCCTCTCTCCCTCGATCTCTCTCTCTCTCGGGGGCCGGCGGTGCACGGCGGCGCGGCGACGGACGATCGAAGACCAGGCCGGGCGGCGGCGCGCGTGCGGCGGCGGCGCGTGCGGGCGGCGCGCGGCCATCGGGTCGTCGTCGAACACGGGCGGCGCGCGGCGGAGGAGTTCGACCGGCGACGTGCGGGGCGCGCGGAGGAAGTTCTCGTTCTCGGCGCGGCGGGCGGCAGACGTGCGCGGCGGCGGAGGAGTTCGGCGCGGCGACGGCGGCGAGCACGGGCGTCAAGGAGGGCGTCGAGGACTGCGAGAGAAGAAACTGCCGCGGAGAAGAAGAGGAATTGGCGCGCCGCTTGGCGCCGCACGCGTATTTATAACCTCCCCTTTAGTCGCGGTTGGGGAGGCGACCCGCGACTAAAGGGTACCCTTTAGTCGCGGTTGGCCAGACCAACCGCGACTAAAGGCTTTTTTTCGCCGGGTTTTTCGTTCCCGCGCGCACAGACCTTTAGTCGCGGTTGGCGAGGCCAACCGCGACTAAAGGTATTTTTCAAATTACTTTTCTTTTTCAAAATGTTAAAAATTCAGAAAAATAAAACTAATTCATTTCAAAATCATAAAATACAAATAATATATCAAAAAATTCAGAAAAATAAAACTAATTCAATTCGAAATGTTAAAAATACATATAATATATCAATAAATTCAGAAAAATAAAACTAATTCATTTCAAAATCATAAAATACAAATAATATATCAAAAAATTCAGAAAAACAAAACTAATTCAATTCAAAATATTAAAAATACAAATAATATATCAAAAAATTCAGAAAAATAAAACTTATTCAATTCAAAATGTTAAAAATACAAATAGTATATCAAAAAATTAAGAAAAGTAAAACTAATTCAATTCAAAATGTTAAAAATACAAATAATATATCAAAAAAATCAGAAAAATAAAACTAATTCAATTCAAAATGTTAAAAATACAAATAGTATATCAAAAAATTAAGAAAAGTAAAACTAATTCAATTCAAAATGTTAAAAATACAAATAGTATATCAAAAAATTAAGAAAAGCAAAACTAATTCAATTCAAAATGTTAAAAATACAAATAATATATCAAAAAAATCAGAAAAATAAAACTAATTCAATTCAAAATGTTAAAAATACAAATAGTATATCAAAAAAATCAGAAAAATAAACCTAATTCAATTCAAAATGTTAAAAATACAAATAATATATCAAAAAATCAGAAAAACCAATTTCTTCCCTCATCTGTCTTCCTGCCCCCCGCTGAATTCCCACCAGTTCTTCCCGGCCACCTCTGTCTTCCCATAAGTTCTCCCCGGCCTGTCTTCCCGCCAGTTCTTTCCCGCCTCTTTCTTCCCGCCTCTTTCTTCCCGCCACTTTCTTCCCGCCACTTTCTTCCCGCCTCTTTCTTCCCGCCACTTTCTTCCCGCCTCATGTCTTCCCGCTCCCATTTTTCCCGCCATTTGTCACTACATATATGTAGCCCGGCTTGGCCAGCATTATCACATCTCTACAATCTCTCATCACTCTCTCATGGCTTCCACCGCACCCACTCTAACCTACCAGCAGGTGGAGGAGCTTTGCGCCTCGAACTACCCTTGCCCACCAGGCTACCGCGTTCCCGCCGGCTGGAGCCTAAGCGCCGGCGGCGTGCCGGTCCCTCCCGTCCCTCAGGGTACTGCGCGCCGGGCGGCCATCACGAACCACTACTACATCGACCTCACACCGGAGCAGCGGATGAATCCCCGCTGGCATCCCGATAACCACCATACTTGGGACGCCTTCTTCATCAATCGGCGTGAGAGGGCGCTCGCCAGGTATGAGGAGGACAGTCTGCCTCCTGGGAACTTCCACGAGGCCGGCCGTCGGCTATGGTGGTACGGCCAGACTCTGCAGAGCGTCATGGACTATATCACGGCCGGCGATATCCCCCGCCTGCGCTACCCTCAGTTCGAGCCACGAGCGCCGCCCGACGACAGCGACGACAGCAGCGACGATGACGGCGGCAACTTAGAAGGCGACGACTTGTAGGATAACGTTGCATAGAAAACAAAAAATTTCCTACCGCGAACATGCAATCCAAGCCAAGATGCAATCTAGAAGACGGTAGCAACGAGGGGTATCGAGTCTCACCCTTGAAGAGATTCCAAAGCCTACAATATGAGGCTCTTGTTGCTGCGGTAGACGTTCACTTGCCGCTTGCAAAAGCGCGTAGAAGATCTTGATCACGATCGCTTCCGGCGCCACGAACGGGCAGCACCTCTGTACTCGGTCACACGTTTGGTTGTTGATGAAGACGACGTCCACCTCCCCGTTCCAGCGGGCAGCGGAAGTAGTAGCTCCTCTTGAATCCGACAGCACGACGGCGTGGTGTCGGTGGTGGTGGAGAAGTCCGGTGGAGCTTCGCTAAGCGTGCGGGACGTGGTGGAGGAGAGAGGCCGCTAGGGTTTGGGAGAGGGGGGCGCCGGCCACTAAGGGGTGCGGCCACCTTGGTGGTTCTTGGGTGGCCGGCCCCCTCCCCTTGGCCTCTCATTATATAGGTTGAACCCCAAGTGTTGGTCTCCAAGTCTTCGAATAAGACCCGAACCAAAAACCTTCCATATGGTGGGGAAACCTACCCAAGCTAGGACTCCCACTAGAGGTGGGAGTTCCACCTCCCATATGGGCGGGGTGGCCGGCCCCCTAAGGGGGGGTCCACTTGGGACTCCACCCCCACTAGGGTTGGCCGGCCATGGAGGTGGAGTCCCATGTGGACTCCACCTTCCTTGGTGGTTTCTTCCGGACTTTTCTAGAACCTTCTAGAACCTTCCATAGAACCTTCCGCATCATTTTAATTCACATAAAATGACATCCTATATATGAATCTTATTCTCCGGACCATTCCGGAACTCCTCGTGATGTCCGGGATCTCATCCGGGACTCCAAACAAATATTCGAACTCCATTCCATATTCAAGTTCTACCATTTCAACATCCAACTTTAAGTGTGTCACCCTACGGTTCGTGAACTTATGCGGACATGGTTGAGTACTCACTCCGACCAATAACCAATAGCGGGATCTGGAGATCCATAATGGCTCCCACATATTCAACGATGACTTTAGTGATCGAATGAACCATTCACATACGATACCAATTCCCTTTGTCACGCGATATTTTACTTGTTCGAGGTTTGATCTTCGGTATCACTCTATACCTTGTTCAACCTCGTCTCCTGACAAGTACTCTTTACTCGTACCGTGGTATGTGGTCTCTTATGAACTTATTCATATGCTTGCAAGACATTAGACGACATTCCACCGAGAGGGCCCAGAGTATATCTATCCGTCATCGGGATGGACAAATCCCACTGTTGATCCATATGCCTCAACTCATACTTTCCGGATACTTAATCCCACCTTTATAACCACCCATTTACGCAGTGGCGTTTGGTGTAATCAAAGTACCTTTCCGGTATAAGTAATTTACATGATCTCATGGTCATAAGGACTAGGTAACTATGTATCGAAAGCTTATAGCAAATAACTTAATGACGAGATCTTATGCTACGCTTAATTGGGTGTGTCCATTATATCATTCATACAATGACATAACCTTGTTATTAATAACATCCAATGTTCATGATTATGAAACTAATCATCCATTAATCAACAAGCTAGTTTAAGAGGCATACTAGGGACTTCTTGTTGTCTACATATCACACATGTACTAATGTTTCGGTTAATACAATTATAGCATGATATATAAACATTTATCATAAACATAAAGATATAAATAATAACCACTTTATTATTGCCTCTAGGGCATATCTCCTTCAGTCTCCCACTTGCACTAGAGTCAATAATCTAGATTACATTGTAATATACCTAACACCCATGGCATTCTGGTGTTGGTCATGCTTTGCCCTAGGGAGAGCTTTAGTCAACGGATCTGCTACATTCGGATCGGTGTGTACTTTGCAAATCTTTACTTCTCCATCTTCGATGTACTCGCGAATCGAGTGGTAACGCAGCTTGATATGCTTCAGCCTCTTGTGTGACCTTGGCTCTTGTGCATTGGCGATGGCACCCATGTTATCACCGTAAATGATTAATGGGTCCAATGCACTAGGAACCACACCGAGCTCTACAATGAACCTCTTCATCCATACCGCTTCGATGATGCCTGCGAAGCCTCTATGTACTACGATTCTGTTGAAGACTTCGCCACCGTGCACCGCTTCGAGCTTGCCCGACTTCTGCAGCACCATTCAATATAAACACGTACCCAGATTGTGACTTAGAGTCATCAGGATCAGTGTTCCAACTTGCATCGGTGTAACCACTTACAACGAGCTCTTGGTCACCTCCATAACAAAGAAACATATCCTTAGTTCTTTTCAAGTACTTCAGGATATTCTTGACCGCTGTCCAGTGTTCCATTCCTGGATCACTTTGATATCTGCTAGTCAAACTAACAACATGTGCTATATCCGGTCTAGTACATAGCATGGCATACATGATAGATCCTACTGCCGAGGCATAGGGGATTTTACTCATCCTTTCTCTTTCTTCTGCCGTAGCCGGTCCTTGAGTCTTACTCAAGACTTTGCCTGGTAACATAGGTAAGAACCCTTTCTTACTTTCGTCCATTCTAAACTTCTTTAGAATCTTGTCCAGATATGTACTCTGTGATAGCCCTATTAGGCGTCTTGATCTATCTCTATAAATCTTGATGCCTAATATATACGATGCTTCACCAAGGTCTTTCATTGAAAAACTATTATTCAAATAACCTTTAACACTGCTTAATAGTTCTATATCATTCCCGATCAATAATATGTCATCTACATATAATATCAGGAATGCTACAGAGCTCCCACTCACTTTCTTGTAAATACAGGCCTCTCCATGACACTGTATAAACTCGAAGTCTTTGATCACCTTATCAAAGCGTCGGTTCCAACTTCTCGATGCTTGCTTCAGTCCATAGATTGAACGCTGAAGTTTGCATACTTTGTCAGCATTTTTATGATCGACGAAACCTTTGGGTTGTACCATATACAACTCTTCCTCAATGTCTCCATTAAGGAACGCCGTTTTGACATCCATCTGCCAAATCTCATAATCGAAAAATGCAGCTATTGCTAACAAAATCCTCACAGATTTTAGCTTCGCTACAGGTGAGAAAGTCTCATCGTAGTCAACTCCTTGAATTTGTCGGAAACCCTTTGCGACAAGTCGAGCTTTATAGACAGTAATATTACCATCTGCATCTGTTTTTCTCTTGAAGATCCATTTATTCTCGACAGCCTTTCGGCTATCAGGTAAGTCTACCAAAGTCCATACTTTGTTATCATACATGGATCCCATTTCGGATTTCATGGCTTCTTGCCATTTGTTGGAATCTGGGCTCATCATCGCTTCTTCATACGTCGCAGGGTCCTCATCATTGTTATCCACAATCATGACATTTAGACAAGGATCATACCAATCAGGAGTGGCACGTTCCCTTGTCGATCTGCGAGGTTCAGTAGTTTCCTCGTTCGAAGTTTCATGATCATTATCATTAGCTTCCTCGGTTGCCGGTGTAGGCGGTACAGGTACAATTTCCGGTACTGCGCTACTCTGATCAACGAGTATAGATTCATCAATCTCATCGAGTTCTACTTTTCTTCCAGTCACTTCTTTAGTGAGAAATTCTTTCTCAAGAAAGGTTCCGTTCTTAGCAACAAAGATTTTGCCTTCGGATCTGTGATAGAAAGTGTACCCTATAGTTTCCTTAGGGTATCCTACGAAGACGCATTTCTCCGCTTTGGGTTCTAGCTTGTCTGGTTGTAACTTTTTTACATAGGCTTCGCAACCCCAAACTTTCAAGAACGACAGCTTAGGTTTCTTATTAAACCATAGTTCATACGGTGTCGTTTCTACGGATTTTGATGGTGCTCTATTTAAAGTGAATGCGGCTGTCTCTAATGCATAACTCCAAAATGATAACGGCTAATCAGTAAGAGACATCATAGAACGAACCATATCTAAGAGAGTTTGATTACGACATTCGGACACACCGTTACGTTGAGGTGTTCCCGGCGGTGCCAATTGTGAAAGTATTCCGCATTTCTTTAAATGCATGCCAAACTCATAACTCAGATATTCACCTCCACGATCAGATCGTAGAAATTTAATCTTCTTGTTACGTTGATTTTCTACTTCACTTTGAAATTCCTTAAACTTCTCGAAAGTTTCGGATTTATGTTTCATGAAATAGATATACCCATATCTACTCAGATCATCTGTGAAGGTTAGAACATAACGATAACCACCGCGCGATGCTACGCTCATTGGTCCGCATACATCGGTATGTATGATTTCCAATAAGTCAGTAGCTCGCTCCATCATACCAGAAAATGGAGTCTTAGTCATTTTTCCCATTAGACATGCTTCGCATCTATCAAGTGACTCAAAGTCAAGTGATTCAAGTAATCCATCAGTATGGAGTTTCTTCATGCGTTTCACTCCAATATGACCAAGACGACAGTGCCACATATAAGTAGAATTATCATTCAATTTAATTCGCTTAGCATTAACGTTATGTATATGCGTATCACTACTATCGAGATCTAACAGAAATAAGCCATTCTTTTGTGGTGCTCGACCATAAAAGATATTATTCATAAAAATAGAACAACCATTATTCTCAGACTTAAATGAATAACCGTCTTGTATTAAACAAGATCCAGATATAATGTTCATGCTCAACGCAGGTACATAATAACAATTATTTAGGCTTAAAACTAATCCCGAAGGTAGATGTAGAGGAAGTGTGCCGACTGCGATCACATTAACCTTGGATCCGTTTCCAACGCGCATCGTCACTTCATCTTTCAGCAGTTGTCGTTTATTCTTTAGTTCCTGTTTCGAGTTACAAATGTGAGCAACCGAACCAGTATCAAATACCCAGGTACTAGAACAAGAACCAGTGAAATGAACATCTATAACATGTATATCAGATATATCTTCTTCCTTCTTCTTGACAAGGCCGCTCTTCAGATCAGCCAGATACTTGGAGCAATTACGCTTCCAGTGTCCCTTCTCCTTGCAGTAATAGCACTCAGCATCAGGCTTAGGGCCGTTCTTAGGTTTCACAGGAGGCGTGGCAGCTTTCTTGCCACCCTTCTTGAATTTTCCCTTAGACTTGCCCTGTTTCTTGAAACTGGTGGTCTTGTTGACCATCAACACTTGGTGCTCTTTCTTGATCTCAATCTCAGCAGCTTTTAGCATGCCAAAAAGTTCAGGTAACTCCTTGTTCATGTTCTGCATATTGTAGTTCATCACGAAGTTCTTGTAACTTGGTGGCAGTGATTGAAGGACACGATTTATCCCCAGTCTGTTAGGAATCACTATTCCCAAGTCACTGAGTTTCTTCGCATGCCCGGTCATGGCGAGCATGTGCTCACTAACGGAGCTGCCTTCTTCCATCATGCAGCTGAAGAATTGTTTCGATGCTTCATAGCATTCCACGGCCGCATGAGTCTCAAAAATAGCTTTCAGCTCTTTCATCAACTCATGAGGATCGTGGTGCTCAAAACGTTTTTGAAGATCGGATTCCAGACTGCACAGGATGGCACACTGAACTTGAGAGTACCGAATTTTCCGAGTCTCGTAAACAGCTTTTACTTCATCGGTTTCAGTTTCTGCAGGAGGGTCACCCAGCGGTGCATCAAGCACATATTGCAGATTTCCGCCAGAGAGGAAGATCCTCACATGACGGAACCAGTCAGTGAAGTTGCTACCGTTGCTCTTAAGTTTCTCTTTCTCTAGGAACTGATTAAAATTGATTGGGGACGCCATCTCTACAACATATATTTGCAAAAGTTTAGACTAAGTTTATGACAAATTGAGTTCAAATTTTAATTCAATATAATTAAAAATCTAGGTGAACTCCCACTCAAAACAATATCCCTCGCATTGTCTTAGTGATCACACGAACCAAATCCACCACACCTAAACCCGATCATCACGAGAAAAGGTGTGATTTCAATGGCGAACACTCAAAGTGTTCATCATATCAACCATATGATTCATGCTCTACCTTTCGGTATCACGTGTTCCGAGACCATGTCTGTACATGCTAGGCTCGTCAAGGCCACCTTAGTATCCGCATGTGCAAAACTGTCTTGCACCCGTTGTATGTACTTATTGATTCTATCACACCCGATCATCACGAGATGCTTCGAAACGACAAGACTTGGTAACGGTGCTACTAAGGATGAACACTTTATTATCTTGAGATTTTAGTGAGGGATCATCTTATAATGCTACCGTCGCGATCTAAGCAAAATAAGATGCATAAAAGGATTAACATCACATGCAGTTCATATGTGATATGATATGGCCCTTTTGTCTTTGCACCTTTGATCTTCATCTCCAAAGCACGGACATGATCTCCATCATCTTCGGGCATGATCTCCATCATCGTCGGTGTAGCGTCAAGGTCAATGGCGCCGTCTTCATGATTGTCCTCCATGTAGCAACTATTACAACTACTTTGAAATACTACTCAACATGAAATTTAAAGACAACCATAAGGCTCCTGCCGGTTGCCACAATACAATAATGATCATATCATACATATTCATCATCACATTATGGCCATATCACATCACCAAACCCTGCAAAAACAAGTTAGATGTCTCTAATTTGGTTTGCATATTTTACGTGGTTTAGGGTTTTCGAGAGAGATCTAATCTACCTACGAACATGAACCACAACGTTGATACTAATGTTTTCAATAGAAGATTAAATTGAATCTTCACTATAGTAGGAGAGACAGACACCCGCAAAGCCTCTTATGCAATACAAGTTGCATGTCGAACGAGGAACAAGTCTCATGAACGCGGTCATGTAAAGTTAGTCCGAGCCGCTTCATCCCACTATGCCACAAAGATGCAAAGTACTCAAACTAAAGATAACAAGAGCATCAACGCCCACAAAACCATTGTGTTCTAATCGTGCAACCATCTATGCATAGACACGGCTCTGATACCACTGTAGGATAACGTTGCATAGAAAACAAAAAATTTCCTACCGCGAACACGCAATCCAAGCCAAGATGCAATCTAGAAGACGGTAGCAACGAGGGGTATCGAGTCTCACCCTTGAAGAGATTCCAAAGCCTACAAGATGAGGCTCTTGTTGCTGCGGTAGACGTTCACTTGCCGCTTGCAAAAGCGCGTAGAAGATCTTGATCACGATCGCTTCCGGCGCCACGAACGGGCAGCACCTCCGTACTCGGTCACACGTTCGGTTGTTGATGAAGACGACGTCCACCTCCCCGTTCCAGCGGGCAGCAGAAGTAGTAGCTCCTCTTGAATCCGACAGCACGACGGCGTGGTGTCGGTGGTGGTGGAGAAGTCCGGCGGAGCTTCGCTAAGCGTGCGGGACGTGGTGGAGGAGAGAGGCCGCTAGGGTTTGGGAGAGGGGGGCGCCGGCCACTAAGGGGTGCGGCCACCTTGGTGGTTCTTGGGTGGACGGCCCCCTCCCCTTGGTCTCTCATTATATAGGTGGAACCCCAAGTGTTGGTCTCCAAGTCTTTGAATAAGACCCGAACCAAAAACCTTCCATATGGTGGGGAAACCTACCCAAGCTAGGACTCCCACTAGAGGTGGGAGTTCCACCTCCCATATGGGGGGGTGGCCGGCCCCCTAAGGGGGAGTCCACTTGGGACTCCACCCCCACTAGGGTTGGCCGGCCATGGAGGTGGAGTCCCATGTGGACTCCACCTTCCTTGGTGGTTTCTTCCTGACTTTTCTAGAACCTTCCATAGAACCTTCCGCATCATTTTAATTCACATAAAATGACATCCTATATATGAATCTTATTCTCCGGACCATTCCGGAACTCCTCGTGATGTCCGGGATCTCATCCGGGACTCCGAACAAATATTCGAACTCCATTCCATATTCAAGTTCTACCATTTCAACATCCAACTTTAAGTGTGTCACCCTACGGTTCGTGAACTTATGCGGACATGGTTGAGTACTCACTCCGACCAATAACCAATAGCGGGATCTGGAGATCCATAATGGCTCCCACATATTCAACGATGACTTTAGTGATCGAATGAACCATTCACATACGATACCAATTCCCTTTGTCACACGATATTTTACTTGTTCGAGGTTTGATCTTCGGTATCACTCTATACCTTGTTCAACCTCGTCTCCTGACAAGTACTCTTTACTCGTACCGTGGTATGTGGTCTCTTATGAACTTATTCATATGCTTGCAAGACATTAGACGACATTCCACCGAGAGGGCCCAGAGTATATCTATCCGTCATCGGGATGGACAAATCCCACTGTTGATCCATATGCCTCAACTCATACTTTCCGGATACTTAATCCCACCTTTATAACCACCCATTTACGCAGTGGCGTTTGGTGTAATCAAAGTACCTTTCCGGTATAAGTAATTTACATGATCTCATGGTCATAAGGACTAGGTAACTATGTATCGAAAGCTTATAGCAAATAACTTAATGACGAGATCTTATGCTACGCTTAATTGGGTGTGTCCATTATATCATTCATACAATGACATAACCTTGTTATTAATAACATCCAATGTTCATGATTATGAAACTAATCATCCATTAATCAACAAGCTAGTTTAAGAGGCATACTAGGGACTTCTTGTTGTCTACATATCACACATGTACTAATGTTTCGGTTAATACAATTATAGCATGATATATAAACATTTATCATAAACATAAAGATATAAATAATAACCACTTTATTATTGCCTCTAGGGCATATCTCCTTCACGACTACCAGTACAACGGCGGCGGCTATGAAGACTACGAGTATGCATATTATACGCCTAGGCAGGAGTATGACTAAATCACTCCAAATTTCATGTATCATCAGTGGTATCTCGAATCATTCGAAAATGGACACCAAACACATCACGGGTAATATAATTCACATGATCCATTCAACAAAGTTTGGTACAATAAATTATTACACATCATTTCTTTCCTTGTGTCCCTGCTTGCTTACGATTGTGCCGTATCCATGGAGCATCCTCATCATTTAACTTAATGCTTGGGTCGGTGTTCACTTTGAAGGGCGGAATTTCAGCAAACATATTATAATCTTCTGACATGTCTGTCTTGTCCTCCACTCCCATGATGTTTCTTTTCCCTGAAAGAACAATATGGCGCTTTGGATCATCGCATGATGTACTGATCGTTTTCTTATCTTTCTGTTTCCTCGGTTTGCTACTCATGTCCTTCACATAGAAAACCTGAGCGACATCTTTCGCTAGGACGAATGGTTCGTCAAGGTAACCAAGATTGTTGAAATCCACCATTGTCATTCCGTATTGCTGGTCCACCTTTACCCCACCTCCTGTTAGCTTGAACCATTTGCACCGGAACAAAGGGACCTTAAAGGAGGGTCCATAGTCAAGTTCCCATATCTCCTCTATGTAACCATAATATTTGACCTTTTGCCCATTCTCGGTTGCTGCATCAAAGCGGACACCACTGTTTTGGTTGGTGCTCTTTTTATCTTGGGCGATCGTGTAAAATGTATTCCCATTTATCTCGTACCCTTGGAAAGTCGTTATAGTCGAAGATGGTGTCTTGGCCAACATGTACAGCTGATCTACAACATCATTGTCATTCATTAAATGTTTTCTCAACCAACTGCCGAAAGTCTCCATGTGGGCCTTCCTAATCCAGGATTCAGGCTTCCCCGGGTTGTCCAAGCGTAAAATATTCTTGTGTTTCTCAAAGTACGGAGCCACCAAGCTGGAATTGGTCAGAACTGTGTGGTGTGCTTCAGTCATAGAATGGCCGTCCATACATATCGTTGATTTCCTTCCGATCGTGCCTTTTCCACTTAGTCTCCCCTCGTGCCGCGATCGAGGAAGACCAATCGGCTTAAGGTCGGGAACAAAGTCAACACAAAACTCAATTACCTCCTCATTTCCATAGCCCTTGGCGATGCTTCCTTCTGGCCTAACACGGTTACGAACATATTTCTTTAATACTCCCATGAACCTCTCGAAGGGGAACATATTGTGTAGAAATACATGACCGAGAATGGAAATCTCTTCGACTAGGTGAACCAGGAGGTGCGTCATAATATTGAAGAAGGATGGCGGGAACACCAACTCGAAGCGACAAGACATTGGACCACATCGTTACGTAACCGTGGTAGAACTTCAGTATTGATTACCTTATGAGATATTGCATTGAGTAATGCAAATATCTTCAAAATTGATACTCGAACATTTTCCGGCAGAGCCCCTCAAAGCAATCGGAAGCAATTGCGTCATAATCACGTGGCAGTCGTGAGACTTCAGGTTTTGGAACTTTTTCTCCGCCATGTTTATTATTCCCTTTATATTGGACGAGAATCCAGACGGGACCTTCATACTGCTCAGGCATTCAAAAATGATGACCTTATCTTCTTTGGTCAGAGCGTAGCTGGCACGACCTTGAAACCATTCCGGATGCCGGTCATCAGGGTCTTTCAAACGTTGCTGGTCCTGCCGTGCTTCCTTTGTATCATTTGTCTTCCCATACACGCCCAAGAAGCTTAGGAGGTTCACGCAAATATTCTTCGTAACATGCATCACGTCGATTGCAGAGCGGACATCTAGGACTTTCCAATATTCTAGCTCCCAGAATATAGATTTCTTCTTCCACATGGCTGCGTGCCCGTCAGCTCCCTTCGGAACTGATTGTCCGCCAGGACCCTTTCCAAAGATGACTTTCAAATCCTTGACCATATCAAATACCTCAGCACCAGTGCGTTCCGCAGGCTTCGGCCGGTGATCTGCCTTGCCGTTGTAATGCTTGCCTTTCTTTCTTACTGGATGAATTTTCGGAAGAAATCGACGATGCCCAAGGTACACGTTCTTGTTACAATTTGGCAAATGTACACTTTCAGTCTCATGTAAGCAGTGCGTGCATGCATTGTATCCCTTATTTGACAGTCCCAAAAGGTTACTAAGAGCAGGCCAATCGTTGATGGTTACGAAAAGCAACGCTCGTAGGTCAAATTCCTCTTCTTTGTGCTCATCCCACACACGGACTCCTGGTCTGCCCCACAGCTGTAAAAGTTCATCAACTAATGGTCTTAGGTACACATCGATGTCGTTGCCGGGTTGCTTCGGACCTTGGATGAGCACTGGCATCATAATGAACTTCCGCTTCATGCACAACCAAGGAGGAAGGTTGTAGATGCATAGAGTCACGGGCCAGGTGCTATGGCTGGAGCTCTGCTCGCCAAAAGGATTCATGCCATCTGTACTTAGACAAAATCTTATGTTCCTTGCGTCAGCTACAAAATCTTTGAACTCTCTGTCGATCTTTCTCCATTGCGTTCCATCTGCGGGGTGTCTCAACTCCCCGTCCGACTTACGGTCCTCTTTGTGCCATCGCAACAACTTGGCATGCTCTTTGTTCCTGAACAGACTTTTCAACCGTGGTATTATAGGAGCATACCACATCACCTTGGCGAGAACCCTCTTCCTGGGTTTCTCGCCCTCAACATCGTCACCAGGGTCATCGCCTCTGATCTTATAACGCAATGCAGTGCATACCGGGCATTCATTCAAATTCTCGTATTCACCGCGGTAGAGGATGCAGTCGTTGATGCATGCATGTATCTTCAGAACCTCTAAACCTAGAGGGCAGACAACCTTCTTTGCTTCGTACGTACTGGCGGGCAACTCATTATTCTTTGGAAACATATTCTTCAACATTTTCAGCAAGTTTTGAAATGACGAGTCAGCTACACCTGCCTGTGCCTTCCATTTCAGCAAATCCAGTGTGCAGCCCAGCTTTTTCAGACCATTATCGCATCCGGGGTACAGCGACTTTCTGTGATCCTCTAACATGCGATCCAAATTCTCCCTCTCCTTTTCAGTTTCGCAGCGTCTCCGTGCATCAGCAATGGTCCGACCAAGATCATCAATGGGCTCATCACGTGCCTCTTCTTCACCTTCCCCTTCACCTTCAGCATCCTCCATGAAAGTATCACCGAAATGAGCAAGATAGCTTTCATCGATGAAATCATCCCCTTCTTCATCTTCTTCCATTATAACCCCTCTTTCTCCATGCTTGGTCCAACAATTATAGCTTGGCATGAAACCGTGCTGAAGCAGGTGCAGGTGAACTTCTCTTGAGGAAGAGTAACCCTTCTGATTCTTACAGTCAACACATGGACAGATAACAAAACCCTTCTGTTTGTTCGCATTAGCCACTACGAGGAAATCTTTCAAACCCGTAGTGAACTCGCCGGAGAGTCGGTTACCGTACATTCATTGCCGATTCATCTGCATTATTATAATATAAAATATATATTAACCTTCATGCATTTGTTAAACTAACTAGCTATAAACAATAGAAATTAAACAATGAACTACACACATGCATATTTTATCAATGACACACATGCATGAAAGGTTCAAGTTGCTAACCGCGATCGAGGAGGAAAAAATAAATGAGGAAGCTCAAGTGTGGCTCCGACACTTCATATCATGTTTGTTTCATGCTCTTGGGGCATTTTATCAAACACCTTGTGTGCATAAGAGGAACCAAAAGCAAACCTGCACCCCCTTGTGAAGCTTGTGAAGAGAAGTGGCACCAAATGGCTAAGTTCTGACTAAAGGCCTTCGGGCCAGGCCTGAGGACCTTTAGTCGCGGTTGGCCTGGCCAACCGCGACTAAAGCCCCTCCCGTCCACCAGCTGGCCAGCGAGCGCACTGGGCCTAGGTCTTTAGTCGCGGTTCGCCACCCGAACCGCGACTAAAGACCCCATTAGTCGCGGTTCCTATATTTTGGCGACTAATGGGGCTGGACGGAAGGCCATTTTTCTACCAGTGACTGGTCAGGATTCTTTAGCTACTTCGAGTGGATATTCTTGTAGTTCCAAATGGATAGTTCTACGGACATGGTTTGATCTACGCATAGCATTTGACCTCCGGCGTAGTGCAGGAGGTGGTTCATACACTTCGATACTAGCTACTACCATGTACTCCTATTGTAGATAATGCCTTCAAAAAAGGAAAAGGGTAAACGACCATGTATGAATGGGTGTTTTAAATGGAAGTCCTCTAGGCTCGGATTTATATATAAAACCTCGCATGGCAAAGAACATAGGTCATACAACGCACCCCGCACACATAAACACAAGTCCGATCACACCCGGATCACAGTCAACCGATACAACGAAGGACCACAAACAACACACTCTCTCGATGGGGTAAAGAAGTGTGTGGCCTCCGCTCGTCGCCTGAGGGTCTCATCACCTCCGCCCTAGTTTTGCGTACAGTTGCCTGATGCCGCCCACCGCCGCGTCCAGAAAATCTGTCCCTCTGGCTGACCATAACCCTCTAGCTCTGCATATGAATAGTCATTTGGTATAGTGCATGAACAGGAGAGCCTACCGCACCCCTCCTCCTCCCAACCCTAGCCTACCGCACCCCTCCTCCCAACCCTCCCGCCGCCACCGCCGGCAGCGCCGCCGGGCAAAGATCTCGGGGCGTGGCGGCGGCGGGGGCCTCCCCTCATGGCGCGTCGGGAATGGCGGCCAATGGAGCCTCTCACGCAGCGGCGGCCCTTCCGCCTCCCGGGGCGGCAGCGGCCGGATGAAGATGTAGGAGCGGCGGCGGCCCTCCCGGGGTCAATCCAGCTGCGGGCTGCGGCCTCCCCGCCTCCCATCGGTGGCATGCCGGCGGTGGTGGCTGGTGGAGGCAGACGCCTTTCCCTCCGCCTCTCGCCGGTGAGGGGTGATGATCTTGGGCTTCTCCCGCGGTACGAGGACGCCCGGGGAAGCAACCTTGGGTTCGACGGTGGAGGTGACCCTCTTCTTCGCCGGAGAGGATCGGCCTGCGGTTGGTGGCGGTGGATCTATTGATCTATCACCGCGTTCCGGCGGCGAGATGGAGGGGCTTGGAAGCCGGCGATGGTGTCACCGGTGAAGGGTTGGAGTGGTCAGCCCAGGGTGGTCGCCGACGTGGGGGGTCCGACCTGAATAAAGGCGTGTAGGGATTCGTTGCATAGAAAACAAAAAATTTCCTACCGCGAGAACGCAATCCAAGCCAAGATGCAATCGAGAAGACGGGAGCAACGAGGGGATGATTGAGACTCACCTTTGAAGATTTCCAAAGCCTATAAGAGTAGGCTCTTATTGCTGCGGTAGACGATTACTTGCCGCTTGCAAAAGCGCGTAGAAGATCTTGATCACGGTGCCACGATCGGGCAGCACCTCCGCACTCGGTCACACGTTCGGTGTTGATGAAGACGACGTCCTTCTCCCTGTTCCAGCGGGCAGCGGAAGTAGTAGATCCTCCTTGGAATCCCGGCAGCACGATGGCATGGTGGCGGTGGTGGTGGAGATCTCCGACAGAACTTCGCCTAAGCTATGTGGGAGAGAGAGGTAGGAGGGAACCGCTAGGGTTTAGGAGAGGGGGCGCCGGCTAGGGAAGCTTTGAGGGGGTGCGGCCATGGTGGTCTTGGTGTGGCCGGCCAGCCCCTCCTCTCCCCTCTTTATATAGGTGGAAGCCCCAAGGGTTAGGTCAAAAGTCTCCGAATAAGACCCCAACATAAACCTTCCATATGACCAAACCTAGGGGGAGTGGGACTCCCCATTTTCCTTTGGTGGGGTGGCCGGCCACCATGGGGAGGAGTCCACTTGGGACTCCTCCTCCCTTTAGGCTGGCCGGCCAAGGTGGGTGGAGTCCCTCTGGGACTGCACCTTCCATGCCGATTTAGTCCGGACTCTTCTAGAACCTTCTAGAACCTTCCTGGAAAAATACCAGATCATTTTCAAACCTAGAAAATGACTTCCTATATATGAATCTTATTCTCCGGACCTACTCGTGATGTCCTGGATCCCATCCGAGACTCCGATCAAAACTTCGAACTCCATTCCATATTTCCATATCTACTTAAACGACATCAAACCTTAAGTGTGTCACCCTACGGTTCGCGAACTATGTAGACATGGTTGAGAACTCTCTCCGACCAATAACCAATAGCGGGATCTGGAGATCCATAATGGCTCCCACATATTCAACGATGACTTTAGTGATCGAATGAACCATTCAAATACGATACCAATTCCCTTTGTCACGCGATATTTTACTTGTCCGAGGTTTGATCATCGGTATCACTCTATACCTTGTTCAACCTCGTCTCCTTACAAGTACTCTTTACTCGTACCGTGGTATGTGGTCTCTTATGAACTTTATTCATATGCTTGCAAGACATTTAGACGACATTCCACCGAGAGGGCCCAGAGTATATCTATCCATCATCGGGATGGACAAATCCCACTGTTGATCCATATGCCTCAACTCATACTTTCCGGATACTTAATCCCACCTTTATAACCACCCATTTACGCAGTGACGTTTGATGTAATCAAAGTACCTTTCCAGTACAAGTGATTTACATGATCTCATGGTCATAAGGACTAGGTAACTATGTATCGAAAGCTTATAGCAAATAACTTAATGACGTGATCTTTATGCTATGCTTAATTGGGTGTGTCCATTACATCATTCATATAATGACATAACCTTGTTATTAATAACATCCAATGTTCATGATCACGAAACCATGACCATCTATTAATCAACAAGCTAGTTATACAAGAGGCTTACTAGGGACTCCTTGTTGTTCACATAACACACATGTATCAATGTTTCGGTTAATACAAGTATAGCATGGTATGTAAACATTATCATAAACTTAAAGATATATATTATAATAACCATTTTATTATTGCCTCTTGGGCATATCTCCAACAGTCTCCCACTTGCACAAGAGTCAATAATCTAGTTTACATTTGTAAAGATATAACACCTTGGCCTTCCGGTGTTTTATCATATTTTTCTCACGGGAGAGGTTTTAGTCAACGGATCTGACACGCTCAGAAACGTATGTATTTTGTAATTCATTTGCGTCTCAACGCATCACTCATTTCTAAATGAGTCGGCATTAAATATGTTTGGTCTTCTGGTGAAACCTTAATTCCGCGGTCTGAAATATGTCACTAATATTGTCACACAATATAGCTTCAAAGTTCTGACACTATCAGAACTACACCAAGTTCTCAAAGAACCTTTTGACTTAACATCCTCAGTCATTGTCAAAACAATGACATACTCTGCCTTTCTTTTGTAGAATCCGTCACAATATTTAGAACTCTTCTAAATCTAGCATAGACAACTTCTAGCTCATTGTGCTACCTTTTAAACAACACTTAGTCAAATTTGAGATTGAAATTATATTTTATATGTGACAAAACCAATATCGGTGTAACACCTTACAGCGATTTGTTTGTCATTTCTCCATACAAAATTATATATATATATATATATCATTGGTTCTTCTAAAGTACTCAAGGATATTCTTACTGTTGTCCAATACTCATCACATGAATCATTCTGGTATATGCTCCTAACTTTTTAGAGCACAAGATATCTGATTTTGTACATATTATTCATGATCTAAAATCACTCATGTGTTTTTACTCATCGAGTGTCAGATACACTCAAGTCTTGTTAAACCTTCACATGACAAGAACATTTTCTTAATATTTCTATATTGAACTACTTCAATATCCATTCTATGTACTTTGACTTAAACTTATTATGTGTTTCAATCTATCTTCATAGATCTTGACACTAAATATGTTTCAGTCCATATCCTTTCATTGAAGTTAATTTTCAATGAAACCTTTTAATCAAGTATATAATTACATCATTTATAACCAACTATATGTCATCTACATAAGTATTATAAATATGTCTCAGCGCTCCCACTTAATTTCTTGCAAATGCAAGCCTCTTCATCGTCTCTGATGAAATCAAAAACTCTTTGACTATTTCATCTGGTGAAGATTCCAACTCCGTGATACTCACTTCATCCAATTGAAGTTCGTATACCTATCTAGTATTCTATGGACTAGCAAAACAATTGGTTGTATCTTGTATACACCTTTAATACACACTTATGTTAAGTAGTGTATTTTGCCATCCTACTAGCATATCTCATAAAAGAAATATGTAGTGATTACTAGAATAATCCACATAGACTATAAGCATTGCTACGGAAGATCTAATCTTATTGTAGTCAACTCTTTGAACTTTGTCGTAAACAACTTTTCGACAAGTTGAGATTCTTCAAGGATATTTCATCCAAGTCCATCAATTTCATAGATCCATTTACTTTCAAGAAAGTATTCATCTATCTTGGATTTCATGGCGTACAACCATTTTAATGGAGTCAGGGCCCATCATAACTTCTTTGTTTGTAGTTGGTTTATCATTGTTCAAAATCAATCCTTTGTCCACAAATCATTTATTTGATCACAAAGTAAACCATACCTACAAGGTTCAATATGTACTTCGATCTCCATGGCTAAAAACACTTTGTAGTCGTGGGAGCCATGATCGTCGTGGCCGCTTCCCGGAACCATTTCCGATGCTGCGCTACTCTGATCATTATGCTCAGGTTCATAAACCTTATCAAGTTCTATTGTCCTCCCACTCAAATACTTCGCTAAAAAACAATTTCTTGGAAATAAGCAAGTAACATTAACAGACACTTTTGTCTTTTACTTCATAGTGGAAAGGATTCCCAATCAAAACTCTGGGATAACCAACAAAGACATTAATCCGATTTTGGTTGTAAACTTATTTACTTATGCTATGCATACCAAAATTTAAGAAACGACTATTAGGGTTTATACCCATGCCATCACTCGTATGGTGTCATTTCAACGGATCATGATGATGCTCTATTCTGTGTAAAAGCGGTAGTCACTAAAGTAGAATCCACAAAAATATAATGGCGTCATATTATTTTATCTCATCATTAATCCAACAAGGTTTGGATACATCTTTCGGATACTATATCATCATTATGATACTCCAAGAAATGTGAGTTGTAGAACAATTTCATGACTCTCTTAGATGTTCGCTAAAACTCGTAATTCAAATATTTCCACCATGATCCAATCATAGATATTTGACTTTTCTATTACGATGATTTCCACTTTATGCTGAAATTTATTTGAACCTATTCAAATGTTTCAAACTTCTTCCTTATCGAATATATCCACATATATATACTCAATTCATTGCTGGAAGTTTTCATGAAGTAGAAGAATCTCCCGCACACAACTATGCCCAGTGAGCCACATACATCATCATGTATGTTTTCACTAAGTTAGTTGCCCGTTCAACTCTTGGCCTATGAATGGTATTTTTGTCATTCTCTTTAGAAAAGATTTGCAAGCGCCAAACGATTCAAAAATCAAATTACTCCAAAAATCCATTTGCATGGAGTTCCTTCATCCGTTCCTTTCTAACATGACCTAAATGGCGGTTCCACAAATAAGTGGAATTCAAATCATTTTGCCTTATGGCATTTTAGCATCAGTGTTATGTGTGTGTGTTTCACTATTAAGGTTTATAATAACTTATCCATCGTACATGGAGTAATGTCATAATTTGAACAACTCATTGTTTTCATTTGACCAGAGCAAAATAACAATTATTAAGTTCTTTATTATAAATTCTAAGGGCTAGATAGAATGCCAACGACGAACATAATAACACTTTATTTTTGTTCCAGACGTGCATTCCTATCATATTCCTTGTCAGTCACTTAGGCCATTGTATTCTTGTATTGCGTTGTTTTTGTATGACACTTCATACCAACCAATATGGTACTAATACCCAAGAATTTCATTGTGTGACCTAACTAGGAATACAACCATAACATGTATATCATTTATATACAGCTGAGCTAGACTTTCTAGTTTTTTTTATTTCTGCCAAAATATCTTTTGCAGTTTCTCTTTTAGCTTTCCTCATTATTCAGAAAAACACTTTAACATCATTAACTTCTAGGTTTGTTGGTCAAATACCAATAACCTTGAGGTTCTTACTTTGAAGTTGATCATCATATGACAAGTGTTTCAGATTTCACTATTAGTAACTTTGTAATATGATGAACAATTTCACTCATAATTTTATCCATCATATCATGACGACTTTCCGAGACCATGTCTGTACATGCTAGGCTCGTAAAGTTTTAACCTTGGTATTCGCATGTGCAAATCTGGCTTGCACCCGTTGTATGCACACGTAGAATCTATCACACCCAATCATCACGTGATGCTTCGAAACGACGAGTCTTAGCAACGGTGCATACTAAGGACGATAACTTCATGGATATGCGAATATTGTTAGTGCCCCAATAGTTGGAGGATTGTGACGCCTGGCGTCTTCAACCTTCATACATTCCCATAAAACTTATGAGTTTATGTAGTCTCACTAAATTATATTCTATCATCTTGCAATAAGGTCTTAGATATCACATATATCTCATACCTTGATTATTTCTGAAAACTAAATTTTCAGCTCCTTACTTTTCAAACAGATTTGAACTTCAAGTTTTACGGAGACAAGATAACTTTAGGTACTAATTGAAACCATAGCTCTTTGAATCAACAATGTGAGGTTTACTAAAAGTTTGCAATAGGACTTAATCAATTCTTGATTCTTTAACAATATGGTACCAATCCGTAAAGTTTCTTGTCAGACTTAACAATATTTCTATCTCAATTACAAGACTAGCGCATGGTAGAAAACGGATGCCAATACTACAAAATTAATTCAAAATACTACTCAGACTAAGTTCATGATAATTAGTTCATGTTTTAATCTAATTACTAATGAACTCCCACTTAATACAACATCCCTCATAGTTGTTAAGTGGTACACGATCCACATCCACTATACCAAAACCGATCATCACGTGAGATGACGTAGCTTCAATGGTGAACATCAACATGTTGATCATATCATCCATATGACTCGTGTTCAACCTTTCGCTTTCCGTTGTCCCGAGGCCATGTCTGTACATGCTAGGCTCGTCAAGCAAACCCAAGTATTTCGCGTGTGCAACATGGCTTACACCCGTTGTATGTGAACGTTGAGTCTATCACATCCGATCATCACGAGATGCTTCGAAACGACGAACTATATCAATGATGCATACGAGGGGAGAACACTTTATTATCTTGATATTAATGTGAGGGATCATCTTATAATGCCACCGTCGCGTTCTAAGCAAAATAAGATGCATAAAGGATTAACATCACATGCAATTCATATGTGATATGATATGGCCCTTTAGTCTTTGCGCCTTCGATCTTCATCTCCAAAGCACGGACATGATCTCCATCATCAACGGACATGATCTCCATCATCGTCGGCGTAGCGTCAAGGTTCGTGGCGCCGTCTTCATGGTTGTTCACCTCATGTAGCAACTATTACAACTACTTTGAAATACTACTCAACATGAAATTTAAAGACAACCATAAGGCTCCTGTCGGTTGCCACAATACAATAATGATCATCTCATACATATTCATCATCACATTATGGCCATATCACATCACCAAACCCTGCAAAAACAAGTTAGACGTCTCTAATTTGGTTTGCATATTTTACGTGGTTTAGGGTTTTCGAGTGAGATCTAATCTACCTACGAACATGAACCACAACGGTGATACTAGTGTTGTCAATAGAAAGAGTAAATTTAATCTTCACTATGGTGAGAGCGACAGACACCCGCAAAGCCACTTATGCAATACAAGTTGCATGTCGAACGTGGAGCAAGTCTCATGAACGCGGTCATGTAAAGTTAGCCCGAGCCGCTTCATCCCACCATGCCACAAAGATCCAAAGTACTCGAACTAAAGACAACAAAGCATCAACGCCCACAAAACAATTGTGTTCTACTCGTGCAACCATCTATGCATAGACACGGATCTGATACCACTGTAGGGATTCGTTGCATAGAAAACAAAAAATTTCCTACCGCGAGAACGCAATCCGAGCCAAGATGCAATCGAGAAGACGGGAGCAACGAGGGGATGATTGAGACTCACCCTTGAAGATTTCCAAAACCTATAAGAGTAGGCTCTTATTGCTGCGGTAGACGATTACTTGCCGCTTGCAAAAGCGCGTAGAAGATCTTGATCACGGTGCCACGATCGGGCAGCACCTCCGCACTCGGTCACACGTTCGGTGTTGATGAAGACGACGTCCTTCTCCTCATTCCAGCGGGCAGCGGAAGTAGTAGATCCTCCTTGGAATCCCGGCAACACGACGGCGTGGTGGCGGCGGTGGTGGAGATCTCCGACAGAACTTCGCCTAAGCTATGTGGGAGAGAGAGGTAGGAGGGAACCGCTAGGGTTTAGGAGAGGGGGCGCCGGCTAGGGCAGCCTTGAGGGGGTGCGGCCATGGTGGTCTTGGTGTGGCCGGCCAGCCCCTCCTCTCCCCTCTTTATATAGGTGGAAGCCCCAAGGGTTAGGTCAAAAGTCTCCGAATAAGACCCCAACATAAACCTTCCATATGACCAAACCTAGGGGGAGTGGGACTCCCCCTTTTCCTTTGGTGGGGTGGCCGGCCACCATGGGGAGGAGTCCACTTGGGACTCCTCCTCCCTTTAGGCTGGACGGCCAAGGTGGGTGGAGTCCCTCTCCTTCCATGCCGATTTATTCCGGACTCTTCTAGAACCTTCTAGAACCTTCCTGGAAAAATACCGGATCATTTTCAAACCTAGAAAATGACTTCCTATATATGAATCTTATTCTCCGGACCTTTCCGGACCTCCTCGTGATGTCCTGGATCCCATCCGAGACTCTGAACAAAACTTCGAACTCCATTCCATATTGCTATATCTACTTAAACGACATCAAACCTTAAGTGTGTCACCCTACGGTTCGCGAACTATGTAGACATGGTTGAGAACTCTCTCCGACCAATAACCAATAGCGGGATCTGGAGATCCATAATGGCTCCCACATATTCAACGATGACTTTAGTGATCGAATGAACCATTCACATACGATACCAATTCCCTTTGTCACGCGATATTTTACTTGTCCGAGGTTTGATCATCGGTATCACTCTATACCTTGTTCAACCTCATCTCCTGACAAGTACTCTTTACTCGTACCGTGGTATGTGGTCTCTTATGAACTTTATTCATATGCTTGCAAGACATTTAGACGACATTCCATCGAGAGGGCCCAGAGTATATCTATCCGTCATCGGGATGGACAAATCCCACTGTTGATCCATATGCCTCAACTCATACTTTCCGGATACTTAATCCCACCTTTATAACCACCCATTTACGCAGTGGCGTTTGATCTAATCAAAGTACCTTTCCAGTATAAGTGATTTACATGATCTCATGGTCGTAAGGACTAGGTAACTATGTATCGAAAGCTTATAGCAAATAACTTAATGACGTGATCTTTATGCTACGCTTAATTGGGTGTGTCAATTACATCATTCATATAATGACATAACCTTGTTATTAATAACATCCAATGTTCATGATCACGAAACCATGATCATCTATTAATCAACAAGCTAGTTATACAAGAGGCTTACTAGGGACTCCTTGTTGTTCACATAACACACATGTATCAATGTTTTGGTTAATACAATTATAGCATGGTATGTAAACATTATCATAAACACAAAGATATATATTATAATAACCATTTTATTATTGCCTCTTGGGCATATCTCCAACAAGGCGGCGGTCCTAGGGCCTCTCTTGCGTGAAGAGGAGGACCTATCGGAGGCCTGGACTAGTGATCTGGCCGGAGTGTTGAGTTCCGGAAGGCTCCGCTGGCGAATGTAACAGTGCTTTTGCCTGGAGTTTGCTGGATCGATGGTATTCGGTCGTGCGTACCCATGCTTTCATTCCGACCGATTTGTTCTGGAGGGAGCGGCGCGAAGCTCTTTTTCTGTGTTGACATCAAGTGACTATGGATCCATGATGAAAGTCGGAAGAAGAGAATTTCATGAAGGCCGGAGGGGAGGACTAGCTAAGGGAGGTTCAAGTCTCCGCGCTGTTGAGGGACTTGCTTGGTGTTCCGGGCTTCATAGCAGCGGTATGAAAGTGGGGGCGACAACAAAGGTGTAGTTCAGAGTCCTACCTTTTCAGGGTGAAAACCCAAGGTCTGGGCTTAACTGGTTGTGCCTGGCAATGACCTTGTTGGAGGCATTGCTTAAAATTCATTATGCTACTTCTCAAAGATATAATTTTAGCAGGAGGATAATATCTACCAATGAAAGCATCCTTACATTTAGTCCATGAATCAATACTATTCTTAGGCAAAGATAGAAACCAATCTTTAGCTCTTCCTCTTAAGGAGAAAGGAAACAATTTTAATTTTATAATGTCACCATCTACATCCTTATACTTTTGCATTTCACAAAGTTCAACAAAATTATTAAGATGGGCAGCAGCATCATCAGAACTAACACCAGAAAATTGCTCTCTCATAACAAGATTTAGTAAAGCAGGTTTAATTTCAAAAAATTCTGCTGTAGTAGCAGGTGGAGCAATAGGTGTGCATATGAAATAATTATTATTTGTGCTAGTGAAGTCACACAACTTAGTATTCTCAGGAGTACCCATTTTAGCAGTAGTAAATAAAGCAAACTAAATAAAGTAAATGCAAGTAACTAATTTTTTGTGTTTTTAATATAGAGAACGCAAACAAGACAGTAAATAAAGTAAAGCAAGTAACTAATTTTTTGTATTTTGATATAAAAACAAACAAAGCAGTAAATAAAATAGAGTAAAGCAAGACAAAAACAAAGTAAAGAGATTGGAAGTGAGAGACTCCCCTTGCAGCGTGTCTTGATCTCCCCGGCAACGGCGCCAGAAATTTAGCTTGTTGACGCGTAAAGCACACGCCCGTTGGGAACCCCAAGTGGAAGGTGTGATGCGTACAGCAGCAAGTTTCCCTCAGTAAGAAACCAAGGTTTATCGAACCAGTAGGAGTCAAGGAGCACGTGAAGGTTGTTGGTGGCGGAGTGTAGTGCGGCGCAACACCAGGGATTCCGGCGCCAACGTGGAACCTGCACAACACAATCCAAATTACTTTGCCCCAACGTAACAGTGAGGTTGTCAATCTCACCGGCTTGCTGTAAACAAAGGATTAGATGTATAGTGTGGAAGATGATGTTTGCGAAGAACAGTAAGAACAATGTTTGCAGTAGATTGTATTCGATGTAAAAGAATGGACCAGGGTCCACAGTTCACTAGTGGTGTCTCTCCAATAAGAAATAGCATGTTGGGTGAACAAATTACAGTTGGGCAATTGACAAATAAAGAAGGCATAACAATGCACATACATATATGATGAGTAGTGTGAAATTCAATTGGGCATTACGACAAAGTACATAGACCGCTATCCAGCATGCATCTATGCTTAAAAAGTCCACCTTCAGGTTAGCATCCGCACCCCTTCCAGTATTAAGTTGCAAACAACAGACAATTGCATTAACTATGGTGCGTAATATAATCAACACAAATATCTTTAGACAAAGCATTGATGTTTTATCCCTAGTGGCAACATCACATCCTCAACCTTAGAACTTTCTGTCACTGTCCCAGATTAAATGGAGGCATGAACCCACTATCGAGCATAAATACTCCCTCTTGGAGTTACAAGTATCAACTTGGCCAGAGCCTCTACTAGCAACGGAGAGCATGCAAGATCATAAACAATACATATATGATAGATTGATAATCAACATAACATAGTATTCCATATTAATCGGATCCCAACAAACACAACATGTAGCATTACAAATAGATGATCTTGATCATGATAGGCAGCTCACAAGATCGAACAATGATAGCACATGAGGAGAAGACAACCATCTAGCTACTGCTATGGACCCATAGTACAAGGGTGAACTACTCACACATCAAACCGGAGGCGATCATGGTGATGAAGAGTCCTCCGGGAGATGATTCCCCTCTCCGGCAGGGTGCCGGAGGCGATCTCCTGAATCCCCCGAGATGGGATTGGCGGCGGCGGCGTCTCTGGAAGGTTTTCCGTATCGTGACTCTCGGTACTGGGGTTTTCGCGACGAAGGCTTTAAGTAGGCGGAAGGGTAGATTTGGAGGCGGCGCGAGGGACCCACACACCAGGGCGGCGCGGCCCCACCCTTCGTCGCGCGGCCCTAGTGTGGCGGCGCCTCGTCGCCCCACTTCGTATCCCCTTCGGTCTACTGGAAGTTTCGTAGAAAAATAAGACCCTGGGCGTTAATTTCGTCCAATTCCGAGAATATTTCCTTTGTAGGATTTCTGAAACAAAAAACAGCAGAAAACAACAACTGGCTCTTCGGCATCTTATCAATAGGTTAGTGCCGGAAAATACATAAATATGACATAAAGTGTGTATAAAACATGTGAGTATCATCATAAAAGTAGCATGGAACATAAGAAATTATAGATACGTTTGAGACGTATCAGAGCACTGTTCCCTTATTGGAGGCGTCGTTTTTGGAGAGTCTGTTTTTCAGGTGTTGTCTTGGTGGTGGATGTACGGAACTTTTGTTTCTTAGTTTTCTTTTCGTTTTTTAGCTGTATGCATCCGTAGTGCTATTAGGGTGGTGCGTTATTGCAGAGGCTGGGTGTAATTGGTTCGTTGATCGCTATGCCACACCGGCGCTGGCACGCTGAGCACACGAGTGGTGGTGGATGTGATCGCTCGCTGCACGAACACGCACACGGTTCTGGCTGGTAGCCCGGCAGCGCCCGCTTGTTACGCCGACACTGGCCGAGTCCCCTTCATTTTAGACCAAGCTGGGTGCAGCTGAGCCTGGGCGTCCCGCAGGCGGCAACCCATACAAGTTCCAAATGAGCGGGCTAGGCTTCCTTTGGGACACTTGCGGCCCACCGCGTGAGCGAGCACTTGAGAGAGGATTCGACGAGCGGTGCGGACCGAGGATCCTATTCTCGGGAGGGCCTGTTGTCCGCTTTAAGCGGGAGGGAGCCTGGCTCTGTTTAAAGCAAGGTAAGCTGGGCCAGGCCCATTTATTTTGTCGCTGTGTTTCGTGCCTGACAAACAGTTGTTTCGGTTTTCTAATATACACATATTTTTTTTTTTTTTTTTGAGAAACACAGTACAAACGCAGGCGCTCACATACACGCGCATACACTCACCCCTATGAACGTACACACGCACACCCTACCCCTATGAGCACCTCTAGAAGACTGAGTAGGCGGATTGGATCTTGAAATTGACGAAGTCACCACAGGCGCCTCGCTGTCGACGGGAACGTCGCCTCCCACTGAATGAATATTCCGCCTTTATGAGACACACAGATGTCAAACCTGGGGTTTGAACTCTGGTGGGCTGGGGGTACAACCACCCTCCTAACCACCCAACCTCAGGTTGGTTCTCCTAATATACACATATTTAAACCAAACAAAATTCAAAATCAGTACAAATTTTGAACCGAAAAAATCAAAATTGAACGATTTTTAAAAACAAACTATTTTCAAAATCATACAAATTTCAAATTTCGAAAATATTCAAATTTTAAAATGTTCAAATATGGAAAGGTTCCAAATTGAAAAATGTTCAAATTAAAAAGTATGCAAATTTCAAAAAAAAGATCAAATCTGAAAATTGTTCAAACGCGAAAATTGTTCATATCTAAAAATGTTCAAAACAAAAATTGTTTAAACTTAAAATTTGTTCAAATCTAAAAATGTTCAAACTTAGAAAACGTTAAAATTCAAAAAATTTAAATTTTGGAAAGTTCAGAAAAAACCAATCGGCAAAACCAAAAACTGGAGGGAAAAGACCAGCAAAACCAAATGAAAAAACAGTAGAAAATGAGAAAACCGAAGAACAAAACGAAGAAAAACCAATTCCATCGCTAATGGGCCGGCCCAACTCTATCCCGCTCTGAGCGGAGCGACTGCTCGCTCCCGCGTTGAGTGGAGAATAGGGATCTCTCCTATTCTCCGCTCATTGCAGGAGCGAGCGGGCGCTCCGCACACCCCCTCGTCTATGGGCCTGGCCCAGGTTCAATTCGAGTTGCTTCTTTCTACCGACTGAAGATTCCGTTCCTTTCTCTTATTTTTCGTTTTTTTAGATTATGCTGGTTTTTCTCTCTGGTTTTGGTTTTGTTGATCGGTTTTTCTGAATTTTTCAAATTTTAATCTTTTTTTATTTTTGAACATTTTTTCAAGTTTGTAGTCTTTTTTATTTGAACTGTTTTCGAATTTAAACATTTTTTAATCTGAACAATTTTATGTTTGAACATATTTCTAGTTTGAACATTTATCTGATTTTAAATTTTTCGAATTTGAACAATTTTTAAATTGAACATTTTTAAAATTTGAACAATTTTTAATCTAAACATTTTAAAAGTTTGAACAGTTTTCATAGTGAACATTTTCGAATTTAGACAATTTCTAAATTTCAACATTTTCAATTCTAAACGAAAGAATAAAAGAACGAGTGAAACTTTTACTAGCGTGATTGGTTTCCTATAGTACAGGTACACGTACATGTACATAACATGGGCCGAGCCCATCTTCGTTAAGGACACCTGATTCTTTCCGGATTCCTTAAGCGGACGGGAACGTGATCGCCGCTTAAAGCATTGTATAGGGGCTCCCCGGAGCGACCGTTATCGTCGCTTAAGGGTAAGGCGATGAGTAGATTAAGGATGAGAACGTGCAAGCTGGAATGGCCCCCTGGCGGAATTGGCCGGTTCGCCGTCACGGTTTTGTTTTTGAAGTCTCATTCAACAGAATAGGATTCTGATACCTGTCAGCAACGATGCGTGCAACTTAATCCATCCCGCGTCTTCGGGTATGTATGAACGCCGGCATAGCACAGATAAGTGACAAGTCGCCCACGCAAGCTGCTGACGACGACGACAACTCGATCGGGGTCTCCAAAACTAGCCATATACATCCAAACTGGGACGTTGATTGATGATTTATGAGGTAGGAGCGGCAACTTACACAAAAATAAGCCTTTTATGAAAGAAAAGGACAGATTAATCTTTCAGCCAAACTATTTCACCCATCTAATCTTTTTGTGTGGTGCCCGTTTCATCGGCGCCACACCTCACTATGTGGCGCCTTTGTGAGCGGCGCCACTCGCCATCCGGCGTGGCTTGGTCGACGCTGATGAGTGCTCGAATCTGACGTGGCAAGATGCGTGGCTCTTCTCCCATCGGTGCCACACATTGAAAGTGTGGCGCCGCTCTGAAGGGTGCCACACATCCAATTATGTGTGAAACCCGCGGCACTCACCACCCTTGTCGACCGGTGGAGGCCGGAGACGCACACCTTCCACTTGAGGGCCGGCGAGATGACCCCTGCTCTGCAGGATGTTTCCATGATCCTTTGTCTTCCTATTCTGGGCGAGCCACTGTGTATGAACACAACTTCTGATGGATGGCGGCAGAAGATTATGCGAACCGAGGAAAGAAGACTATGATCGAGTTCGATGAGGAGCCGCCGCAGAGATCAGCTTTGAGGAGGATGAGGAACGATGATCCGGCATCTTCAGAGGAGGAGGAGCAGGAGGTGCAGCAGGAAGAAGAGCCACGACAGCGGACGAAAAGGAAGGCCGTCCGAAAGCAACCCGTGAGGAGGGGACGTCGAGCTTAGATGGATTTGCTACGTGTTGTGAACTCTATCTTCATTCCTAGGTGTTGTGAACTCTATGTCATTTGGGACCATGTCGTCATTGCTACGTGTTGTTTCAATTCCATCTTAAATTGTATGAAACTATGTGGTACGATGTTAGCTATGATGTTGTTATGTGTATGATGTGTGTATGAAATTTCTGTTGATATGAGTAGTCACTTTGCAACCATGCCAAGGCAGTTTTCTTGATTTTTACACCCGCGCCACACTGACACCATAGGCGCCACACATTGCAACTTATATGTCGACAACATCCACGGGCTTCGGACGCTTAATCCTTGTTGATTAACATATTGTACTAGGTATAGGTCCCCGTGTTTGTCAGGGTTGTACCTGTAATTGTACATGTGTCGATGGGACATACGCCACACAAAAAGGTTAGATGGGTAAAATAGTTTGGCTGGAGGATGCTTTTGTTACATAAAAAAGGGTTATTTTTTGTAAATCGCCGGTAGGAGCCGGTCGCGTGGCGGGTAAACGGATGAGGAAATAAGGCCATCGGATCATCGTTCATAAACGTCTGTACCGGCTGGAAGCAATCTGGTCACAGCAGTGGAAAACATACAGGGGTTTTAATTAAACTGCTTGCTCGGAAACTAGACCAGATTTGGGGATGGAGTTCGTCAGAGTTGGCCACGAGACTGAAGAAGGTTTCGCTCTGCGTATCTAGGAGGTAGAGCTTACTTTGGGAGTTATCATTTGCAAGCCAAACAAGTTATATATAGCTACGGAAATGGACTAGAAATGTCGCAAGTGGTGACCCCAGTTGATTCTTCTAGCTAGTACTGTGAGACATCGAATCGTAGTTGCATCGGCGCAGCTTGGCAATTGGCATCCATCCATGTTAGTTGGTCGATTGCTTCCAAGCTACAGCCCGCGATCGCTAACCAAAGCCGAAACTGAAGCACCCGACTGGCAATCTGGCATAATGGAACGTCGCCTCACTGATCATGATAACCACGTCTTGCATGGAACATGAAGAATTTTTCGATCCTGCAAAATGCCGTTACCTGGGACGATTAATTGATCGCCGCTGGTCTGCTAGTCTATATACACCCCGCTGACAACTGTGCACATATACTACCAACAGATTTTAGAAGCTACGAAATGTAAACTTGTGATCACCATCGATACAACTGACGGCACAATTGCTCCGGCGTCATGCATGCTCCAAAAAACCCGTCATGGATCAATCAGTTAGAGCATCTCCACCGGGGAGGCTCAAATCATCAATACTGGTTTATGCATTAATATTTTCAAATTTAATGTCAGTTCAAAGCTACATGACTCTGAGCCGATTGCATCACATCCAAGTGTGGTTGAAAAGAACAGACCCAATTTACTCTATCCCAGTAACTTCGATGGCGACCACCAATGCATATCTACATATTAAGGACATGTCCAACCAAGATGGGATAGGTGGTATATAAGTTAGCCTAGATGAGAACACTTTGGTATAATTTAGATCGGAAAAATATTGTGCATGCATTGCAGTATGAGCCATATTGGAGATCTAGTGGGGTATACAACTAGGCTTGGGAAGGATCAGGAATTCAGTTACCATTAGTCATGCAATTTGAGCTACCAGGATTATACTCTCCGGTAGTATTGAATTAAGATGATCCAGCATTAGTCATGCTAGTTAAGATTAGGCAGATGGATAGGAAACTGGCTTTGATGGATGACGTCCAAATCAACTCTCTTGTATGATGAGGTAGAATAATATCCATCTTGTATACTTTGCTAAGACTCAAAAATTCTTTTATGGCACATGAGCTCCAGTGATCCATCTATATTAAAATTATTAAAAATCATATATAGTTTTTAAAAACAATTGCATTTTTTAGCTTTATCAAAGATATATCCCACACGATTCCAAAATCGCAACGAGAAATTATTTTTATTATGGGCTACATAAAAATGGCCAGATGGCATAGAACCCCAAATCTCAAAATGTGTACCGTGGTATTGTTTAATCTCATCATCCTATCCAAAACGTGTATAGTGGTATCGTTTAATCTCAGTCATCCTATCCCTAATTCAAAACCGGTATCACTTAAATCGTTTCGGTCTTGAGGATTTATAGAAGCACAAGCCATGGCAAAATCTGATATTGTTTAATGATTTGTAAGGTTATGATAAGTAGTTAAGTACTCCATGTTATAATATACCATGAGGCGTGCTTGACTGTCACTTCTCGCCAGGGCCTAGTGTACCGGAAAATCTAATTAACAGAATTATGATAAGTACTCCATGCATGGCATATTGTTGTACTTCACTGAGAGAGTAGAGTATGGTATGCTTTTCTGTTTCTGAAGAACTCGATAATGTCTTTGTGTGCTTACTGAGGACGTGACACTCCCGGTCCACTTAGAGTCACTTAGAGTCAACTGTGGACATATTCTTTTCGAAGCGAGGATTAAAACCCCGGTTTCTGCATCATGATGATATACACGGCCTTTTATTAAAAAGTTACTGAGTACAGAATTTAAAACATCTCAAGCATCGCCCAGATTGATACAATAATCAACCAACGAAAGAAACAAAGCAGAAAAAAACTACACATCAACGTAGCCGCCTATTATGTCGCCAGCCACCCTGACACAAGATATCAACTGTGCACATATACTACTAACAAATTGTTTAGAAGCTACGAATTGTATACTTGTATTGATCAGTCGGGTGGTGCCACATGAAGATCACCATCCATACAACACTACGGGAGAGATGGAGTATGCCGACGGCCGCCAGCCGTCAGCACAACCCAGAAGGCCGTCGGCAGAGGCTGTGCGACGGTGACCATCGGCGTAGCGTCGTCGGCACAGTTCTGGTCGGGGACTGCCCAATCACCGTCGGCACAACAATCTGTGCCGACGGTAAAACCGTCGGCATAGTATTTCAAAATTTTCAAACTTATTTTTGAAAAAATATTCAATTTTTTTTGAAAAAAAAATATTTTTATTAATTTTTTTTCACTTTTCTTCTTCTACTTTTTTACTTGTTAATCTTTCACAATCACACTTAGTACACTTAATCTTAGGTCAATTTGCACTTGTGGTCAAACTTCCTAGTTGGACACCCATCCTCACACTACTCCCATCCCGGCACGCTTAACTTCTTGGTTTTCTTCGGATGAGTTTCCATGAAAGAAATGCCACCTTGATGTTAATAGTACCTTATCTATCATATTAACCCTTTGACCGTGATGTCACACCTCTATATTTTTAAATTCTAAACAATTACTTAAGTAAAATTAATTAATATAATAAATAATAATAATATAGAATTTGAAAAAACAATTAAATGATTTTATTTTTTGTCTTTTTATTTAATATGGAATAATTAATATCAGTAAATGCGAATTTGGCAAATAATATGTCTAAATTGATCAGAAAAATGAGAGGAATACAAATATGACATCCATATCATCTTTTAAACCTAAAAAAGTTAACTTACCCAAAAATCATGAGCATTAGATGAAGTACCTCTAGTTTAAATTTGACTGATTTAATCGAAAATGAGGTGGGAAAAGGCCTCGGCATGGCATAGTTTGCCGAAACAAGGTCATATTTACCACGTGTGTGGACCCTAGGATGGGAAGCAAGATCCCGGACGCGGATTTCTAATCCGACCCACGGACAGCCATCTTTTAATTTTTAGCGTGCCCAAACGGTTTTTATTTGTGAAGTAGCTACATAGGGCGCATTTTAGTATGACGTGAAACCTCTGTGCGATGATAGTAGACCACCAACGCACCACCTATCACATGATATGTGCACGCGTTAGCTTTTTGGGAACCCATGCGGCTTCTGGCGGTGTCCCGCCGAATCCGCTGGAAAACTAACCGGATTTGAACTAGGGGTGAACTATCCGTAGCTACAGAAATTCCAAAAAAATTGTTTTTAGTTCAACGACGCATCACTATATGTGCTAATTTTTTGTCCGTTTAGTTTGTTCGCGAATGGGTGCACCCGCACGCCCGATACGGCGATACCGCGGAGCCGCGTGATGTGATTTTATATGTCATAGTAACTATTCCGTTTGTTAAAACTGGAATATGGCAATTATTTTGAAAAACCCTTCACGAAAAGTGCTATCACGTCCGGAGTTCTATGGATTTCAGGGGAAATGAGGTGGGAAACGGCCTCGGCATGGCATAGTTTGCCGAAACGAGATCATATTTGGCACGTGTGCGACAATTTTTTCATTTTTGGCGTGTGTGAAAGCCATGAAAACTCGAACATTATAGCTCATTTCAAGAAGATTTGTTTAGTTATTTGAAATATTCCATTTTTTATATTTTTTTATGATAGATCTTGTTTTTCTGCAAAATTTGATATATTATACTTATTTTTCTCAATTAGAATGATTTAGTTATGCTTTTTTGAATACTGTCGTGCAGAAATAGAAAAAAGCTATGCCGACGGTATAACCGTCAGCACAGGTCTGTAGTAAAAAAAAAGAAAAAAAATGTTGTGCCGATGGCCAGACTGGTCCTGTGCTGACGGCCAGAACTGTGCCGACAGTGGCCGTCGGCACAAACGGCTTGTACCGACGGCCATTTTAATGCCGACGGCCATCCTTGTCGCCGCGGTCTGGAGGCTTCTGTGTCGACGGCCCCGATATTTGGCCGTCGGCACACACGACGGCCGTCGACACATTTGTGCTCTCCCGTAGTGCAACTCACGAGGTATGGCTCGATCCGGTGTCCGGATCCATTAACGTTGATGGATCAAGCGCTCGATCTACACATGGCCACACGAATGCCATCGCGTTAATCCGCAATGTCAGTAGGCCACATGCTTGATCGATCTTTCATCGTCGTCATCGTGTGGTCTGCAGCGTTAGAATTCAATTCAAAGCGGTATATAGCGAGAAACAGAGCTGTCGAACGGGCTGTCGCTCCTTTTTTAGATAAAAGGCACTAAGTGATCTACTTTAAATTAATAAAACCCGACAAGGTTCCATACAAAATCCGGTTATATGTTGAGGCATACAACTTAGCCAAGACAAAGGAACATATAACCTGGGGTCGGCCTCCCCTACCAGACCGAAAGCCCCAAGCCACACACACACTAAACTTTAGGTTGAGCCAGCTCAGCGTTTAGTCTTTTGAGCCCGCTGGGAAGGAAGATCCTTGAGCTTCGACATTTGTATCTACAGCTGCAAGAAAAACATAGTTTTAAAAACAATATCAGCAAAATGTCTAAGCACTTTCAACTCGATCTCAGCTTATTTCTACATAGCCACAATGCCTAGGACTGGGCTATTAAAATGATCCAGACCATACGCCCTAATACTACCAGAGAAGTTAGAAACTATTGCAAAGAATTGTGCAAAGGACGCCAGACACCAGTTGCATCCTAGCAACTCCCGCATCACGCTCCAGGAAAGCTTCGCCGGCGAACACACAAAGAAAATGTGATTAGCATCTTCCAACATACCACACAGGCGCAACGGTCGTCACTCCCGTACAAATCACGTCTTCCTTACATTCTTACCTTGTTGATCCGATCATCGGCGAATTCTTCGCTAGGCTTCTCAACGAGCTACATGTGTACTCCATCCGTTCTGTAATATAAGACGTTGTGGAATTCACGCACAAACTTTTTCCCGTTCACGAAATTTCCCGGATTCCTAAAATGCCCTCGCGTCGCGACCGACCAAGCGTTCTCACCTCTCTATTGCCCCTTATGCCTCTGCCCGATCCACCGCCGGCATGGCTCCCTGCTCGTAGCCCCGGGAGGGTTTCCTCCTCCGCCTACAACTCCCGTACCAAAGGCGCCCCTCCTCCTGGTTACCGGCTTGAGCAACCTGCAACGGGAGAGATGCGCCAACGACATCGATGTGAAAACGTAGCATTTTGATGCTCCGTCGATGGAGGTGCGTGTGGCGGCACCGGCCCCGACTTCAATCTGCGAGCGACAGCAACACCCCTGCCTGCTTCACAAAAGCGCTGAGCTGAGGCGAAGAGGGAGAGATCCAGCGCGGAGTGCTCCATACATGAGAAGCGTTGGAGACGCCAACCACCAGCGATAGGCGCTTTGCGACATCTCCGTCGGCGACCACGTCCGCGCCAGGTGAGCCCCTCCTCCCCCTCGTTTCCCATCACTTCTTGTTCTTGGTTTGGGCGCGCCGCGAGAGCAGGGATCTCATGTTTGATTCAAGGTTTAAACTAGCGTGCTAAATGAAATATCAGCAGCCCCCTTTAAATGTTGTGGACGCTATATCGTGCTAACAGCGTGGTATATTTCAAATACCGTTTTTAAAATAATACTAAATTTAGCCTAAAAATAAATAATTTTACTAGAACGAATGGATATATAGTCCAGACTGAATCATACATACATAACCACACATAAAAATAGATCAAAAATATTTTAGAAGGATAACACCAGCATGTCATAGGGCAACAACATAGTATAAATTATTTATTAAAAATTATTAGCATTAGCGATATTATCTTCTGACTTAGAAGTGGAACCAACAGATTGCACTTCATCACCACAAAAAGTGAAAGCAACTTCCCCAAAAAATAGCGCTAACGCTATGAAGTTTTAGCGCGATATAACATGCTATTCGCAAATAGCGCCACAGCAAGCAAAATTACTAAAACTAGATGATTCCCCGCGCGTTGCTGCGGGTTGTTTGGTATATAATGTAATTGTAGATATATGCATAAGGAAAAGGACATTTTGTAATAAATAATTGTGTGGCATTTCATTATATTTTTTGCAACAAAAACCAAATACGTTCCTGAAAATCGCCTCTCAGATTATTGCCAACAAATATTTAAGCACAAAAGTGAAAACAGATTCCTAAATAAGTTAGGTATTGTTGCACACCATCAGTTTAATTTCTTGGATCTGCATATAAAGTGAACCAATCATTACATTGAGCAACTACACAGCAAAGAAGATCGCCCTTGATATTTGGTAACTGAAAGTATATTTCCAACCCGAGAGGGACCCTGCACAATGAAAAAAACTACGAAGTACTCGTATATTGCAGAAACAGACATTTTCAATGGATTCGTTCATAATCTAACATGAACTAAGCACATACAGTTGGAGTACATGAAAAGGTTGCAATATGAAAGCATGTGAATTCCATTACCTATTGTTGTGCCATGTTTCAAGTGTATATAGATCTCCAATCGTGAAAAGACACATCCAACTGCCTGGAAGATTTTTTTTTCAAATTATTGATTAGGATTGAGGATAAGTGGGAAATATTTGAACAGGAGAATAGGCAGAAATCAAGCACAAATAAAAATAGCCAATTATAACATCACTGACGGGAAAAGCACCAATACACAAATTAAAGGAGCAAAGAAAGGGATGGCAACTGTGGATACAATAGGGTAGACACCACCAGGCGCAATTGGAGGATTACGCCACAAAGATGACTAAAATCAACAACGGGTATGCTAAGAAAAATACGCGCGCACCTGTGGCCAACACTTGACGATCGGTGCAATGGAATTTCTGTTGGCATCGATGAAATTCTTGGCCGTTCAGCTTAGGAGACGATCGCCCCGAGCTTCATCGCCGGATCAGTTGAGATTTTAAGAATTGTACCATCAAAACACTGCATAAAAAAATCAATCCGTATTTTAATTCAAGCTGACGATTAATTTGTTGTTCAGAGCACATTGTTACCACTCAAACCAATTGTGGAATCCTACCATAGACATCAGATATCTGAGAAAAAGATTAGGAAAGGATAACTCAAATACCTTGAATGACTCGTTCTTCTTAAAGTCAACGAATAGAGGACCGTCCACATCATCCATTTGTCCTTGTCTAGCATGCAGCACAGACGCAAATCCACAGACGCAAATCGAGGCAAGGCGGAAGAAACACACCATGGGACAAAGGAGCTTGATCTCCTCTTGTTTCTCCTTTGACCTTGTAGCGCAGAGGGTGGACAAAAGAGAGTTGCAGGATGAGGAGAGTGCTTGGAAGGGAGAAGGGTGCTTTCTCGGCAGAAGATGAGGCGATCGATCATGCGGTTCCAAGGAGAAAAGTCTGAAGTGGCAAAGGAGAGAACTTATATGTTGGCTCTTGGCTGCAATTTGGTGAGGAATTAATTAGATGAAACGGCGGAAAGAAGATGAACAGATTGGAAGGAAGAAACTCGCGGGCCTTTTCTTTTTTGTAAATCACTGATGTGGCATATGCTGATGTGGATACCTTGCATGTTAAGAGAATTATCCTTAGTGGGTTGCTCCAATTTAGATATTATAGATTATCCTTAGTGGGTTGCTCCAATTTAGATATTATAAATTTAGCGTGGACCCTCTAAATATGCTATAGTGCGCTATTAACGGAGAAATAGCGTGCTATTTTAAATCTTGGTTTGATTTTGCATAAGTGTGCTAGCAACCCGCACATCAGTAGACAGCTAAAAAGTTTAGATTAATTAATTTTGGGTTTTCCATTTCCGTGTATGCTACTCCACATACGTTTCAGTCTACTCCGCGCTGCTCAAGATCGCATGAATAGAGGGTGCCCATGCCCTCTCCATTGCAGATTTCAGGTTAAATAGTTTTGTGAAAATACTCCATGTAAGTTTTTATGAACCTAGCATGTCAAGATTTGAAATCAATTTCTCAGCAGAAACTGATTATGGAGTATTATTATCATCAGACGATTAACTGATTATCAGTAGAAACTGATTATGGAGTATCACTAGTTAAAATTCATTGAACATATCATCTTACCACAAGGAGTATATACTGTTTGACAAGGCGACTGAAGTCGCTCAGCATTCGTGCCTGAATTTACAAGATTTATTTCCACCACTTTCCTATTCATCTCCCTTTTCAGTAGACGGTTAACTGTAAACACATTACTTTTAGGCATATAAGAAAAATCAGGAAGCGGCATTAAGAATTACTCCTTGCTTCATTATTAGAGAAATTGACGATTGCTTTAGTTAATGTCTCCGTGTCCTTGAAAAATCAGTATTTTATCGATTTGTTGTGATATGTGCTCTTGCAGTTATACTGTTATTTAGCATTGTAAGAATAAAGTTTCAGATAGTTCGACATTCCAATAAAGTTGATAGTACACTTTTTTGTTGCATGTATGGCACATCAAACAAGGCATGCATCAAACCAGGCATGCATTGTGGGTGATCTCGATATGTTAATATGTGCTACAGATGGAACTCGTTACAGCTAAACATGAATGATGCACTAGTTTCAGAAGCTAGAATTAATTTGTTTGTCAGGTTCACACCTCCAATTATGATCCTCTGATTTTGACCAAGCTCACATGAATTGAGGATGGCCAAGCACATATTAGTATCTTTCTACACAAGCGTGCTCCATGCAAATATTACAAGTTTTTATAGTCTCCATGCAAATATTGCACGCTTTTATTCCGACCATTTGATTCTGGAGGGAGCGACGTGAAGCTCTGTTTCGTGTTGCCAACAGATGACATTCTGTTCCATCGTGTATCAGAGACGAAGAATCTCTTGAAGGACGGATTGGAGAACTAGCAGCGGAGGATCGAGTCGTGGTGTTGTTGAGGGATTTGCTTGGAGCAGTAGCACAAGTGAAGTTCCGAGTCTTACCTTTCAGGGTGAAAATCCAAGGTCTAGTCTTAATTGGTTGTGCCTGGCAATGATCTTGTTGAAGGCATTGTTTTAAGAGTGGGGACTATCTCCAGGGTGAAAACCTAAGATCTTTTGATCGGACGACGATGTCACTTGTGCACTGTTCCCTTCTTGAAGGCGTCACTTGTGGAGATCCTGGATTTAAGGTGTTATCTTGGTGGTGGTTCTATTGTTGTTGTTAGGACTGGAGTACCATAGCGGGACTTCTTTTTCTTCTTTTTCTTTTTTTTCTTTTTTGGATGTCTGCATCCGTACTACCATTAGGGTACTGCGTTGTTGTAGAGCCTAGGTGTGATTGGTATCTATCGATATTTATATATTCCTTTTATCAAAAAAAAATTTGCAAGCTTATAAGCTAGTGGAATCATATTCTTATACTCCTGCAAATATTGGAAGTTACTGTCAATATCCTCATACTCTGAATATAAATACCCATGCAAATATTACAAGTTACTGTCAATATTGTACTACTACTGTCAAATGAGAGTATTGTACTTTACTACAGTGAAACTAGAGTACTGTCAGTTGCTACTGCTAGGAATTTTGTGCCTCAAACAAGGGAACTCTTGCCACATTTGTGTGTGCTCCTGCCTAAAGATGATTTATTTATTTCCGGAGAAAATGCTCAATTGGTGCTCTCTGATTCTTCTGAACTGGAGATGAAGATGCCTAGCCGGTGTCGGTGTTGTCCGTCGAGGAGGGTGAGAACAAGGAGGGCGCCGTTGCGGTGGAGATCATCGGGCCCTCTTCATGGTCTGCATCAGCCTCAGTGTCGCCGTTACCTCTTCCACCCTAGCTGGTAAAAGAAGCAATACCCCTCCAGTTCCCCTCTCCATTTTTGGACTGTGAAGCTTTTATGTCACGAACTTGTGATCAGAAATCAAGTGCCGTGTCTGAGCAAAATCTTTCCGATAAATAGTCGTCTCCTGTATTTGTTGTGATCTGCCAGCTTAGTTCAAATTAGCATAACATAGTTGGTTGTAACTATGCTTGAGATATTCTTGATTTTTTTTCTGTTTTGTGGTTCTGGACACTACTCCAGAGTCTCTGACTTGTGCACTTGTGCTGAATCTGCTTGCTTGTGCTTGCACTTATGTAGGTAAATTGCATGTTTGCAGTATTACTAAACACCGATATCGTTGCATGCCAAGACACCAAAGAATGATATTATCTTTAACAAAAATAATCTTTTCATTTCTTGCAGATTATCTATATGGTGTTATATTGGGTTCAGCTTTGGGTCCTCCTGTCGCCGGAGGGACAGCGGGATGCCATGGTTACTGGATGCACACGGTTCCAGATGGTCGCTCAGGATATTTGGTGCCAGACTGGCTGGCGTCATACTAGGAGATTACTTTGATGGTTACTCGGAGTAGTTTGTGCTTTTTTCGCTAGTTTATTTTTGTATCAATTCTGGGCGATGCTTGAGTTGTAAAACAATTCTAAACTTGATTTTATTAATAAATGGTTGTGTGCATCATCATGATGCAGAAGCCGGGGTGATATTCCACATTTTGAAAAGAAAAAAGTCCATTAACTGAGCTATTACTTTTAAGATCTCCCTAGCTATTGACCAAGACACCAATATCGTTCTGACATATCTGATCTTAGAAGATTTTCATTTTCCGCTTCTTCAGGTGGAGGAGTTCAATTGATGTCGAAAAATTGTTGAGCCATTCTTGTTGATGATCATGGGATGACAGCGAGATCTTGGACGATCCTGAGATGGGTGGAGGTGGAGGCGCTGGGAGAGGAGGAGCTGCTGAGGGCGGAGTTGGAGTCGAGGCAGAGCACCTGGTATAAGAGACATTGGTCGGGGAAGAGCCCGTGAGCACCTGGTCCAAGAGACCGTGGTCGAGGAAGATCCTCGCCTGGAATATCTGGGCGATGCAGGTCGTGGTCGAGGATGGGTGCTGGCTACCTGATCTGGCCTAGGCAGAGGAGCTAGACAGAGATGGAGGAGCTGCACGAGGATGGATGGTCTAGACCCGGATGGAGGAGCTGGACGAGGATGAATGGCCTGGACGCGGATGGATGACACTAGTAGGAAAAGCCTCATCAGTGGCGCACCAAAAAAACATTCTGTGGCGCATGGGTGGTGCGCCACAGAATTCTCGCCACAAAAATAAGGATTCTGTGGCGCAACTGCCCATGCTCCACAGAAAGTCTTATTTCTGTGGTGCACCGGGCGGTGGTGCGCCACAGAAAGTCTTATTTCTGTGGCGCACCACCGCCGGTGCGCCACAATTTTTTTTTTAAAATTTCAAAAAAAGTGGTGTCCAGATCTAGATCTAGATCTGAGGTCGCCAATTTTTTTTATTTTTCTGGAAGGTTGCCGGAGGTGGGTGGTTGGTTGCGTGGGTGGGGTGGATGGGTGGGTGGGTGGAGGATGAGGCCGGCCGGAGGAGGAGGTGGTGGTGGAATAGGAGGAGGTGGAGGAGGTGGTGGTGGTGGTGGTGGTGGTGGTAGAGGAGGAGGAGGAGGTGGTGGTGGTGGTTGTTGTCGCCGGAGGAGGAGGAGAAGGTGGTTGTTGTGGAGGAGGTGGTCGCCGGAGGAGGTGTTGGTCGTGGTCGCCGGAGTTGGTCGCCGGTGGAGGAGAGGAGAAGTGGAGAAGTGGAGGAGAGGAAGAGAAGAGGAGAGGAGGAGAAGAGGAGAAGTGGAGAAGGGGAAAAGTGGAGAAGGGGAGAAATGGAGGAGAGAAGAAGAAGTTGGCGCCAGAAATTTTAAATTTTGAACGTTAATTCTGTGGCGCATGGGCAGTTGGTGCGCCACAAATTTATCTTTTATTTTTTTGTATTTTGCAGCAAAAAATCTTTAACTGCCCGTAACTTTTTACTCTTTGGAAATTTGGAGATTTTTCGTGGGAACATTTTGATATATTATGCGTTTTTTTTCGAGTTCGTATGCAACCAGAAATCCAGTTTGATGATTTTCCCACGCAATTTTGCAAAAAAAAAGTCGAAATTATTGTTTGTTAATTCTCAGTGGTAAAAGATGACATAATACATGGGCATCTTGAAGGAATTTATTTTTTGAAATTTTTATCTATTTTTTTTATTTTTTAAAGAGGAAAAAAAGGCGATCCAAGGGGGGTGGAGTTGCGTGGGAAGCCAAAAAAAGTTCTGTGGCGCATGGAACTCATGTGCGCCACAGAAATGTGTAGTTTCTGTGGCGCACCATCGTACGTGCGCCCAGAAAGTCTTAATTCAGTGGCGCAACAGGACTAGTGCGCCACAGAATGTCTTATTTCTGTGGCGCACATGATCCTGTGCGCCACAGAAATAGTGAAACCAATGATTTGGGCTGGCCCCACCAAATTTCTGTGGCGCATGGATCCATGGTGCGCCACAAAATTAAGCTATTTCTGTGCCGCACCATGCCTGGTGCGCCACAAAATAACTTTCCGTGGCGCATTTTTTGTGGTGCGCCACAGAAATAAGCTCCACCTATAAGCGTTTTCCTACTAGTGTGAGCTCGACGAGGATGGATGGTCTGGACGCGGATGGAGAAGCTGGACGAGGATGGAGGACCAGGACGTGGATGGTGGATGTCGAGGGTACTCCTCGGCATTTTCCACCTTTTAAGGCTTAGGGTTGACGGAATCCTGCAGGCTGACACGAGACATCGGATATCAAGCAAATGGGGAGAGAGATTTACCCAGGTTCGGGGCCCTCGATGAGGTAAAACCCTTACTTCCTGCTTATCTGATCTTGATTATCGAAATTATCGGGTTACAATGGGGTAGCCGAAGGCTAAGACTAAGATCTCATCGAGAGGCTAAGATTATTTTTGACCTAGCTCTAGACTTGTGGTGGTTCAGGCTATGTTGATTGTGTGTCCCTCGGCAGACCCTCTCCTGGCCCTTATATTGTGAGCCAGGTCTCGAGAGATCTGTCCTGGTACGACTAGGTTACAAAAAATCCTACATCTAGACTTTCCTTGTTCTTGATCTTCTTGCCTTGTTCTTCAAGTATATTTCTTCGGAACCTTGGTCGGTGGAGGACCTTCACGGGCCCCTGGTTGGGCTGTAAGAGGTAACATAATACGGGTTACCCGAAGGGTAATGCCCACATTAGAGGACCTGGGCGGGGATGGAGGAGCTGGGCGGGATCGAGGAGGAAGACGATGGGAGCGGAATCGAGGAGGAAGACTGTGGGAAAACGATCGCGATTCAGATTAGACAGGGGTAGCGATGTCATTTTGCTAGATTTTCACATGGTCGGAAATTTTCCCCAACGTCTTATATTTCAGAACGGTGTGAGTATATAACTATATATGCGCCACCATTGCCCAAATGATTTGGATGGCGGGAAATGTAGGACTTTTGATATTTTCTCGTTGGTTCCTGCCAAATTCAAGCGTCCTTTTACCTCAAAAAAATTCAAGCGTCTCTCCTCGTAACTAACTGGAGCCGACACCCACCACGAATAACTGAAACCTGTCCATGGACGCGGTTCACGCAATCACGCAGGTCATTCAGCTAGTTCCGAAGTTCAGGAGCTCGTCCGGGAATTTCTCCGGCAACCGTGGCCGCGGAAGTGGGAAATACCTTTCTTGTTTCACTTTTTTTTCTATGGGTTTGGTACGTGGGTCATTTTCGACAAAAGGATGGAAGAGAAAGCCAATTTCATCCGGCAGCCTTCATGTTTCCTCCTCCAACTTCTTTATTTAGTCCTCTGTAGCTCTACCTTTTCACGACTAAACTAATTAGTGTCCTTTGATTGCTTAATGAACAACCTGTAATCCATGCGGCATGCTTGAGTGCGCTTGACTCTCACTACTCACTAGGGCCCATTACGGAAAACAATTATGACAAACAAAGAACGGACACTAACTGAAACACCCACATTCATGCGTGTAACTATAAAAGAATTTCGCAAAAAGATAGCTTTTAAAATATTGTTTATCAAATTTGCTACAGCTAGATATCTCTTGAAATGCAGGTGGTTGTTACTTCAGGGCTTCCCTGTTTTGTATTCCTCGATTATATACTGGATATGTGAGAAGTTGGTTCCTAGTCGGTAGATGATTAGATTCACGGTATACAATTTGTGAGTATTTCAGGAATGGCCTAGCACCAACATTCCTATACATGTAGTTACATATTTATGTCTACACATCATCCTACAATACGGGCTTATGTATTAATATTTTCAATTTTAATCGCATTTCAAATCTATATGAAGTCAAGCCAATTGCATCAAACCCAAGTGTACTTAAAAGGACGAATCCAATTTACTCCTTCTCACTGACTCCACCAGTGCCTATCTATCTGCATATTAAAGACATATCTAGCCTAAGCTCTAATGATATATAAGTTAACCTATGTGAGAACACGTTGGTATAGTTTGGGTCAGAAAAAACTTCATGCATGGCAGTATGCGTAAAATTGGCGGCTTCTTGGCGGTGCACAACTAGGCTTGGGAAGGATCGAGAATTTATTTGCCACCAGCTAGGAGGAAAACAGAGCTAGACAGGCTACACCCCTGTGTAGTTTGGGAATTATCCAAGCTACATAAGTTCATATTGAAGCATGATGACATTGATTAGCGCCGCTAGCTATCATGAGAAGGCAACACCAAGGACAAACCGTGCTAGCACGAGAACCGCATAGAGGATGGCCCAGTTTTTTTAGCATTTTATAAAGTTTGCTCTACAGGTAGCCCGTTATTTTGAAAACAAATAAAAACTCGATTTCGTAGTTTCACAAAATTCTAAAAACAAACTGGGGATGTAGTATCCTATAATCGTGCAAAGAATCAATGCAAAATACTATGTATTCTAACCTACCAAGAAATGTTAAAGGGGAGATCAGTTCACATTTTCAAAACTTCAAAATTTATATGATTTTGTTATTCTTTATGTAGCCCAAAGTACAAAATATTTCACATAGAGATTTTACACGGGTGTAGGATACATCATTGATTGCATCCACGAATTCTGTCGGAGTACATAGCTTTAAATCAAGTTTTCATTTTTTTTGGCGGAGCTAATAACATTTGGTTTTATCGGACTTCCTCTACAGTTCTTAAGAAAGAATCCATCCTTCAGGTAGGAGTCTCGTGTTCCCCTTACATTTTATAGCCACCAATATATATCGGTCCACCAACGTTAATATGTTGTTCCCCTCCATGTCTCACGTTCTACATAATGTTTTGATATCAACATGTGGTGCGATTGGTTTTACATTGATTTTGAGGGGATTTCATCGCACCCAAGCGTGGTTCAAAAGGATGAGTGCAATTTAATCTTTCTTAGTGACTTTGATGGCGACCACCAATGCCTACTTCTGTGTTAAAGACAAACACAACATAACCTGAGATGATAAATAACTTAGCCTGCACGAGAACACTTCATTGGAAAACCGTCCATGGTAGTATGCACCAAATTGGCGGCCTATTGGATGTACAACTGGGGCTGGAAAGGATCGAGAAATCAGTTGTCATTGGTCACGTGATTTGAGCTAGACACACAACTATGTATTTTGGCCAACAACCAAGCCAGTTCAGTTCATGCTTGAGCTCGTGAGATACGTCGGCCTTGTAATGATTCAGACGGATGGATCTGCATAATGTCCTTGGGGGTGTGTGGATATCCTAAGGAATCAGAGAGATTGAACCTTCTCTACCGTATTTGACTCTACATGAAGACATTGATCTTCTTTAGGTCAATTTAGATTTTGTCCTAGCGGGTATGTTGTTCCCCTCGAAGTCATGCGTTCTAGACAATCTTTTGATATTAACTTGTGGTATGGCTGGTTTTACATTGGTTTTGTGCAAAACAAGTCTTTGCACTGATATTATTAACTGTCAAGTCAGTATAGAAGTTGAGTTTCAAGTTTGAGAAGGAAAACTCGAGGGAGTCTTGGACATGCCAAAATCATAGTAGTAACACATGTTGTTATATTGTATGCTATTTACATGTTCAATTGTCTATAGCGGTCTCTTATATCCTACTGTAAACAATTTTGGTGAACAAATGATTGTCTTTTGAAATATTACTTTACCGAACTTTCTACAGGTACCACATCTATCAAAATGCATCGAGTTGTTACTTGCAGGCTTCCCTAGTGTGTATTCGTGAATTATATACTAGACATGTGAGAAGTTGGTCCCGTTCGGTATATGATTTAACGCAGAAATATACTATTTATGAGTGTTCATAAATGGCGTAACATCGGCAATCATAACCCTCTATCTAGTTACATATTTATGTCCAAATATCATTACAATAAGATATTATGCATATATATTTTAAAATTCAATACCATTTCAAAGATATATGGATTTGAGCCGATTGTATTACACCCATGTATGGTTAAAAAGGACGAGCCCAATTTATTCTTTCTGACTTCGATGGCCACAGCCAATGCTTATATATGTGCTAAAGACACGCTGAATCTAAGTTGAGACGATACATAAGTTAGCATGCAAGAGAACACTTTGGTAGAGCTTGAGTCAGAAAAACATCATTCATGGTAGTATGCAAGAAATTGGAGGCCTATGGGGTGAACAATTCGGCTTGGGAAGGATCGAGAATACAATAACCATTAGTCATGCGATTTGACCTAGAGAGGCTATACACCAGTGTAGTTTAGCCAATAGCCAAGCTAATTCAGTTTATGCTTAAGCTTGTAAGGGACAACGGCCAAGTAATGATTCGGATGATGGAGCTAAAAATTAGCAGCAGTACTATACTTTTCGTGTTGAATCCCATGCATATCTAGTATTTGTCGTATAACGAGGTAGAATAATATCCATCTTATACTACATCATCAAAACATACTCCCTTTCCATTTTGGTCTAGCATATCCATGGCATAGTTTTGAACCCTCCTTTGTCCGATCGTCTGCTCATCCTACGTCTCATCCCTAACATAGGCTTACCCCCATGGCGAACGACTCCCGCCATTCGCAACCAGCCGTGAGAGCAGTGCACATACGCGGCGGACACATGCCCATCAGCCAGCAAGTCTCGCAGAGCGGTTCCTCCAGCACCCGTGGCTGGGGATGAGGAGAGGCACCTTTTTCTAGTTTGCTCTTTTTTCCAGTTGTACACTTATCCACAAAGCGGGTACAAGGGTCATTTCCATAGCGAACAGATTCCATTTTGAGTTGTGTCCTCTATTTTCTCTTCTAAGTTCCTGTTATTCTAGTGGTTCTTTATTTTTCATGACTAAAATAAGCTCATCTTGAGAGGAAACATTCAGGGTTCTTTGCTTGCTTACTATCTGAAAAAGAATCCATGCGGCATGCTTGACTATCACTACTCACTAGGGCCTAGTGTACCCGAGAATACATAGAAATGTATGATGACGTACACATTATGTTAAGAAAAGTGTACATTCTGCATGACTGAATGGTATATTGTTGTAATTCACTTAGCGGAAAGTGCCGTTGACACATGGGCACCAATGCTCTCCTCACTTTCAGATTTTTGAAGTTTTTTAAATCTCACGTTTTTAATTCTTAAAAAATTATGACATTAAATATATAGATAGATATATACTGGTGGGGTGTATGCAAGAAAGTCCCATTAAAAAATACTTTCTATTTTGAACAATATAAAAATGATAAATTCTGACACTAAATGGTAGTAAAATAGTATTACAACAGTGTATCTTTTTTTAGAAATTTGTTTTTTTTGGTATTTCCTAAAATTTAAAGTATTTTTACTGGGACTTCTTTGTATACACTTCTCATGAACATATCTATCTACATATTTAATGCTAAGTGTGAGGTTTTGAAATTTTTAAAAAGCTGAAAGTGAAGGGAGCACTGGTGCCCATATACACCAAATCCTTGTCCTTCACTTAGAGCATATGGTACTGTATATCCTGTTTGTTCCTCACGAATAAAGTTTACTGGTGGAGAATTTCAGAAAGGACTATTGTATGCTCGATCGCTTAGTGAGGAGAGGTTGTACACTCCATTCCAAAATCCTATGTTTTGACATTCTATTTGTCCCACGGTACCCGTGGATTTTAGTAGGCGATGTGTGTGGTTGTGTATGTCTATACTACCATATTCGTTGTTTTCGGACGAAACATATACATCTACCACTTGTTCTTCAATCCAAAAAATCCTCATGAATCAATCAATTGATCTACCCACCCGCGTGATCTGCTTCAGATAAATCAATCTACTCCCTCCGGCCCGATTTAGATGATGCGGGCGACATTTTGCAAAAACGACCTTAATGAATTTCTGACACAATTGTAACTCCTCCCACCGCTCATCTGTCATCTCTCGTCTTCCTCTTCGCTCCGCTCCACTGGCTCCGCTCCGCCGCCCGCGCTCGCACGCTGCTCCGCTGCGCCCCTTCCCCGCCCCCGCCCAAGCAGGCTTCTTGCTTACCATATTCGTATCCCGTCAATCCGACTCGTCGAGGAATTCTGATGTACGCTTCTGTATAAGCATACACATATTTAATGAGTGACACCCCTGCTGAGAAAAGCTTGAGCGCATGGTAGTGATAGAAACATATATACGACCAAATGAGTGGGATGGAATTCTCGTTGGCTCGTGTCATTTTCCAACGTCTTCTAACGAGGTCACGTAGTAGGATCCATCTTGTACATATAGTCGTTGAGACATACCTATCGCTCGGGATCTCAGACACGGGGATACGTACGTAAACCGCCGCCATTTTTGAACTCTGCCTCGCCTCCCGTCCCCTCGCTCGTGTGTTTCAGACTCGGACCCAACTAACACGCGCCTACCACCATCGAAAGCTGCTCACCAGGCCCGGTCCACCGCCAACCAAACCACTCTAATCCTTTTTCGTTTAGCTAGCAGTCTTTTCTCGGGGCAGGTACGTGTGTCTTTTTCAGCAAAAGGAGGAGAAACAAAGCCAATTTCAATCCGTACCCTTCATGTTCCCTCTTCCTACCCTTTTGTTAGTCCTCGAGTGGCACTACACCACGGTAGTCAATTAGTCATTTAGGGGCACATGCTTAGGGGCACATCATTTTTATGCCCACAAAAGTTACAAATCAGGGTGTATTTTTTAAGTGCCCTAATAGGATATACCAAGTAGGGCACATTTTAGATGTACCATCAAAGATATACCTTTAAGGGCACATTTTGATGTGCCCTAAATCGTATTACCTATGAGGGCACTACTCTATGTTACTATCTTCATAATGCATATAGTAACTTAGATGTAGTATCATACATGAGTGTATTAATTAGCTTGTAGACTCATTCGATCTTGAAAATTGTGATGTTATGGTAACATAGCTAGTTACCACAACCATCTTTTTCTTCATTGAATATCATGTCATGTCATCAATTTGCCTAGTTGGCAATGCATGTAGCTCTATATTACTACCGTAGTTACTCCCACTATGAGTAGTCTAAGGCTGGTCATAGTGGGGAGTAACTTAGACTAGTAACATATGTCATGTTACTAGTCTAGATTACTACCTTCATAGTGGGTAGTAACTTATATGTGGTGTCATGCATTGTGTTATTTATTATGTTGTAGACTCATTTTGCCTTGGGGTGTGTGATGTTATGATAACATAGCTAGTTACGATCTCATTCTTTTTCTTCATTTATTGGCATGCCATGTCACCAAAATGTCTTGAGATGTGTGATATTACTAGCTATGTTACTCCCACTATGAGCAGTCTAAGTAGTCTTACATGACATTAGTATGACTAGTCTTACATGAGTAGTCTTACATGAGTAATGTCATATGCATGACGTTACTCCCCACTATGACTAGTCTTACATGAGTAGGTATCATGCATTGTCCACTTGTTCGCTCGCTCATTCATGTAATTCTTCATTTTTCTTAATTTTCACCTATTTGAATGTTTTGTAACTTGCACTGGCAAATGCCAATATAAAAGGTCGTACGATGGGAAAATCGTACATTGACTGAATGCATGCTCTACTACCATCAATTTTGTATGGTACCTGGACTCCTGGAGTACCATCAATGTTTTTCACACATGCTCATGCACTGCCGTTCTGAGTTAGCGCATGCTTTACCATTTAGTGTCATGTCATTTCCAGAACAAAGAACACAAGGAGGCGTGAGTACTATCTATCATGATTTGGTTATGTGTTACTGGCTCCCTTTTAGCAGGATGCCATTGCAGTAAGGCTGCGTTTGTTTGGGTTTCTGCTTATATGCTTTTAGGGTCCAAAAGTGGAAGCCCAAACAAACAACAGCAAATAGAAAAGCGTGGTCGAAAAGCGCTTTGACCAATGAACTGAGCGGGCGAGCGAGAGAAGCAGGTCGAGGGGTGCTTTCCGCAGCTTTTGCTGCTTCCCGAGTTCCACCAGACCGAAATACCCTCAACACTTCAAAATATTTACAAGAAAACTGCCACCCACATATCCCGACCTGCTCATTTCCATTTTCCCATCTCTCCTCATGTTCGTGCCAGGCCATGGCAGAGGAGGGTTAGCCCCCCCTCCCCCCCCCCCCTCCCGCCCTCGCCGCTGTTCTCGGTCGCCGTCGTCCAAGGCCTGCTCCCCCGTCTGCTCTTGCAATCCTCTACCAGGCCGACACCCCCAGCCCTTTTCCCCTCCTCCCCGACCCGTATCCATGGCCGGCTAGGGTTAGAGCGCCCCGCCCGCTGCCGCCGTCCCCTGGCCTCATCGGCACGAATCCCCGCCGACGAAGTCCAAGGACTCCTCCTCCTCTCCGTTCGCAACCTCGTCGACCTCGCCGCGTCCCCGAATTGACCGGGCGCACCACGAGTACCCGTCCGCCGACGGCAACAGGAGGCGTTCGAGCTGGTGCGAGCTCGCCGTTTCTTCTCCGCCGCTCACCTACAGGAGCGACGCGCGCTCCAGGTCCCTTTCCCCACCGCTGACGTGCAAGCCCACCTCCTCCGCCTCGTTCTCATCCTCCTCCATCTCCCGTCATCCCCAATTCAACCGGGCGCACCACGGTTTGTGCTCGATCCCGTTGTCCGCGGGAGATAGGAGCACTTGGAGCCGCCGCCTCGCCCTTCCTCGTCCACCTCCGTCCCTGGGGTCTTCGCCGGCGACCAGGGTTCTCCATGCCTCGTTCTGTACCCATGGGGTTCGGCAGGGGCACCACGGCTACCTCGCCGGGATCGAGTTCATCTCCGGCAGCGCCACAATCTATTTCTTTGTTTTTTTTGTACATGGATGATTCCAAATTTATTTGTGATGTGTATTCGATGGGAATGCAAATTTTGAGATATGTGTGTATAGACACAGATCTATATGTAAAGAGAAACAATCTACATCAATTCTAAACATAGTGTATAGAAAAATTAAATCATTTGTAAAGCAAATGCCAAAAGATTAATTGAGGTAATTTGGTTATTGACTTGATAATTGTGTAATACATGTGTAGATGTGCAAAACTTGTTGGTCTTTTGGGTTTATATGGACAAATGTTGTAACATAAATTTCATGATACTATCCTATTATTTTTTTAATATATGTGATGTTTAATACGAACACGTCAAAATTAAAATTGAGGTAATTAACCCTTAAGCATGAAAATTATGTTAAAAATAGTCAGAATTAGTTAATTCGTGTCAAATCAACATTTATACAACCTCTTCTGTCTTCGGGGTCATTTCAGACATTTCATTTTTCATACCAGCAACAACAGCTATCAACAGCACTCTTACCAAACATCAAATGTCTGTTTCTCATAGCTGCTTCCCACAGCTGATTTTCAACAACAGCAGCCCAAACAAACAGACCCTAAGCAATACCGGTTGGTTCTGAAGGTACGGATGCAGGGACAGCTGAGTAAGCTGGTAATGGGGGCATCTGCTGCTGGAGAAAGGCACGGATGGGGACGCTAGCTCCAAGGCGTCTGCTGCTGGAATCGACTGTCCTTCAGCGTTAAGAGACATAGCGGGTCATAGGCATCATTGTTGAGCATTGGGCATGTCGACTGGGAGCTCACTGGAAAAAAATATCCAGCAAAATTACTGTTATTAAACCTGAACGAATATTCCACCAAATAAAACAAAACAAAATTAATTATTGCACGCACAGTTCACTAAAACATCAATTGGTAAGCGGTTCCGGTTCCTCGTTTTTGCAGAAGGCTAAATTTAGCCTTACCACGCAGACTTTATTTACAGTTTTAACTCTCCTTACTGTACACCTAGGTACATACTCCCCACATAGATGACTCAAGTATACCTCTTTATCATTTTTAATATACTTTATTATCAAAAGCAGGGGGGAGTAATAAAACATTTAACTCTCCTTACTGTACACCTAGGTACATACTCCCCACATAGATGACTCTAGTATACCTCTTTATCATTTTTAATATACTTTATTATTATCAAAAGCAGGGGGCAGTAATATAACATTTCCTAAGTTTGTTAGCTTCAATTCTGCGAAAATTCAATTCGGCTCCCGGGTGTGTATGCTTCCTCTACCAAAAAATCATATTTCGAAATGTCGAAAAATTTAGACAAAAAATTCTACATGTACATCTTCATAATATACGTGCATTCGTCAAGTTTCACGAAAAAAAAATATTTGTGTGGTCTATATAAAAAAGAGAAAATTTATTTTGTGAAAAGCATTATTTTTGGCACTAAATTTTGTCTTTTTACACACGTCACATGATAAGTCGATTTTTTGTGAAACGACTTTCTGAGCATGTAGCACGTGAAGATGTACGTGCGAACTTTTAGTTTCAATTTTTTAAAAAAAATTAAAATGTACATATGATGCATTTCAAAATATAGGGAGCATATGCACCAATGTTCCAAAACACCGCTCCCTGTCCCTTTTGATAATTATGCTAAAGAGAAGCTCCTGGCTGTTTCAGATTTGACTTGTGAAGAGAGCTACATAAGTGAGATGGTCCTTTATTATTAAACACAATTCTTTACTGGAAGTTCTGTCAAATTTTCGGCCTCGGCAACAAGAGTGAAACTATGCACACATGAAATTGTGACTTTAGTATCTTACTGGCAATATAGGCAGCTGTAATGCAAGGCGTGAAGAGAGTTACATCAGTCACAACTTGAAGAGATGGTCCTTTAGTATTACACACAATTCTTTACTGGAAGTTCTGTCAAATTTCAGGCCTCACTACTGGCAATATAGGCAGCTGTAATCCATGTAAGCTGTGACACCATCGTGGGAAAATAGTTTTGCAATTTTTAAAATTATGACCAATGTTTAATAACTTCTAATACTTTAGGGTTAAAAAATTTCAATAAATAGAAGGGAAAGGACAGCACCATGTCACAATCATGGAAAATGTTCTTACCTGACCCTGATGGAGTAAAATTGTGTTGCAGGGTTTGTGGAAACCTGTGTAGCTGTAAATCGAGCTGTGGCTGAACTTGGACGCTATTGACTGGAAGTACCTCATTGCCATGTTGATTGGAACTCCTACAGAAGTGAGCCATGATCTGCATGTTCTGCTGGGGTCGACACAAAGACATGATTAAATTAATTCTGTTTGCAAACAGATAAAAAAATGAAACATATAGATGACCATTAAATGGATACCAGATTGTTTTGAATCATGAGAACCAACCTGAGGTTGGGTGGTTAGGAGGGTGGTTGTACCCCCAGCCCACCAGAGTTCAAACCCCAGGTTTGACATCTGTGTGTCTCATAACGGCGGAATATTCATTCAGTGGGAGGCGACGTTCCCGTCGACAGCGAGGCGCCTGTGGTGACTTCGTCAATTTCAAGATCCAATCCGCCAGCTCAGTCTTTCGGAGGTGCTCATAGGGGTAGGGTGTGCGTGTGTGCGTTCATAGGGGTGAGTGTATGCGCGTGTATATGGGCGTCTACGTTTGTACTGTGTTTCTCAAAAAAAAAAGATTGTTTTGAATCATATTTCCCGGCCTAAGATTGTTTTGAATCATATTTCCTGGACTAAGATGACCGTTCAGTGGATCATGCTGGCCACAGGCATCTTCTGGCGGAGATGACCTTAAAGAAAAAATAAGAAAGCAAATATGTCAGATACCATTCAGTAAATAATTTGTGGAAATTTGGACAATATGCAGTTAGTTTGGAAGATTCATATCACTGTGTAGATACCTGGGAGTTGCATTCAGATATCCAGAGAATGTACAGGCAAGAAAGGCCGTCTGATGCAAACTAGATCTCGCAGCACAATATGGTTCGAGTACTTCCACTGTCTTCTTTTGAAGGTCTACACCAATCACCCATGCGTCCTTATCATAAATACCTACCTTGGAAACAAGGTAAACAACATCGCCACCATGAATGCCGAGTGTCGGGCAAACTGCTGTCAGATTCCTCAATGTGAACTTGCCAGCACTGTCATCCCACAGCTCAGGCAACATCATGTAATAACTTGGCTTGTGGACCAAGATGTCATCAACATGAACAGTGTGCCCCTTGCACCAAAGGTTCCAAGAAATGTTCCTATAACATGTCCGGATCTTCCAAGTAATAGGGAAAGTAGTGGGGCTCTCCAAACCGACAAGGCTGTGGAAGAAGAGCTCGGAATCATAGAGGACATCTTCGCTGTCAAGATCCTTGGTCGTCTTGCAATTCCTTTTGTTGTTGCTATAAACACTAGCCGGTCTGGGATAGTGCTCCATCTCAATAAACTTTATAAAACCATTGCAGCATGTGACATCACGGATTTGCTGTGGGTCACCTTTCAGGTGAAAGTTGAATTCAGGCTTTGGTAGTGGGATGAAACGGAGAACAGGATCTGAGTCAAACACATTGCAGATCACAATGCCTCGCCAGAGGTCAATCCAGCCTATGGTACCTGCACCGAGAGCAATCACCTTGTGGGCTAGACTAGGGAGGTCATCTGTCGTGGCAGGAGATGCCTGCAACTCCAACGGCCTGGTGGTCCACTCTTTCGTCTTGGACGAGAAGATGTGGAGGAGATAGTGCCCAGCGGTCGATGTCATCGCGAGATCTGCCACAAGAAAATTTCCATCTTCGTCCTCGAACGGCAAGATGCTGGGATGTGATGTTGCATTGTTAGGCCGATGAGAAGTGGGGATCGGTGTAAGCAACGGCTTGCCATGAACAGCCTTGTAGACCAAGTATTGGACAGGGTGAGACTCGCGGACGGTGCTACGAGGGCGGAGGGCGAACCGGAGAAGAACGAGATCTTTATACGAGAATACAACCCGTGGCGCGAAGAGGAAGTCCTTATGCTCAAGTTTAGGGCCGTGGACGCAAAAGTAGGATATTGCCGGCGGGTCCGCCAGAACAAATGTTACCTTGACGATGTGGTCGGTGCTCGTCATGGCTTCAGCGGTGGTGGCGTTGTCGCAGTCCTTGTAGTAAGCCTCCTTCTCGAGGAGAACCCAGGTGGGGTAGATGGTTGCGGCGGTGGTTGCGGCGGCATCGACGGTGGGGGGCTGGATGGATGCCTCCATCGTAGGTGCTCAGAGCGAAGATCGGATTTGGGACTAGGGTTTCCCCTCAATCGACAGGTCGAACAATGGCCAAGGCTGAAGGGTTTCCGGGCACACGATCTTTTCTTTAGACGACCTTTTAATGGGTGCTCCGACGAATAAGCACGCCCATCGCGGTTGCTACATTGTTATGCCATGGCTCTGATTCTTCACGGCTAAACTAATCAGTGCCGTTTTTTTTTTGAGATTGAAAGCTGCGATTCCATTAATCTGAACTCAAATCCAGAACAAGTCTATTACGAATACAATCAGGCGCAATACCACGCCAACCCCTATCTAGTTTGTTCTCGCAGTCTTTCTTCACCATTCTATGCGCCGCATCATTAGCCGACCGTCGCACCGCTCGTACCGTTGATCTCGCAAAACCTTGCAGTAGGGACTTTATTTCCATCACCAGCTGACCATGAAGAGAGAGATCCTGCCCTTCCTTGCTTAGTTTCGCAGCCACCACGGTACTGTCCGTCTTCAGGATAACCCGATGAAGATGTCCGTCCTTTGCCAGTAAGAGTCCTTGCTTGCACGCCAACAGCTCGGCACCTTCCGCATCAGCAATATGAGGGAAAAAAACAGCAAGCTCCTGCAATGAAGCCTCCGTCGTGGTCGCGTATCACAGCACCACCGCCACCCCAATTCTCTGTATGCTTGAAAGCACCATCGACGTTAATTTTTGACCAGCCATTTGTCGGCGGGAGCCAGTGCTCCAACACCTTGGCTTTTACCTGATGAGCTCTGCCATGGATGCTCATCCACTCCTCAACACCGGCTACGAATCTGAGAGAAATCCGCTTCGGGTCCTCAATGTTCCTTCACTCCATGGCATCATTCCTTGCTAGCCAAAGATTGTAAACCAGCATCAAAACCCATGCTGCCGACCTATCATCAGCCTTCCCAAGCCCGTCAAGCAACCATCCTTTGAGGGCAGCATGGTTTACCAGCCTTCTGTGGGGTTTATCGATGGCAACACCCGTGGCTTCTGCCATAAATGTCCATGCTAGGGCCGAGTGAAAACATTCCCAAAAACGATGGACCAAACTTTCCTCTTTGCCGCACACTAGACAGACAATGTCGTCTTTGATTCGCCTGCGTTGTAGTTCAGGTCCAACTGCGAGACCATTCTCAACCAACCTCCAGAAATGAATCTTGACTTTACCAGTAACATTTGTATCCCACAAAGCTAGTATTCCTTTGTGTTGCACGCAAGAGCTAGAACACTCCAACATACCCGCCTACATGGGCGGGTCCAACGGGGTAAAAGGGTGGGACTAGGACCACCCTAAGAATTTGGCCCAATAATCCTATTATATAAGATATATTTGAGAAAAAAAATCTCTAGACACAGCCCAAGAAGCAAAAGACGTCCGTATCAGTTTCTACTCCAAACAATCGGGACGGTCGTTTGGCGATCCCCAAACTTGGCCTACTCTTGGCGATACTGCAGTTTTAAACTCTGATCGGAGATTCGATCAACCAAAGGAACCCAATCAGAAGCGGCGCGCTGCAAATTAGCAGAGAGCAAGGATCACCAGTTCACCACAGTCACCTCGCGCGCATACGCACGGGCCGGCCACGTACACAGGTACGTATTTAATTGCCGATTCCCTAATTAGATCTAGCTCTTTACATCTCCCAACTCTCAAATCACAAGTATTTGATCAGTTTATTCTTATTGCATCGCAAAACTAGAACATCAATTCATGATCAAAGTAATGGATTCATTGTAGTCGTACAATCTGCTAGATTGATTTATAATTTTGCATTCTAGAATTATTGGAACATGAAGAGAACCGGGGATATTGCTACTCTTTTCAAGAAGCATGAAGTAAAGAAGCTGGCATCTTCTACCCTTGCTACTTCGGATGAGCCAAATTCAGCTCGACATGATGATGCCTCCACATCGCCACCGCATCTGCCACCACCGCCACCGCCGTCACCGCGGTCGCCGCCACCGCCGCCCCCGCCACCGCCGCCGCCGCCACCACCACAGCCGGTGTATGACATCAATCGTCTTCCACATGATCCAGGCGAAAGGTTGGCCATTGCAAGCTATAATGTCAATGATCAAGATGCAGTCCGGAGAGGATATATTCTCAAGGGTCCATGCCGACCATATGCACATCAGTTTGAATTGAAGAAAATTGGAGGTAAAGATCGGCATTTCAGTATTCTTTGGTTTGAGAGGTATAGTTGGCTTGAGTACAGTATCAAGAAGGATGCAACATTTTGCTTCATATGCTACTTGTTCAGAGAGAAGAAAAGTAAGGGGAAGGGTGCTGAGATATTTTTTGATGGTGGTTGGAGAAACTGGAATAGGGATGATGCACTTGATAAACATGTAGGTGGTGTAACAAGTGTGCATAATAAAGTTCAAGAGAGATACAACTTATTTTTAAATCCCAATGCGGCAGTTGATGATCTCATTGTGAAGGTAAACCATGAGGAACTACGTCTTTACAAGCTCAGATTGTTTTATTCTCTTAGGTGCTTGAGGTTTCTCCTCGATCAAGGATTGGCATTCCGTGGGCATAATGAAAAGGAGGATTCTCGTAATAAAGGGAATTTTCTTGAACTTCTTGAATGGCTTGCAGCAAACAATGAAGAAGTGAATAAATTGGTTTTGAAAAATGCTCCTGGTAATTGTAGCTTGACTTGTCCTGACATACAAAAAGAAATTATTCAATGTTGTACTGTACACACCAGGAGGCAATTCATTGAAGAACTTGGATATGACAATTATGCAATTCTTGCTGATGAGTGTAGTGTTGTATCACATAAGGAACAACTAGCAATTTTCCTGCGTTATGTTGACAAAGTTGGAAGGCCAAATGAGCGTTTTCTTGGGGTTGTTCATGTTGATGATACTACATCTTTGTCACTTAAGGATGCAATTCATAATCTACTTAGTCATCACCATTTGACTCTCACTCAAATCCATGTGCAAGGTTATGATGGGGCTAGTAACATGAAAGGGGAGATCAAAGGGCTGAAAACATTGATCATGAAAGAGTCACCTTCTGCTTATTATATTCATTGCTTTGCACATCAGCTCCAATTGGTTCTAGTTGCTGTAGCTAAGGACAATACAGATTGCTCATGGTTATTTGCTCAGGTATCTCTCTTGATGAGTATTGTTGGAGTATCTTGTAAGCGTCATGATTTGCTTCGGAATGTTAGAGCATTGAATCTCTTGAAATCCCTTGAAGCGGGCGAACTAGAAACTGGAAGTGGATTAAACCAAGAGATGGGGTTATCTCGGCCAGGTGAGACTCGTTGGGGCTCTCATTACAAAACTATTCTGCGCATTATTTCTATGTATGCCACAATTCGGGATGTGCTCATAATTCTTGGAGAAGATCAAGGGCAGAAGAGTGATTGGCCAAAAATACATGATGTGCTTGGAGTCTCTGAGTCATTTGACTTTATTTTTAGTGCTCATTTAATGCTTGTCATTCTTGGATACACAAATGATTTATCTGATTGTTTACAAAGAAGACAACAAGATATTGTTAATGCTATCTCACTTGTTGGTATGGCAAAGACAAGATTGCAAGAGATGAGGTCTGATGGTTGGAATTCATTCTATGACCAAGTGACTTCATTTTGCAATGAACATGGCATCTCAATTCCTTCTCCAGATGGTAAGTACGTTCCTTATGGGAGATCAGCAAGGTTTTCTTCACAGCAAACAAATGATGATCATTTTAGAAGAGAAGTATACATTGGTGTTGTTGATAAAATTAGTCAAGAGCTCGACAATCGATTTGATGAGATCAATATGGAGTTGCTTCACTGTATGGTGGCTTTAAATCCTAGCAACTCATTTGCTTCTTTTGACGCACGTAAGGTACGCAAACTTGCTGAGTTTTACCCCAGGGATATTTCAAAGGTTGATTTGATAAGGCTTGAGACACAACTTGTTAACTACATTGATGACATGAGAAAAGATGGGAATTTCAAAGGTTTAAACAATCTTGTTGATCTCTCTGTTAAGCTTGTTGAAACAAATAGGCATATTGTTCATGATGTGGTCTACTCCCTTCTCAAATTAGTATTGCTTCTACCTGTGGCGACCCAAGTGTTGAAAGGGCATTTTCTGCAATGAATTTAGTGAAGCATAAGTTGAGGAATTGGATGGGTGATAGTCTTTTGGATGATTGTCTAGTCACATTCATTGAGCGAGACGTTTTTCCAACGTAAAAGATGATGATATAATCGAGACTTTCATGGCTATGAAAAAGTGTTATCCCGAGAAGAGGAAGAAGTTCTTTTAAATTATTGCACTCATGTAATATTTCTATACAAATATTTCAGATATTTATATGTAACCATTTAATTCTATGATGCTTGTGAGACCTTATAAATATATTTCTATTGTTCTTATAGAAAATTTTATGCCCATATTACTCTAGTTATTTTTGTGGCAACGATTTTTTTTAATCTAGTTGCCCCACCCTAGCATAAAATCCTAGATTCGCCACTGCCCGCCTAGGCTCTCTTCAACTGAATAGCAAGATGGTACGCAGATTTTACCGAGAAGATACCAGTTTTTGTATGATTCCAAGCAAGGAAATTGTTTGATCCCTCTCGGCCAACCCGTGTACGAAGAATATCTTTGACATCATAGTCATAGAATAAGGTTCTCAGCCTCTGTTCATCCCAGGCACCACCACCATCAACCAACAGATCCTTCACCAGAAGGGGACAATCTGGCAGCTTGCACCCCAGTGGGTGTTGAATGTTGTCTCTGGGAATCCATCTATCTTCCATCGTTTTGATACAGGACCCATCCCCAATCCTCCATACCAGCCCCGCCCGCAACAAGTTTCTCCCATGTATGATGCTTCTCCAAGTGAACGAAGCACATTTCAGACACGAGGCTGACATAAAATCAGAGCCCTTGTAGTATCTAGCTCTGAGCACCCACACGCAAAGGGTCTCCGGCTCTGTCAACAACCGCCACCCTTGCTTAGCCACGAACGCCTGATTGAAAGACTCAAAATCGCGAAAGCCCAGCCCTCCTCGTTCCTTGCTACAGCACATCCGATCCCAGCCGATCCAATGTACTTTGCGTTTTCCTTCCGCCTCCCCCCACCAGAAGTTTGATGATAACATGCTCAGTTTCTTGCATTGCCCCTTGTTAAACAGAAAACAGCTCATTGGGTAGGCCGGGACAGCCTGTAGGACTGATTTAACCAAAATACCTCTAGCCGCCTTTGACATACCTTGCCCTTTAATCCCCTTCACTTTCCCCCATGATCGCTGATACGTCTCCAACGTATCTATAATTTCTTATGTTACATGCTAGTTTTATGACAATACCTACATGTTTTATTCACACTTTATAATGTTTTTATGCATTTTCTGGGACTAACCTATTAACAAGATGCCACAGTGCCAGTTCCTGTTTTCTGCTGTTTTTGATTTCAGAAAAGTTGTTTTACAAATATTCTCGGAATTGGACGAAACAAAAGCCCACGGCCCTATTTTCCACGGAGTATTCCAGAAGACCGAAGAGGAGTTGAGGAAGGCCAGCAGGGGGCCCTCCCCATAGGGTGGCGCGGGGGCCCCATTGCCGCGTCGTGACGTGGGGAGGGAGCCCCGTGGCTCCCCCGACGCTGCCCCTTCGCCTATTTATTCCTTCGTCCCCGAAAACCCTAGTACCGAGAGACAAAATACCAGAACAGTTCCAGAGACGCCGCCGCCATCAACCCTAACTCGGGGGGTTCAGAAGATCTCCTCCCGCACCCTGCCGGAGAGGGGAATCATCACCGGAGAGCTCTACATCACCATGCCCGCCTCCAGACTGATGCGTGAGTAGTTCATCCTTGGACTACGGGTCCATAGCAATAGCTAGATGGTTGTCTTCTCCTATTGTGCCATCATGTTTAGATCTTGTGAGCTGCCTATCATGATCAAGATCATCTATTTGTAATGCTACATGTTGTGTTTGTTGGGATCCGATGAATATGGAATACTATGTCAAGTTGATTATTGATCTATCATATATGTGTTGTTTATGATCTTGCATGCTCTCCGTTGCTAGTAGAGGCTCTGGCCAAGTTGATACTTGTAACTCCAAGAGGGGGTATTTATACTAGATAATGAGTTCATGCCTCCATTGAATCTGGGACAGTGACAGAAAGTTCTAAGGTTGTGGATGTGCTGTTGCCAATAGGGATAAAACATCAATGCTTTGTCTAAGGATATTTGTATTGTTTACATTACGCACATTACTTAATGCAATTGTTTGTTGCTTGCAACTTAATACTGGAAGGGGTGCGGATGCTAACCCGAAGGTGAACTTTTTAGGCATAGATGCATGCTGGATGGCGGTCTATGTTCTTTGTCGTAATGCCCTAAGTAAATCTCATAGTAGTCATCATGATATGTATGTGCATTGTTATGCCTTCTCTATTTGCAAATTGCCCAACTGTAATTTGTTTACCCAACATGTTATTTATCTTATTGTAGAGACAACACTAGTGAACTGTGGACCCCGGTCCATTCTTTTACATCTGAAATACAACCTACTGCAATCATTGTTCTTTTTTTTCTGCAAGCAAACATCATTTTTCCACACCATACGTTTAATCTTTTGTTTTCAGCAAGCCGGTGAGCAATCTCACTGTTAAGTTGGGGCAAAGTATCTTGATTATGTTGTGCAGGTTCCACGTTGGCACCTGATAACCCACAAGTATAGGGGATCGCAACAGTCTTCGAGGGAAGTAAAATACAAATTTATTGATTCGAGGAGGGAGTAGTTCTCCATCGAGGCTCGGGGCTGTACCGGTAGCTATGTGGTTAATCTCTCTCCCTATGTACTTCAATACAATAATCTCATGAGCTGCCTTACATGATTGAGATTCATATGATGATGCTTGTAATCTAGATGTCGTTATGCTAGTCAAGTGAATTTTACTTATGTGATCTCCGGAGACTCCTTGTCCCACGTGTGTAAAGGTGACAGTGTGTGCACCGTGTGGGTCTCTTAGGCTATATTTCACAGAATACTTATTCACTGTTATGAATGGCATAGTGAAGTGCTTATTTATATCTCTTTATGATTGCAATGTGTTTTGTATCACAATTTATCTATGTGCTACTCTAGTGATGTTATTAAAGTAGTTTTATTCCTCCTGCACGGTGTAATGGTGATAGTGTGTGCAACCGTGTTAGTACTTGGCGTAGGCTATGATTATGATCTCTTGTAGATTATGAAGTTAACTATTGCTATGATGGTATTGATGTGATCTATTCCTCCTACATAGTGTGAAGGTGACAATGTGCATGCTATGTTAGTACTTGGTTTAGTTGTGTTGATCTGTCATGCACTCTAAGGTTATTTAAATATGAACATCGAATATTGTGGAGCTTGTTAACTCCGGCATTGAGGGTTCGTGTAATCCTACGCAATGGTGTTCATCATCCAACAAAAGAGTGTAGAGTATGCATTTATCTATTCTGTTATGTGATCAATGTTGAGAGTGTCCACTAGTGAAAGTATGATCCCTAGGCCTTGTTCCTAAATACTGCTATCGCTGCTTGTTTCTTGTTTTCTGCGTTACTACTGCTGCGTTACTACTGCTTGTTTATCGTCTGGGCAAAGCACTTTTCTGGTGCCGTTGCTACTATTTATTCATACCACCTGTATTTCACTATCTCTTCGCCGAACTAGTGCACCTATTAGGTGTGTTGGGGACACAAGAGACTTCTTGCTTTGTGGTTGCAGGGTTGCATGAGAGGGATATCTTTGACCTCTTCCTCCCTGAGTTCGATAAACCTTGGGTGATCCACTTAAGGGAAAACTTGCTGCTGTTCTACAAACCTCTGCTCTTGGAGGCCCAACACTGTCTACAGGAAAAGGAGGGGCCGTAGACATCAAGCTATTTTCTGGCGCCGTTGCCGGGGAGGAAAGGTAAAAGGTACTCACACTCCGGATCTCGGCTACTAAGCTATTTTCCGGCGCCGTTGTAAGTGCTCGAAGCTATTTCCTTTAGATCCTGCAATTGCATCTTTTTGTTTCTTGTTTACACTAGTTAGGCATAATGGAAAACAACAAAAATATGAGAGATCTTTATGAACTTTATCTTGAATTAGGACATGATGTGTTTGAGGAGAAAATTAAAAAACCCATGGAACTTTATATGCATGCTAATGGGAATGTTATTAATATGAATGCTTTGAACACTATTGTTGCTAATGCTATGGAAAATTCTAAGATTGGGGAAGCTGGCTTTGATGAGCATGATCTTTTTAGTCCCCCGGGCGTGGAGGAGAAAATTTACTTTGATGATACTTTGCCTCCTATTTATGATGATTATAATGATAGTAGTCTTATGGTGCCGCCTGTTATGGAGGATAAATTTGATTATGATTACAATATGCCTCCTATATTTGATGATGAGAATAATAATGATAGCTACTTTGTTGAATTTGCTCCCACTACAACTAATAAAATTGATTATGCTTATGTGGAGAGTAATAATTTTATGCGTGAGACTCATGATAAGAATGCTTTATGTGATAGTTATATTGTTGAGTTTGCTCATGTTGCTACTGAAAGTTATTATGAGAGAGGAAAATATGGTTGTAGAAATTTTCATGTTACTAAAACACCTCTCTATGCGCTGAAATTTTTGAAGCTGCACTTGTTCTATCTTCCTATGCTTGTTACTTTGCTCTTCATGAACTTGTTTATTTACAAGATTCCTTTTCATAGGAAGCATGTTAGACTTAAAAGTGTTTCTAATTTGCCTCTTGATGCTCTCTTTTGCTTCAAATACTATTTCTTGCGAGTGCATCATCAAAACTGCTGAGCCCATCTTAATGGCTATAAAGAAAGAACTTCTTGGGAGATAACCCATGTGTTTATTTTGCTACAGTACTTTGTTTTATATTTGTGTCTTGGAAGTTGTTTACTACTGTAGCAACCTCTCCTTATCTTAGTTTTGTGTTTTGTTGTACCAAGTAAAGTCGTTGATATTAAGGTTCATACTAGATTTGGATTACTGCGCAGAAACATATTTCTTTGCTATCACGAATCTGGGCAAAATTCTCTGTAGGTAACTCAGAAAATTATGCCAATTTACGTGAGTGATCCTCAGATATGTACGCAACTTTCATTCAATTTGAGCATTTTCATTTGAGCAAGTCTGGTGCCTCAATAAAATTCTTCTTTACGGACTGTTCTGTTTTGACAGATTCTGCCTTTTATTTCGCATTGCTTCTTTTGCTATGTGGGATGGATTTCTTTGTTCCATTAACTTCCAGTAGCTTTGGGCAATGTCCAGAAGTGTTAAGAATGATTGTGTCACCTCTGAACATGTGAATTTTGATTATGCACTAACCCTCTAATGAGTTGTTTTGAGTTTGGTGTAGAGGAAGTTTTCAAGGGTCAAGAGAGGAGGATGATATACTATGATCAAGAAGAGTGAAAGCTCTAAGCTTGGGGATGCCCCGGTGGTTCGCCCCTGCATATTTCAAGAAGACTCAAGCATCTAAGCTTGGGGATGCCCAAGGCATCCCCTTCTTCATCGACAAATTATCAGGTTCCTCCCCTGAAACTATATTTTTATTCCGCCACATCTTATGTACTTTGCTTGGAGCGTCTGTTTGTTTTTGTTTTTGTTTTTGTTTGAATAAATTATTGTGTGGGAGAGAGACACGCTCCGCTGGTTCATATGAACACATGTGTTCTTAGCTTTTAATGTTCACGGCGAAGGTTGAAACTGCTTCGTTAATTTGTTATATGGTTGGAAACGGGAAATGCTACATGTAGTAATTGCTAAAATGTCTTGGATAATGTGATACTTGGCAATTGTTGTGCTCATGTTTAAGCTCTTGCATCATATACTTTGCACCCATTAATGAAGAAATACATAGAGCATGCTAAAATTTGGTTTGCATAATTGGTCTCTCTAAGGTCTAGATAATTTCTAGTAAAGAGTTTGAACAACAAGGAAGACGGTGTAGAGTCTTATAATGTTTACAATATGTCTTTTATGTGAGTTTTGCTGCACCGGTTCATCCTTGTGTTTGTTTCAAATAACCTTTCTAGCCTAAGCCTTGTATCGAGAGGGAATACTTCTCATGCATCCAAAATACTTGAGCCAACCACTATGCCATTTGTGTCCACCATACCTACCTACTACATGGTATTTCTCCGCCATTCCAAAGTAAATTGCTTGAGTGCTACCTTTAAATTTCCATTCTTCACCTTTACAATATATAGCTCATGGGACAAATAGCTTAAAAACTATTGTGGTATTGAATATGTACTTATGCACTTTATCTCTTATTAAGTTGCTCATTGTGCGATAACCATGTTCCTGGGAACGCCTTCAACTACTCTTTGTTGAATATCATGTGAGTTGCTATGCATGTTCGTCTTGTCTGAAGTAAGAGCGATCTACCACCTTATGGTTAGAGCATGCATATTGTTAGAGAAGAACATTGGGCCGCTAACTAAAGCCATGATCCATGGTGGAAGTTTCAGTTTTGGACATATATCCTCAATCTCATATGAGAAAAATAATTGTTGCTACATGCTTATGCATAAAAGAGGAGTCCATTATCTGTTGTCTATGTTGTCCCGGTATGGATGTCTAAGTTGAGAATAATCAATAGCGAGAAATCCGATGCGAGCTTTCTCCTTAGACCTTTGTACAGGCGGCATAGAGGTACCCCTTTGTGACACTTGGTTAAAACATGTGCATTGCGATGATCCCGGTAGTCCAAGCTAATTAGGACAAGGTGCGGGCACTATTAGTATACTATGCATGAGACTTGCAACTTGTAAGATATAATTTACATGATACATATGCTTTATTACTAACGTTGACAAAATTGTTTCTTGTTTTGAAAATCAAAGCTCTAGCACAAATATAGCAATCAATGCTTTCCTCTTTGAAGGACCATTCTTCTACTTTTATTGTTGAGTCAGTTCACCTATCTCTCTCCACCTCAAGAAGCAAACACTTGTGTGAACTGTGCATTGATTCTTACATACTTGCATATTGCACTTGTTATATTACTTTACATTGACAATTATCCATGAGATATACATGTTACAAGTTGAAAGCAACCGCTGAAACTTAATCTTCCTTTGTGTTGCTTCAATACCTCTACTATGAATTATTACTTTATGAGTTAACTCTTATGCAAGACTTATTGATGCTTGTCTTGAAGTACTATTCATGAAAAGTCTTTGCTTTATGATTCACTTGTTTACTCATGTCATTTACATTGTTTTGATCGCTGCATTCATTACATATGCTTACAATAGTATGATCAAGGTTATGATGGCATGTCACTCCAGAAATTATCTTTGTTATCGTTTACCTGCTCGGGACGAGCAGAAACTAAGCTTGGGGATGCTGATACGTCTCCGACGTATCGATAATTTCTTATGTTACATGCCACATTATTGATGATATCTACATGTTTTATGCACACTTTATGTCATAATTATGCGTTTTCTGGAACTAACCTATTAACAAGATGCCGAAGTGCCAGTTCCTGTTTTCTGCTGTTTTTGGTTTCAGAAATCCTAGTAACGAAATATTCTCGGAATTGGACGAAATCAACGCCCAGGTTCCTATTTTGCCCGGAAGCATCCAGAACACACGAGAACCGCCAGAGAGGGGGCACAGGCCCACCAAACCCTAGGCTGGCGCGGCCAAGGGGGGGCCCACGCCCCCCTATAGTGTCGGCGCCCCTTCGACCTCCTGACGCCGCCTCTTCGCCTATATAAAGCCCCTGGACCTAAAACCTCGATACGGAAAAGCCACGGTACGACAAACCATCCAGAGCCGCCGCCATCGCGAAGCCAAGATCTGGGGGACAGGAGTCTCTGTTCCGGCACGCCGCCGGGACGGGGAAGTGCCCCCGGAAGGCTTCTCCATCGACACCACCGCCATCTTCATCAACGCTGCTGTATCCCATGAGGAGGGAGTAGTTCTCCATCGAGGCTCGGGGCTGTACCGGTAGCTATGTGGTTAATCTCTCTCCCTATGTACTTCAATACAATAATCTCATGTGCTGCCTTACATGATTGAGATTCATATGATGATGCTTGTAATCTAGATGTCGTTATGCTAGTCAAGTGAATTTTACTTATGTGATCTCCGGAGACTCCTTGTCCCACGTGTGTAAAGGTGACAGTGTGTGCACCGTGTGGGTCTCTTAGGCTATATTTCAGAGAATACTTATTCACTGTTATGAATGGCATAGTGAAGTGCTTATTTGTATCTCTTTATGATTGCAATGTGTTTTGTATCACAATTTATCTATGTGCTACTCTAGTGATGTTATTAAAGTAGTTTTATTCCTCCTGCACGGTGTAATGGTGACAGTGTGTGCAACCGTGTTAGTACTTGGCGTAGGCTATGATTATGATCTCTTGTAGATTATGAAGTTAACTATTGCTATGATGGTATTGATGTGATCTATTCCTCCTACATAGTGTGAAGGTGACAGTGTGCATGCTATGTTAGTACTTGGTTTAGTTGTGTTGATCTGTCATGCACTCTAAGGTTATTTAAATATGAACATCGAATATTGTGGAGCTTGTTAACTCCGGCATTGAGGGTTCGTGTAATCCTACGCAATGGTGTTCATCATCCAACAAAAGAGTGTAGAGTATGCATTTATCTATTCTGTTATGTGATCAATGTTGAGAGTGTCCACTAGTGAAAGTATGATCCCTAGGCCTTGTTCCTAAATACTGCTATCGCTGCTTGTTTACTATTTTACTGCGTTACTACTGCTGCGTTACTACTGCTTGTTTACTGTCCTGGGCAAAGCACTTTTCTGGTGCCGTTGCTACTATTTATTCATACCACCTGTATTTCACTATCTCTTCGCCGAACTAGTGCACCTATTAGGGTTGCATGAGAGGGATATCTTTGACCTCTTCCTCCCTGAGTTCGATAAACCTTGGGTGATCCACTTAAGGGAAAACTTGCTGCTGTTCTACAAACCTCTGCTCTTGGAGGCCCAACACTGTCTACAGGAAAAGGAGGGGGCGTAGACATCAGGGCCTCAAGGGGATCTACTGGTAATTAAGGTACTCCTTTTAATAGAGCATCGGAGCAAAGCATTAACACTTGGTGAAAACATGTGATCCTCATATCACAGCCTTCCCCTCCGGTTGTCCCAATTTCTGTCACTTTGGGGCCTCGGGTTCCGGACAGCAATATGTGCAAACAACTTGTAGATACAATCTAAGCAATAATTATAGAGCTTAAATCTAAGATCATGCCACACGTGCACTAGTGACAAGCATTAAACACAACAAGATTGCCGCAACAATAACTTCACAAACTTATATAAATAGACTGATCATAATGTAACAATTCATCGGATCCCAACAAACACAACACCGATTACATCAGATGGGTCTCAATCATGTAAGGCAGCTCATGAGATCATTGTATTGAAGTACATGGGAGAGAGAGTACCAACTAGTTACTGCTACAACCTGTAGTCCATGGGGGAACTACTGACGGAGCATGATGGAGGCGGTGGCATCGATGGAGATGGCTTCCGGGGGCACTTCCCCGTCCCGGCGGCGTGCCGGAAGAGAGATTATGTCCCCCGAAACGGAGTTTCGCGATGGCGGCGGCGCCCCTGGAGTCTTTCTGGAGTTTCGTTGATTGTTCTAGGGTTTTTACATTGCGAGGGATTATATAGGAGAAGAGGCGGCGCAAGGGGGTGCCTGGGGGGCCCACACCACACCTGGGCGCGCCCCCCTCCTAGGCCACGCCACCCTGTGGTCTGGAGGCCTTGGGTCTCCTCTCCGTCTCTCCTTCGGTGTTCCGGGTCCGTCTCGGTAAAATAGGAGGTTTGGCCTTTGTTTCGTCGAATTCCGAGAATATTGCCCGAACAGCTTTTCTGGAACCAAAAACAGCAGAAAACAGGAACTAGCACCTCGGCATCTTGTTAATAGGTTAGTCCCGAAAAATGCATAAAATCATTATAAAGTGTGAGCAAAACATGTAGGTATTGTCATAAAACTAGCATGGAACATCAGAAATTATAGATACGTTGGAGACGTATCAAGCATCCCCAAGCTTAGTTCCTACTCGCCCTCGAGTAGGTAAACGATAAAAAGAATAATTTCTGAAGTGACATGCTACTAACATAATCTTGATCATACTATTGTAAAGCATATGAGATGAATGAAGTGACCCAAGGCAATGATCTATAGTTTGCTAACAAATAGATAACATATAGCAAAACTTTTCATGAATAGTACTTTCAAGACAAGCATCAAAAAGTCTTGCATAAGAGTTAACTCATGAAGAAATAAATTCTTAATAAGAGGTTTTGAAGCAACACAAAGGAAGATTTAAGTTTCAGCAATTGCTTTCAACTTTCAACATACATATCTCATGGATAATTGTCAACACAAAGTAAAATAATAAGTGCAATAAGCAAGTAAAATAATAAGTTGACACAAGTGTTTGCTTCTAAGATGGAAGGAAGTAGGTAAACTGACTCAACATAAAGTAAAAGAAAGACCCTTCATAGAGGGAAGCAGGGATTAAATCATGTGCTAGATCTTTTCAAGTTTTGAAATCATATAGAGAGCATAAAAGTAAAGTTTTGAGAGGTATTTGTTGTTGTCAACGAATGGTAGTGGGCACTCTAACCCCCTCATCAAACAGACTTTCAAAGAGCGGCTCCCATGAAGGACGTTATCTCTACCAGCAAGGTAGATCATCCCTCTTCTCTTTTGTTTACACATGTACTTTAGTTTTATTTATAGATGACACTCCTCCCAACCTTTTTCTTACACAAGCCATGGCTAACCGAATCCTCGGGTGCCTTCCAACATTTCACATGCCATGAAGGAGTGTCTATTTGCAAAATTAAGTTGCTTACTAATGAATCAGGGCAAAACATGCGAAGAGAATTATTAATGAAAGTTAATTGATTGGGCCTGGGAACCCCGTTGCCAGCTCTTTTTGCAAAATTATTGGATAAGCGGATGAAGCCACTAGTCCATTGGTGATAGTCTGCCCAACAAGATTGAAAGATAAAACACCACATACTTCCTCATGAGCTATAAAACATTCACACAAATAAGAGATAATAACTTTTGAATTGTTTAAAGGTAGCACATGAAGTATTTACTTGGAATGGCAGAAAAATACCACATAGTAGGTATTTATGGTGGACACAAATGGCATAGGTTTTGGCTCAAGGTTTTGGATGCACGAGAAGCATTCCCTCTCAGTACAAGGCTTTGGCTAGCAAGGTTGTTTGAAGCAAACACAAGTATGAACCGGTACAACAAAACTCACATAAGAACATATTGCAAGCATTATAAGACTCTACATTGTCTTCCTTGTTGCTCAAACACTTTTACCAGAAAATATCTAGACCTTAGAGAGACCAATCATGCAAACCAATTTCCACTACTAGGTTTAAACTACATGGTGCAAGAGCTTAAACATGATCTACTTGAGAGCTCAAAACAATTGCCAAGTATCAAATTATTCAAGACAATATGAAGCATTTTCTGTTTTCAACCAAATAGCAATAAATGCAGCTGTCGAGGGTACTCCTCGGCAATGCCCTCCGTTTGGGGCTTAGGGTTGACGGAATCCTGCAAGCTGGCACGAGACATCGGTTCACAGACAAGCGGGGAGGGCGATTTACCTAGGTTCAGGGCCCTCGATGAGGTAAAACCCTTACGTCCTGCCTGTCTGTTCTTGATTATGATGATAATGGGTTACAATGGGGTGCCGAATAGTTCGGCTGAGATCTCGTTGAGAGACTAAGTATTGCGGCGACCTAGCTCTAGGTTTTCTGGTGGCTAAGGTTGCTGCGATTGATTCTGTCCCTCGGCAGCCCCTCTCCTGGCCTTTATATAGGAGGCTAGGTCTCAAGAGGTCTGACCGAGTACGACTAGGTTTACAGTAGTTTTAGATCTAATCTTTCCTTGCTCGACCGCTTCCTTGTCTTGCCCGTCAAGGATTCCTCTGGTGCGCCGTCCAGGTGGCCCATCTTGCCTCCTGGTGTCTTCATGGGCCTCCAATTAGTCGATACATGATAGGGTAATGTTGGTTACCCGAAGGGTAATGCCCACGTCAGTAGCCCCCCAGTGTCTAGCCGAACATTGTTCGGGTAGAGACTGAAGCATGTCTTCTGTTGATGTTCTTCTCCTTGATTGTCCTTGTTCACCTTGAATCAGCATCGTGCTCTTTATCGGGTGCGCGTCAGCGCTCCCGATGGGAGTAGCCCCCGAGTCTAGGTACGGATGCTTGCAATCCGTGTGTAGACTCAAGTTGTACCACTCAAGCATTTTTCTCTGCCAAAGTTTTTCTGCAGGTCTTCATAGGTCATCCGATATATTTTCCACTTGCAAGGGATAATGAGTAACGTGCCCAACTTTTGTTGGTTAACTACCGATGGCAAAACAACGTTACTCTACACAGAATCAAGTCCCCGGGCATGATCCTGAAGTGCAAAAATTTTGTCGGGTGCGCTTGCAGCACTCCCGATGGGAGTAGCCCCCGAGTCTGCGCACGGGTGCTTGCAACTGGGCGCAGACTCGAGCTAAGCAACCCTCTTTTTCTTCATCCTTTTTCTTCGAGTCCTCAATATATCGGGTACGCGCCAGCGCTCCCAATGGAGTAGCCCCCGAGTCTAAGCGCAGATGCTTCGTAATCTGTGCATAGACTCAAGTTCACCATCCGATAGCTTTTTATTCCTTCGAGTGCTTCAAGTTTTTTTTATGACGTCACTGTTGACGTGCGACTGCTGTGGTTTGATTGACAGGACTTGACCCGACGGGCCCACTCTAGCTCTGCGCGGGCAGTTTTTAGGGCTTGACCAGTGCACGCGCGGCGACCGAGGCGTCTCCTCTATTTTCGCACAACGTGGGAATAATGGGCCGCCGGTTCCACTCCTTCTTCAAGCACCACGTGTACAGTCAGATCCGCTCCACCTCCCACGACGCTTGTGGAGTTATGGCCACGATTTCGCACAAATTCTTACGGCATAAATAAGGGGCCTCCTCTTTTTTTACCTTTCACCCCGTTTACTGCTCATCTTCTCGCTCAAGCCTTCCTGCCTCCTCTGCCTCTTCATCAGAAGTTCCGCTCGCCAGGGCAAGAAGAAGAGCGGCAACACCTCGGAGGCGGCCAAAGTTAGCCACGATTGGAGTGCCTCTACCGTTTCCAAAGCTTCGCGCCATCGGCTTCATCTCCACATCTGAAGAGGACAATCGTCTTCCAGGTGCGGTCTCTCGCCCAAAGCCCCCGAAGGGCTTCACTGTCATGCTTGCTGCCTTCTTGTTCCGTGGCCTCTCTCTTCCGGCCCACGAGTTCCTTCGCTCCCTCCTTTTCTTCTATGGGATCCAGCTCTGGCAGCTGACCCCAAACTCTATTCTCCATCTCTCCATCTTCATTACCGTTTGCGAGGCCTTCCTTGGCATTGAACCTCACTGGGGTCTTTGGAGGAAGATCTTCTACGTGAAGCGCCACAACAACAGCAATGCCCCCCCCCCCCCCCGTCGTCGGTGGTGTTGGCTTCGTCGTCAGGAAGGAGGTCGACTACTTCGACTACCCAATGAAGGAATCTGTCCAGGGTTGGCGCAACAAGTGGTTCTACCTGCGAGATCCCATCGTACCTGGGCGGCGTTCGAATCTCCCTTCCTTTGATGACGTCTTGGTTGCTCACAAGAAGAAGTCTTGGCGAAACGCCCTTTCTCCCGAAGAGAGGGCGACAGCCGACAAGCTGTTTGAGCAGATTGTCGTTTTGAAGAATACGGGAGGCTTGACGATGTGCGGCACTGAAGTAGTTTCAGTGTTCTTGCAACGTCGAGTGCAGCCGCTAATGTCTTGACCCCACCAGTTATGGCTTTATACTGGCAAAGGCCACAAGTCAAGGATCAATTCTGCCGACCTGTCGGCTGATGAGCTTCGGGACGAGGTTCGTCACCTGACATGCCTCAGTATGAAGGATAACATCGTCTTGACATCGGCTCGCCCTCCTTACGTTTTTGACCACCTCCCGTCTGAGGTAATTTCTGCTTGTTTGCTTTCACTTCTTTTTTGCTTTGTTGCGTTTTACAAACTTTTTTACTCTTCTTGATAGGCCCCCTCCGTCGTTTGATGCTATCCTCCTACACCAGAAAGCGGCGTGGAGCCAGAGGATGATGACGACGATTCCGAAGGGACTGAAGACGCCCAGCAGGTCTTCGAGGACAGCGATGTCCAGGAGGGCGACACTGTCGAGGAGGTCGCTTTCACCAGGAGCAAGCGCCGCTTGCAGATAGACGAGGATTTCATCACGACGGCTGAATCTAGTCCCCGTGACCAAGATAATGATGCCGTTGGAACTCCTCCGCCTTCCCCTGTTGACAAGGGGCCATCAGGCTTTTTCGCTGCTGAGGATGACTTGGAACTGTAAGCATCTTCACTCCTTTATAATTTGACCTTTTGTTATCTTGTATGCTAATCATTTTATCTTCTGAAGTAGCTCTGACGATGACCTCGTCCCTCTCGCAAAGAGGGCTAAGTTATCCGCCGAGAGAACATCATCGGCTAAAGAGCCAAACCCTTCTTCTGCCAAGTCGACGCCTCCTACGAGGACGGTCGTGGAGAAAATTCCAGTATCGAAGGTTATTCCTCCTGGCGACGCTCCTACTTCGTCGGCTTCTCGTGATCACGTAAGTAGTTATTTTGCCTTGTTTTGCTGAATCTTCTTCTTGTCGACTGAGTCTCCTTGACTTCCTTGCTGCAGCCGATTTATGCCACAGTCGATGCTGTGGTAGATTTCGCCGAGCAGTTTACCCGAGTGGAGGCTGAAAACACCCAGCTTCGGAAGACCGTCAAGTCTTCGGCTGATCAGGTGCTGGAGGCCAACAGGCTTGCCACCGATGCCAGGAAGGAAAACATCTCGCTGAAGGAGGAGCTGTCGAAGCTGAAGCAGCAGATGGAGGATGAGCAAGAGGCCAGGCGTGCGGCAGCGGTTGCAGTCGATAAGAAGGAAGGCGTCCTCCGTGAGTCCATCAAAGACTTATTGGGTAAAATTCTCGACACATAATTTCTTTTTTTTTGTATTTCTTTACTGGCTGCTAATCTGTCTTTCTTTCAGAGGCCGCCAATATAACTGTTACTCGACGCCATCAGCTCCGGGAGGACTCCACATCCGATGCCTTGTCGCTTGCCGCTGAGTCAAATGTCCAAGTCCTTGGCCTTCTGCAAAAGACCAAAGGAGCACTGTCGAGGTTGTACTCGATGATCTTCCCGAAGGTGAAGCAGGATAAGACCCTTGGCGAGATGGCGGATGCCTTTCTCGTCGACTCTTCCGAGCCTGTGGAGGTATTGAAACGCCGCTCTCGATTGTTTGGGGCGGTTCTTACTTTCCAGCTGCTAATGGGTCATGGACTGGGGTCCGACTTGGAAAAGGTATCTAAAGCACTGCCCGTGGATGATGAGAACCACTTAGTCGACCTTGAACCCTTCAAAAGGTCGGCAGTAACTTGTGCCAATCAACTACTGAAGTTGGTAGACGAAGCACAAGCCAAGCCTACTCCTGAAGCTGCCCCTGGCGCATCGTCAGCGCCTCCTTAAACTTGCTTCTTCGTTAATTTGTAAATAAGACCAGTCGCAACTTGACTTAGTCCCATTTATTTCGGCTCTGTTGCCAGTTTGAACAACCTTTTGGATGTAATATATATGCCAACACCTCCCGATGGGAGTTTTATGTTAATGTTTTTCTGAATCGAAGATTGTCCTGCATATTCCTTCATCTTCTTCCCGTGCCGAGCTTTTCTCGAACCCTTCAACTAATGACGATTCTGCCCTTGTTCGCCGCTTACGTGACCAAGTGTCTCGTTTAAACAAAGACATTGCTTCTCTTCGGGCTATGGCGGTGTTGGTGAAGAAAAAGGGGGAAATAGCAACCGCTGTCAAACAATATGCTCTCGATGGTCTTTATGTTGCCACCGAAAGTTTGGGATGTGAGTGTTTTCCCCATCTTCCAACTCCTGACGTAGCTCGGATGTTCTTTTTAACTGATATTCGTTCCTTTCCAGTTGTATCTTCAGATAAATCCGAGGAAGACAGGAAGATCCATGAGAAGGTCGAGGCGATGACTGATACTGCTCATCCAAAGCACGATCTGTGGCTGCATCGTGCGAAGGCCGTCATTATGGCGAATTTTGAACATCGGGTGGAGAAGGCACATTACTACTTCGATAAGTTCCATGCCCATCTTACGATGGTCTGGAATACTTTGTTTCCTCTGGATCAAGCTCCCGAATCCTTATCTACCTTGTTCACACGATTCAAGTCGCCAAAAAGGATTCGGCAGTTGGTGCGGAAAGAGCTTCTAGCCGGTGCTGAACTTGCCTTTGCTTCGGTATTGGCGTGTCATCCATCCTTAGATTTAAGGGCCGTAGCAAACACTGATAGGAGTTTAGGGCAATATTATGACATTGCTAGAGGCCCCGCATATACCATTGTCTCTCGGATGGAATCTTGTCTTGAGAAGGAGACGAGGGGTCAAGGGAGCCAGGGAGCTTAGCCATGAACATAGCATCCTTGTATCTGCATAAGATTGTTTTGTACAAGTTTACTGCGTGCGCTACACGCTATAATAGTTTGATTGATAATTTATCGTCAAGGGCGGCTGAGTGATCAATTCAACCTGCTCTCTCGACGACTTCGTTGTATTTTGCAATGTTATTGCGAAGCCGATATGTAAGTTTTTGTAAGAGCGAAACCCATCGACTTAGTCGAGGGAATTAGACTCTTGGCTTCGTCACGCGGTGCACCGGTTTGAGCCTTATTTTGGGATAATGTAACCATCGACTGCAGCACTCGAAGTTTTTTCGAGGCCTGGATTGGTTGTTTTGGTGCGTCATTAATCTTAGCTCTCGTTGAGAGTATTTAATCAATGACGCTGTGTAAGCGTATTCTTCAGGCCAACGCTCCCGATGGGAGTAAGAGCCGATTGTTTAGGGCCCCAAACGATATGGTCGGGTGATAGGGCCTGAATTAAGGAAAAAAGGTAGAAAACTTGATTAGAACTTTATTCATAATGCAAAAGTAACCTTAAAGGCTGTCGAGTAAGTAAAAACAATTGTATCTTATGTGTAGAACCGTCGCAACTGTGCGATGTTCCATGGATTCCCAACGTCTTTTCCTGAAGCTGGATTTTTGAGCCGAGCTCCTCCTGGTATCACTTCAGTGACGATGTATGGTCCTTCCCACGGGGATTCAAGTTTCAGGGGTCTTTCTTGCTTCAGCCGAAGCACCATATCCCCAACATTGAAGCTTCGGCTGCGTATTCGTCGACTGTGATAGTTCCTCAACGCCTGTTGGTACACCGTCTTTCTTGCCAAGGCAATGTCTCGTGCTTCATCGAGAAGGTCCACAGCGTCCTGCAGCGCGATGTTGGAAGAAGATTCTGTGTATGCTGTCACCCGAGGAGCTTCGAATCGAACGTCGGCTGGTAGGACTGCTTCGGCTCCGTGCACCAAGAAGAACGGGGTGTACTGAGTTGACCTGTTAGGCGTAGTGCGTAAGCTCCATAGCACAGATGGTAGCTCCTCTTCCCAGGCTCCAGCCGCGCCTGTAAGGCGTTTCTTGAGGCCATCCCCTATTAGAACGTTGATCCTTTCTACCTGCCCATTGGTCTGTGGGTGGCTAACTGATGCAAACTTCAGTTTGATTCCTCCGTCGTCGCAGAACTTCCGAAACTCTTTGGAGTCGAAGTTAGATCCGTTGTCTGTGACGATACTGTGGGGCATACGAACCGACAAGTTATTCCTCTGAAAAACTGAACAGCTGTTTCGGCCTTTTGGTTTCGAACGGGCACTGCCTCGATCCACTTGGTGAACTTGTCGACTGCGACCAGTAAATACGTGTGCCCCCCAGGCGACGACCTCGGCAGTGGTCCGACTTGGTCGAGTCCCCACTGAGCAAAAGGCCAAGCTAGAGGTATTTTCATTAGATCTGTTGCGGGGGCGTGCGGTTTTGGGGAAAAGCGCTGGCAGGGGTCACATTTCATGACTAGGTCTCGAGCATCCGACGCTGCTGTTGGCCAGTAAAATCCTTCCCTGAAGGCTTTTGCTACGAGTGCCCTGCTTCCTGCATGGTGTCCGCAGGTTCCTTCATGTATCTCGCGCAGTAATGCTTTTCCATCGTCAATGGCGATACACCTTTGGAGGATACCCGAGATGCTGCGCTTGTAAAGCTCGCCATTGATCACGGTGAAGGCCTTTGACCGCCTGACGATCCGCCTTGCTTCCACAGAATCCTCTGGCAACTCTTGCTTTGTTAGGTATGCTAGTAAAGGTTTGGTCCATAGCGGTTCAAGGAAGAGGACTTGCTCCGCTATTGATGGTGAAGGTTCTTCGACAGTTTGCTGCTGACCTGCTGCTGATTCATCTATCGATGGTTTTGAAGATGCCGAAGCTTTCTCCTTTATCGATCGCTGGGCAATGACTTCGTAAAACACTCCGTCTGGAATGAGGGAGCACGTGGACCCTATATTTGCCAGAGTGTCGGCTTCTTCATTGCTGGCTCTGCCGATATGTTTGAGCTCGCATCCCTCAAACTTGGCTTCCATATTTTGGTACAACTGTCGATAAGCGATCATGTTGTCACTGACCGCGCCGCATAAGTTCATCGACTGCTGCACCACTAAGTTTGAATCTCCGTAGATTTCTAGGCGAGTTGCCCCGCATGCTTTCTCCATCCTCATTCCGTGCAGTAGTGCTTCATACTCTGCTTCATTGTTCGTCGGCAGGGGGAAGTTCATACGTAGTATGTATTTCATCTTATCTCCCTGCGGTGATATCAATATCACTCCTGCTCCTGCGCCTGTGCTCCGTTTTGACCCGTCAAAGTACATTGTCCATGATCCCGACATGTCGGGTGCTGCTGGTGTCTGCGACTGAATCCAATCTGCCACAAAATCTGGGAGGACTTGGGACTTTATCGCCGTTCGGTTAACGTAAGTTATGTCGTGTGGCGCTATCTCGATGGCCCATTGAGACACCCGACCTGTGGATTCTGGGTTAGTCATTATGTTCTTCAATGGTGCTTCACTTACGACGACGATCGGGTGCTCCGTGAAATAATGACGCGGTTTACGAACCGACTTCCAGACTGCATACGCCAGCTTCTGATGATGAGGATATCTCTTCTTTGCGGGCGTGAGTACTTCACTGAGGTAGTAGACGGGCCTTTGAACACCGTGGACATGTCCTGCCTCTTCCCGCTTGACAACCAAATCGCTGCTAAAGACTTGTGCTGTTGCGGCTATGTACATAAGCAGCTTTTCCTTTTCGCGCGGGGTGACGAGGACTGGGGACGTCGACAGGATTTTCTTCAGGTTCTCAAAGGACTCTTGCGCCTCTTTGGTCCACTCGAACTTTTCTGACTTTTTCATCAGGTTATAGAAAGGCAAAGCTTTTTCTCCCAGCTTGGCGATGAATCTGCTAAGTGCTGCCAGTCGTCCTGCCAACTGCTGCACTTGGTGCAGATTCTTTGGCCGCTCCATGTCAAGGATAGCTTTGATCTTCAGAGGGTTAGCTTCAATCCCTCTGGCCGAAATGAAGTACCCGAGTACTTGTCCCCCTGGCACTCCGAAGAAACATTTTTTGGGATTCAGCTTAATTTTATACTTGTCCAAGTTGTCGAAGGTTTCCCGTAAATCATCGATGAGAGTGGCGACGTGCTTCGTCTTCACCACAATGTCGTCGATGTAGACCTCGATGTTCCTCCCAATCTGCTCCCCAAGGCAAGCCTGCATGCAGCGTTGATACGTCGCTCCCGCGTTTTTCAACCCGAAGGTCATGACGTTGTAACAGAAAACGCCGTGTGGGGTGATGAACGCGGTTAGCTCCTGATCTTCTTTCTTCAGCTTGATCTGACTATACCCGGAGTACGTATCAAGGAAGGAGAGGCGATCGCATCCAGCTGTAGAGTCGACTATCTGATCAATGCGAGGCAGCGGGAAGTGGTCTTTTGGGCAGTGCTTATTAAAGCTGGTGTAGTCGATGCACATGCGTAGAGCGGTGGTGTCCTTCTTAGGTACCATGACGGGGTTAGCCACCCACTTGGCGTCCTTGAGCTCCCGAATGAATCCTGCTTTACGGAGTCGACTGATTTCCTCACCAATTGCTCTTCTTTTTGGTTCGGAAAACTGGCGCATTGACTGCTGCACCGGTTTTGCTGTCGGGTCAACATTAAGGGCATGCTCAGCGAGTTCCCTGGGGATACCTGGCATGTCGGATGGTTCCCATGCAAATATCTCCCAGCGCTCACGGAGGAACTCGATGAGCGCGTCTTCCTATGCGCCAGTAAATTCAGCCGACGCATTGACCGTTTTCTTCGGGTCTGTAGGATGCACCTGTAGCTTCTTGGTTTCCTTTGCAGCGTCAAACTCATCGGATCTCTCGTTACGATTGTCGGCTGGTGGTTGCGTGTGATCTGTAACGGTATCAATTGCGTTGAGCTCTTCCTTGACTCCGAACTTCGAGGCTATCTTCTGGAACTCCCGGTCGCAGTTGTCCGATCGAGCAAAGCTTCCATGGACAGTTATTGGGGTCCCGTTGTTGCCTAGCATCTTCAGCTTCAAGTATGCATAGTGGGGTACAGCCATAAATTTGGCAAACGCGGGCCTGCCGAGGATGGCGTGATACTGAGACTCCTAGTCGACTACTTCGAACTCGATCTTCCTTTCCTGAAGTTGCTAGGCGTGCCGAAGACCACATCCAACGTCGTTTTTCCAAGAGAGTAAGCGGGTCGAGTTGGTATAATGCCGTGAAATCCTGTATCAGATTCTCTTAACATATCGACTGTTAAACCCATTGCTCTCATGGTGCTGGCGAACAATAAGTTCAAGCCACTTCCTCCATCCATGAATATTCTGCTCATATTGTATCCTCCGATCTGTGCTTCAAGAACAAGGGCTGCGTGGCCAGGCCTCGGAACATCTTTCGGGTGATCCGCCCTGCTGAAGGAAATACTCTGATCTGACCAGTCGATGAAGTCGGGTGTGTCGACCATGGCGACCTCCACGTACTTTACTTCTCGGGAGAATTTCTTGATCTCTCTCTTCGAAAAGCTGGTTTTGTGGATCATATTGACTTGCCCGCATGGTTCTGGAAACACCTCTGCCGAAGTACGCTCGTACCGAAGCTCATCTTCTCCTGCCGGTACATATGGCTCTGGTACGTATGGCTCCGGTGCATAACTGTAAGATCTTGCCCTTCTCTCCATTGCATGAACTCTTGATATGGCCTCGGTTCTGAGGTCATCGCAGAACTGCCGAATCTCCAGAAAATGTCGACAGTTCCTTAGTAGGTGGCTAGACTTCTCTTGACCATCCTTCGGATCGATGTAAGAGTGGAGGTATCATGGTGCTTCGAGCTGCTCTGTAGCCGATAGAGACGGCGAGCGGGTGCGTCCCTTGATTGATAATGTATCGTGGTACCCTTGCTCGACCTGCCGAAGGTGAGGTACTGTTCGTCCTTCCTCCCCATGGTGCGAGTCCCTTCGTCTTTCCTTCGCCCTGCTGCAATGTCGGAACTCCCTTGGTGGTTCTCTTGTATGCTCCTGGATGGAATCCTTAGGGTTGCCATTGGAGGAACGCTTTCTGGAACTGCGGCCCTCAGACCGGATACGCTGGCCCCGGGGAGGCGAAGAAAACCTCCAGAGTCGATGATGAAGTGAACACCATCGAAAGTAGCATCCATACCGTCAGTCGATCCTATAGGTATCGAGTGAGGCGCTTCGCGGTGCGGCACGAATTCGAAGGATCCGCAGCGGATTGGATCCCTTGGTTCCGCCGGTGTTGGCGACTCGAGTACGAACGCTGCGGACGTGACTGGTACTGCCGATGACTTGCCTGGTGCTGACAGAGTTCCCACAGACGGCGCCAATTGTCGAGGGTACTCCTCGGCAATGCCCTCCGTTTGGGGCTTAGGGTTGACGGAATCCTGCAAGCTGGCACGAGACATCGGTTCACAGACAAGCGGGGAGAGCGATTTACCCAGGTTCGGGGCCCTCGATGAGGTAAAACCCTTACGTCCTGCCTGTCTGTTCTTGATTATGATGATAATGGGTTACAATGGGGTGCTGAATAGTTCGGCTGAGATCTTGTTGAGAGACTAAGTATTGCGGCGACCTAGCTCTAGGTTTTCTGGTGGCTAAGGTTGCTGCGATTGATTCTGTCCCTCGGCAGCCCCTCTCCTGGCCTTTATATAGGAGGCCAGGTCTCAAGAGGTCTGACCGAGTACGACTAGGTTTACAGTAGTTTTAGATCTAATCTTTCCTTGCTCGACCGCTTCCTTGTCTTGCCTGTCAAGGATTCCTCTGGCGCGCCGTCCAGGTGGCCCATCTTGCCTCTAGGTGTCTTCATGGGCCTCCAATTAGTCGATACAGGATAGGGTAATGTTGGTTACCCGAAGGGTAATGCCCACGTCAGCAGCAGCTTTTAACTTTTGCCATGAATATGAAAAACGAAGAACACAAGTGTTCATATGAAAAAGCGGAGCGTGTCTCTGTCCAACACAAGGATTGCTAGGATCCGAATTTATTCAAACATAAACAAAAATAAAAACACACAGACGCTCCAAGTAAAGCACATAAAATGTGACAGAATAAAAATATAGTTTCACTAGAGGTGACCTGATAAGTTGTCGATAAAGAAGGGGATGCCTTGGGCATCCCCAAGCTTAGATGCTTGAGTATTCTTGAAATATGCAGGGATGAACCACGGGGGCATCCCCAAGCTTATACTTTTCACTCTTCTTGATCATATATCCTCCTCCTCTCTTGACCCTTGAAAACTTCTGCCACACCAAACTTCTCATAAACTTCATTAGAGGGGTTAGTACTCAAAAAACTTTAATCCACTTTAGTCCTGTAGTGACACATTGCAAGAACTCAATAAAACATTAGCTACAGCTCTCCACGTCTAGAAAGCCTTACTTAAAGTCCACAAGAGAGAATGCAAAAAACAGAGACAGAATCTATCAAAACAGAACAGCCAGTAAAGACGAATTTTTAAGAGGTACTTCCGTTGCTCAAATCAGAAAACTCAAAACTAATGAAAGTTGCGTACATATCTGAGGAACACGCAAGAAAATTGGCATAATTTTTAGGTTCTCCTACAGAGAGACCTACTCAAATTCGTGACAGATAGAAATCTTTTTCTGCGCAGAAATCCAAATCTAGCATCAACTTTCTATTAGAGACTTTACTTGGTACAAAAATGCAATAAAATAAAGATAAGGAGAGGTTGCTACAGTAATAACAACTTCCAAGACACAACAAAACAGTAGCAAAATAAAACATGGGTTATCTCCCCAGAAGTGCTTTCTTTATTAATATGGGCTCAGTAATTTTAATGATGCACTCGCAATAAATAAGAGTTGAAGCAAAGAGAGCATCAAAAAGCAACTTCAAAACACATTTAAGTCTAACCCACTTCCTATGCATATGAATCTTGTACACAAATAAATTCATGAAGAACAAAGTGACAAGCATAAGAAGATAAAACAAGAGTAACTTCAAAATTTTCAGCATATAGAGAGGTGTTTTAGTACCATGAAAATTTCTACAACCATATTTTCCTCTCTCATAATAATTTTCAGTAGCTTCATGAATAAACTCAACAATATAACTATCACATACAGCATGCTTTTCATGATCTTCAAACACATAATTTTTATCAAGCTCAAAAATAGTGGGATTAAAACTTTCAAACCCACTTTTATCAATAATATAACAAGATGATTGATCAATCTCAAGAGATATGGGACTCCTAGATAAAGTCAAGACTTCTCCAAACCCATTTTCATTAGTAGTACAATTAATATTATCAAGTAACATAGGACCATCATCTAGAGCTTTATCATAAACATTTGCCAAGCAAAATTCTTTAGTACCATGCATTTCGATATCAGGCACAAACAAAGCATTATCATAAGATTTATCAAAGTAGCATGGATTATAATAGATAACAGTACCATAACTATTCTCACAAGTTTTAATCATAGGTAATATTTCAAGAGATTCCACAGGAACATAACATTCATCCTCCTTTGGTAAGCATGGAGGGCAATCAAATAGTGTAAGAGATAAAGAGTTACTCTCATTAGAAGGTTGGCATGGGTAGCTAATCCATTCTTCCTCCTTTTGTTCATCACTCTCCTCCTCTTTTTCATCCAATGAGCTTTCAGGTTCATCAATCTCCTCCTCTTTTTCATCCAATGAGCTTTCAGGTTCATCAATTTCTTCTTTCACAGGTTCCTGCAATTTGTGAGTGCATTTTTGTGCATTAATGAGTCTCTCTTTATAATCAATAATATAAGGATTATCGCTGTAACTTTATATGCAAAAATTAAGGATAGAAGAGACATAATCTTTAAGATCCTTACAAGAAACACAAGTTTCATAATTTTTAGACATGAAGGATTTTATCTCAGAGGCTCCCATAAATAAATAAAATTGTTCTACCTCTTCGAACCCAAGATGAATATAGTTATTCCAATTATAGTTCATAATTAAAACTTCTTTACTAAAGCCACATTGGAATTTAAGATGTTTAGTATCCTGTTTAGAGCAACAATTTATATCATGGCGTTTAAGCAAGAGTTTAGCAATTATATTCAATTTTTTTAACACAGCACTCATGATTTCACCCTTTCTTGATTCTCTATAATTATTATATAATTCTATAAGCTCCAACATGGTTATGCGTTCTTCCATAACAACAGTTTTTAATTTTTCGATTTTTTAAATTTTTATGGATTTTTGGGTATATAAGAAAAATAAAACAAGACAAAAACAAACTAGATAAAAGTAAACTAAGCAAAATAATACTAGACAGAAATAAACTAAGCACAACTAAACTAGACAAAAGTAAACTAAGCAAAACAAAATAAAGTAAAAACAGAGAGAGAGAGGTAGAGTGTACTCCCCAGGTGAACTTATGAGTAGAGCTATGCCTCCCCGGCAACGGCGCCAGAAAATAGTCTCGATAACCCACAAGTATAGGGGATCGCAACAGTCTTCGAGGGAAGTAAAACTCAAATTTATTGATTCGAAACAAGGGGAGGTAAAGAATACTTATAAGCCTTAACAACTGAGTTGTCAATTCAGCTGCACCTGCATAAGCACTAGTAACAGGGGTGATGTGAAAGCAGCAGTAATATGAGAGCAATAGTAACAGTAACACAATAGCAGTAGCAGTAACACAGAGGCAATGACACCAGAAAATAGTTGATACTACTTCCAATGACATATAGGAACGAGTATATGATGATAAAAGATGGACCAGGGTTCCCAGCTATCTACACTAGTGGTAACTCTCCAATAACAAGTGTTGGGTGAACAAATTACAGTTGGCAATTGATAGGATTGAAATAGCATTAAGACAGAACATCAAGATTATTAATCAAGTAGGCATGTTTTCCATATATAGTCATACATGCTCGCAATGAGAAACTTGCATAACATCTTTTGTCCTACCAGCCGGTGGCAGCCGGGCCTCAAGGGAATCTACTGGTAATTAAGGTACTCCTTTTAATAGAGCACCGGAGCAAAGCATTAACACTTGGTGAAAACATGTGATCCTCATATCACAGCCTTCCCCTCCGGTTGTCCAATTTCTGTCACTTTGGGGCCTCGGGTTCCGGACAGCAATATGTGCAAACAACTTGTAGATACAATCTAAGCAATAATTATAGAGCTTAAATCTAAGATCATGCCACTCGTGCACTAGTGACAAGCATTAAACACAACAAGATTGCAGCAACAATAACTTCACAAACTTATATAGATAGACTAATCATAATGTAACAATTCATCGGATCCCAACAAACACAACACCGATTACATCAGATGGATCTCAATCATGTAAGGCAGCTCATGAGATCATTGTATTGAAGTACATGGGAGAGAGAGTACCAACTAGCTACTGCTAGAACCCGTAGTCCATCTGGGAACTACTCACGGAGCATGATGGAGGCTGTGGCGTCGATGGAGATGGCTTCCGGGGGCACTTCCCCGTCCCGGCGGCGTGCCGGAACAGAGATTCTGTCCCCCGAAATGGAGTTTCGCGATGGCGGCGGCGCCCCTGGAGTCTTTCGGGAGTTTCGTCGATTGTTCTATGGTTTTTACGTCGCGAGGGATTATATAGGCGAAGAGGCGGTGCAAGGGGGTGCCTGGGGGGCCCACACCACACATGGGCGCGCCCCCCTCCTAGGCCGTGCCGCCCTGTGGTCTGGAGGCCCTGGGCCTCCTCTCCGTCTCTCCTTCGGTGTTCCGGGTCCGTCTCGGTAAAATAGGAGGTTTGGCTTTTGTTTCGTCGAATTCCGAGAATATTGCCCGAACAGCTTTTCTGGAACCAAAAACAGCAGAAAACAGGAACTGGAACCTCGGCATCTTGTTAATAGGTTAGTCCCGGAAAATGCATAAAATCATTATAAAGTGTGAGAAAAACATGTAGGTATTGTCATAAAACTAGCATGGATCATCAGAAATTATAGATACGTTGGAGACGTATCAGCACCGGAATCCCTGGTGTTGCGCCGCACTACACTCCTTCACCAACAACCTTCACGTGATCTTCATCTCCTACTGGTTCGATAACCTTGGTTTCTTACTGAGGGAAAACTCGCTGCTGTACTCATCATACCTTCCTCTTGGGGTTCCCAACGGACGTGTGCTTTACCGTCACAAGCAATCGCTAAAAAATATATTTAAAACAACCCTCCTTGGATCTTCCGACAACCGTGGGCAGCCCTAGATATCTCTCGAAGAGGGCCTCACATGAAATGCCGATGCAGTTCTTTAAGTCATTCTTGATAACTTCCTGACAGCCGGGGCCGAAGAAAATAGAGGACTTCTGCAGATTTACTCTCTCTGTCAAGAGCTCACCTCATAATCATGCAGAATGCTCTTCAGAGCGAGCATGCTCCCTTCAGAAGCTTCCAAGAAAACTATACTGTCATCCGCGAACAAATGGTGGGTAATATGTGGCCCCTCCACACCAAACTGAATGCCTCTGATCAAGTTACTTTCTTGAGCTTCCTTTAACAGAATAGAGAACCCCTCTACACAAAATAAGAAGAGGTAGGGGAAATAGGATCACCCTGCCGGAGGCCACGTGAAGGTGCAAACGAGTCAGAGACACCACCATTCAGTTTCACTGAGAACCTGGCTGACGATAGACACCTCATAACCATCCGAACCCAAGTCTCAGGGAATCCCAACTTCAACATTACTCTCTCTAGAAAAATCCACTCAACCGTGTCATACGCTTTCATCATGTCCAGCTTCACCGCACAAAATGGATTCTTCCTTTTCTTTGATCTAATCGCATGAGTGTACTCATATGCTATCAGTACATTGTCAGTTATCAACCTGCCTGGAACAAATGCACTCCGCTCCTCCGAAATGAGAATAGGGAGGATTTTCTTCAGCCGATTCGCAACCACCTTCGAACAAATTTTATATAAGACATTACATAAACTGATCGGCCTAAACTGGATATGAGATTCTGGTGAGTTTACTTTCGGGATCAAAACCAGAACATTATCATTGAAATCAGAGGGGCAGTCCCCTCCGGCTAAGAATTCTCTCACCACCGCACACACATAATTTTTCAAAACCGCCCAATGGCGTTGATAAAAAAGGGCCAGTAGACCATCTGGTCCAGGGGCTTTGGTTGGCCCCATTTGGAAAAGGGCTTCCTCTATTTCTTCGTCTGAGATCTCCGCTTCCAGTTCATCGTTCAACTTCCCCAACACAAAAGTCTTCAGCTTATCCAGGATACGGTCGAACTGTGACACTCCCTCCGATCGGAATAGATTGCTATAGAAGGACCGTGCCCACTCCCTCATATCGTCATCAGTAGAACAACGACTGCCATCATCTCGCAGCAACGATCGGATTGTGTTCTTACGTTTCCTATGTGTCGCCCGATTCTGAAAATACTTAGTGTTTCGATCACCTGCTTTGAGCCAGTCTTGACGGGAACGTTGGCGATACATCACCTCTTCCCTCTCAAAAATCTCATGCAACTCCTTCTCAATCTCCTTAACCTCCAGTGAGGAATTAGAGACGAACGACTATGTCTTTGCTTTATCAAGAGCTTCTCGAAGTTTCTTAATCTGCAGGCGGACTGAACCAAACACATTAAAACTCCATTTCTTCATATGGCCTGACACATCCCGCATGAAAGGACACGGATGTCGCCTAGAGGGGGGGGGTGAATAGGCGGTTTAAAACTTTTACGAGATGGGCTGAACAAATGCGGAATAAAACTAGCGTTTACTTTGTCAAGCCCAAAGCCTATATACTATGGTTCACCTATGTGCACCAACAACTTATTCTAAGCAATGGTTCATCGATGTGCACCAACAACTTGTGCTAAGCAATACAAGCAAGTATGTGATAGCAAGATATATATAACTTCAAGCATGATGGCTATCACAAGGTAAAGTGCATAAGTAAAGAGCTCGGGTATAGAGATAACCGAGGCACGCGGGAGACGATGATTTATCCCGGAGTTCACACTCTTGCGAGTGCTAATCTCCGGTGGAGAGGTGCGGTGGCTTAGTGCTCCCAAACGCCACAAGAGGCTCACCTTGAGGTGTGGTTGCTCGATGCACACCAACGCCACAAAGGCCTCACCCCAAGATGCGGTACTCACACCACACACCAAACGCCACGAAGGCGCCTCACCTAAATCTCCGGTGACCCTCGCCACAAAGGCCTAGGTCACGGTTCCACTAAGGGATTTCCTTCGAGGCGGAAACCGGGCCTTACACAAAGATTGGGGCACACATCCACAACTTAATTGGAGGCTCCCAACAAACCGCCACAAAGGCCTAGAATCCTTCTAGGGTTCCAAGAACCCAAGAGTAACAACCTTCTTGCTTTCACCACCACGAATCACCGTGGAGAACTCAAACCTATGCACCAAATGCAATGGCAAGAACACCACAAAGATGCTCAAGTCCTTCTCTCTCAAATTCCAACAAAGCTACAAAAGCTATTGGGGGAATAAGAGACGAAGAACAAAGAGGAGAACACAAAATTCTCCAAGATCTAGATCCCAAAGATTCACTCACAAAGAGATGATTTTGTTTGGTCAAAGAGTGGATCTAGATCTCCTCAATCTTTCTCTCAAATAGATGCAAGAATGATGGGAAGGGGAGAAAGATCTCAAGCTTCAAAAGGTCAACAAAAATGGAGGAGAGAGGCTTGGGAGAGAGGAGGGAGAGAGAGCACCAAGGTGAGAGAGAAGGGGGGATTAAAAGGAGACCCCAAAAAACTGCCCGTTGGAGGCTGCTGCGCGCGTGAGAGAAGGGACCGGTAGTACCGGCCCTTGGTGGCCGGTACTACCGGCCAGTGATGGCAGGAGGTGGCGGAGGGTGAGCTGTGGGCTGGGAGGGGAAGGCCGGAGCCTCCGGCCATCGTACCGGCCGGGGTACCGTCGAACCTCCCCATAGCCCTGGACCTTCTCGGTGAGACTCGGCGCAACTAGTGGGGGGTGATTTTCTATTAATTTTAGAGGTGCAACACCTCAACATGAGAAACCGAGAAAATTGATGACCCACAAGTATAGGGGATCGCAACAGTCTTCGAGGGAAGTAAAACCCAAATTTATTGATTCGACACAAGGGGAGGTAAAGAATACTTATAAGCCTTAACAACTGAGTTGTCAGTTCAGCTGCACCTGGAAAAGCACTAGTAACAGGGGTGATGTGAAAGTAGCAGTAATATGAGAGCAATAGTAACAGTAACACAGCAGCAGTAGCAGTAACACAGAGGCAATGGCACCATAAAATAGTTGATACTACTAATGTCATATAGAACGAGTATATGATGATGAAAGATGGACCGGGGTTCCCAGCGATCTACACTAGTGGTAACTCTCCAATAACAAGTGGCAAGTGTTGGGTGAACAAATTACAGTTGGGCAATTGATAGGATTGAAATCAATAAGACAGAACATCAAGATTATTAATTATGTAGGCATGTTTTCCATATATAGTCGTACGTGCTCGCAATGAGAAACTTGCACAACATCTTTTGTCCTACCAGCCGGTGGCAGCCGGGCCTCAAGGGAATCTACTGGCTATTAAGGTACTCCTTTTAATAGAGCACCGGAGCAAAGCATTAACACTTGGTGAAAACATGTGATCCTCATATCACAGCCTTCCCCTCCGGTTGTCCCAATTTCTGTCACTTTGGGGCCTCGGGTTCCGGACAGCAATATGTGCAAACAACTTGTAGATACAATCTAAGCAATAATTATAGAGCTTAAATCTAAGATCATGCCACTCGGGCCCTAGTGACAAGCATTAAGCATAACAAGATTGCAGCAACAATAACTTCACAAACTTTATAGATAGACTAATCATAATGTATCATCCATCGGATCCCAACAAACACAACACCGATTACATCAGATGGATCTCAATCATGTAAGGCAGCTCATGAGATCATTGTATTGAAGTACATGGGATAGAGAGTACCAACTAGCTACTGCAAGAACCCGTAGTCCATGGGGGAACTACTCACGGAGCATGATGGAGGCGGTGGCGTCGATGGAGATGGCTTCCGGGGGCACTTCCCCGTCCCGGCAGGGTGCCGGAACAGAGACTTCTGTCCCCCGAATTGGAGTTTCGCGATGGCGGTGGCGCCCCTGGAGTCTTTCTGGAGTTTCGTCAATTCGTATCGCGTTTTAGGTCGAAAGGGCTTATATAGGCGAAGAGGCGGCGCAGGAGGGGCACCAGGGCGCCCTCCCCATAGGCCGGCGCGGCCAGGGGCCTGCCCGCGCGGCCCTATGGTGTGGGGGCCCTGGGCCTCCTCTCCGTCTCCCCTTCGGTGTCCTGGTCCGTCTCGGTGAATTATGATGTTTGGTCTTCGTTTCGTCGAATTCCGAGAATATTGCCCGAACAGCCTTTCTGGAACCAAAAACAGCAGAAAACAGGAACTGGCACTTCGGCATCTTGTTAATAGGTTAGTTCCAGAAAACGCATAAAAACATTATAAAGTGTGAGCAAAACATGTAGGTATTGTCATAAAACAAGCATGGAACATCAGAAATTATAGATACGTTGGAGACGTATCAGCATCCCCAAGCTTAGTTCCTACTCGCCCTCGAGTAGGTAAACGATAAAAAGAATAATTTCTGTAGTGACATGCTACTTACATAATCTTGATCATACTATTGTCAAGCATATGAGATGAATGCAGTGACTCAAGGCAATGATCTATAGTTGCTAACAAATAGATAACATATAGCAAAACTTTTCATGAATAATACTTTCAAGACAAGCATCAAAAGTCTTGCATAAGAGTTAACTCATAAAGCAATAAATTCAAAGTAAAGGCATTGAAGCAACACAAAGGAAGATTTAAGTTTCAGCAATTGCTTTCAACTTTCAACATACATATCTCATGGATAATTGTCAACACAAAGTAATATGATGAATGCAAATAAGCAAGTATGTAAGAATCAATGCACAGTTAACACAAGTGTTTGCTTCTAAGATGGGAGGAAGTAGGTAAACTGACTCAACATAAAGTAAAAGAAAGGCCCTTCGCAGAGGGAAGCAGGGATTAAATCATGTGCTAGAGCTTTTTAAGTTTTGAAATCATATAGAGAGCATAAAAGTAAAGTTTTGAGAGGTGTTTGTTGTTGTCAACGAATGGTAGTGGGCACTCTAACCCCCTTGCCAGACAGACCTTCAAAGAGCGGCTCCCATGATGTAGTTTATTTTTATTTTTGGGTGACACTCCTTCCAACCTTTGCTTTCACAAACCATGGCTAACCGAATCCTCGGGTGCCTTCCAACAATCACATACCATGAAGGAGTGTCTATTTATTTTAGTTTTATTTAGATGACACTCCTCCCCACCTTTGCTTTCTCAAGCCATGGCTAACCGAATCCTCGGGTGCCTTCCAACATTTCACATACCATGGAGGAGTGTCTATTTGTGATTAATTGGGGCTGGGAACCCCGTTGCCAGCTCTTTTTGCAAAATTAGTGGATAAGCGGATGAAGCCACTAGTCCATTGGTGAAAGTTGCCCAACAAGATTGAAAGATAAAACACCACATACTTCCTCATGAGCTATAAAACATTGACACAAATAAGAGATGATAAATTTTGAATTATTTAAAGGTAGCACATGAAGTATTTACTTGGAATGGCAGGAAATACCACATAGTAGGTAGGTATGGTGGACACACATGGCATAGGTTTTGGCGCAAGGTTTTGGATGCACGAGAAGCATTTCCTCTCAGTACAAGGCTTTGGCTAGCAAGGTTGTTTGAATCAAACACAAGTGTGAACCGGTACAGTAAAACTTACATAAGAACATATTGCAAGCATTATAAGACTCTACACTGTCTTCCTTGTTGCTCAAACACTTTTACCAGAAAATATCTAGACCTTAGAGAGACCAATCATGCAAACCAATTTCAACAAGCTCTACGGTAGTTCTCCACTAATAGGTTCAAACTACATGATGCAAGAACTTAATCATGATCTATTTGAGAGCTCAAAACAATTGCCAAGTATCAAATTATCCAAGACAATATGAGGCATTTTCTGGTTCCAACCAAATAACAATAAATGCAACAGCTTCCAACTTTTACCATTGAACATTAAAAGTAAAACGAAGAACACAAGTGTTCATATGAAAAAGCGGAGCGTGTCTCTCTCCCAAACAAGGATTGCTAGGATCCGAATTTATTCAAACATAAACAAACGAAAATAAAAGCACACAGACGCTCCAAGTAAAGCACATAAGATGTGACCGAATAAAAATATAGTTTCAATAGAAGAAACCTGATAAATTGTTGATGAAGAAGGGGATGCCTTGGGCATCCCCAAGCTTAGACACTTGAGTCTTCTTGAAATATGCAGGGATGAACCACGGGGGAATCCCCAACCTTAGACTTTTCACTCTTCTTGATCATATATCATCCTCCTCTCTTGACCCTTGAAAACTTCCTTCACACCAAACTTCTCATAAACTTCATTAGATGGGTTAGTACTCAAAAAAACTTTAATTCACCTTAGTCCTGTAGTGACACACTGCAAGAATTCAATAAAACATTAGCTACAGCTCTCCACGTCTAGAAATCCTTGCTTAAAGTCCACAAGAGACAATGCAAAAAACAGAGACAGAATCTGTCAAAACAGAACAGCCAGTAAAGACGAATTTTTAAGAGGTACTTCCGTTGCTCAAATCAGAAAACTCAAAACTAATGAAAGTTGCGAACATATCTGAGGAACACGCACGTAAATTGGAAGATTTTTCTGAGTTACCTACAGAGAATCCTACTCAAATTCGTGACAGATAGAAATCTGTTTCTGCGCAGAAATCCAAATCTAGTATCAACCTTCTATTAGAGACTTCACTTGGCACAACATTGCAATAAAATAAAGATAAGGAGAGGTTGCTACAGTAGTAACAACTTCCAAGACACAAAAAAATAGCAGCAAAATAAACACATGAGTTATCTCCCAAGAAGTGCTTTCTTTATAGCCATTAAGATGGGCTCAGCAATTTTAATGATGCACTCATAAGGAATAAGAGTTGAAGCAAAAGAGAGCATCAAAAAGCAAGTTCAAAACACATTTAAGTCTAACCCACTTCCTATGCATAGGAATCTTGTACACAAATAAATTCATGAAGAACAAAGTGACAAGCATAAGAAGATAAACCAAGAGTAACTTCAAAATTTTCAGCATATAGAGAGGTGTTTTAGTACCATGCATATTTCTACAACCATATTTTCCTCTCTCATAATAATTTTCAGTAGCTTCATGAACAAACTCAACAATATAACTATCACATACAGCATGCTTTTCATGATCCATAAACATATAATTTTTATCAAGCTCAAAAATAGTAGGATTAAAACTTTCAAACCCACTTTTATCAATAATATAACATGATGATTGATCAATCTCAAGAGATATGGGACTCATAGATAAAGTCAAGACCTCTCCAATCCCATTTTCATTAATAGTACAATTAATATTATCAAGTAACATAGGACCATCATCTAGAGCTTTATCATAAACATTTGCTACGCAAAACTCTTTAGTACCATGCATTCCGACATCAGGCACAAACAAAGCATTATCATAAGATTTATCAAAATAGCATGGATCATCATAGATAACAGTAGCATAATTATTCTCACAAGTTTTACTCATAGGCAATATTTCAAGAGAATCCACAGGAACATAACATTCATCCTCTTTCGGTAAGCATGGAGGACAATCAAATAGTGTAAGAGATAAAGAGTTACTGTCATTAGAAGGTTGGCATGGGTAGCTAATCCATTCTTCCTCCTTTTCTTCATCACTCTCCTCTTCTTTTTCATCCAATGAGCTTTCAGGTTCATTAATTTCTTCTTCCATAGGTTCCTGCAAATTGTGAGTGCATTCTTGTGCATTAATGAGTCTCTCTTTATAATCAATAATATAAGGATTATCACTGTAACTTTCTATGCAAGAATTAAGGATAGAAGAGACATAATCTTTAAGGTCCTTACAAACAACACAAGTTTCATAATTTTTAACCATGAAGGATTCGATCTCAGAAGCTCCCATAAATAAAACAAATTGTTCTACCTCTTCGAACCCAAGATGAATATAGTTATTCATATTATAGTTCTTAATTAAAACTTCTTCACTAAAGCCACATTGAAATTTCAGATGTTTAGTATCCTCTTTAGAGCAACAATTTATATCATGGCGTTTAAGCAAGATTTTAGCAATTGTATTCAATTTTTCTATCACAGCACTCATAACTTTACCAGTTCTTGATTCTCTATAATTATTATAATATTCTATAAGCTCCAAATAGGTTGTGGGTTCTCCCATAACAACAGTTTTTTATTTTTAGGTTTTTCAAATTTTTATGGATTTTTGGGTATATGAGAAAAATAAAACAAGACAAAAAGAAACTAAGCAAAATAACACTAGACAGAAATAAACTAAGCACAAATAAACTAGATAAAAGTAAACTAAGCAAAACAAAATAAAACAAAATAAAAACAGAGAGAGAGGTAGAGTGTACTCCCCAGGTGAACTTATGAGTAGAGCTATGCCTCCCCGGCAACGGCGCCAAAAAATAGTCTTGATGACCCACAAGTATAGGGGATCGCAACAGTCTTCGAGGGAAGTAAAACCCAAATTTATTGATTCGACACAAGGGGAGGTAAAGAATACTTATAAGCCTTAACAACTGAGTTGTCAGTTCAGGTGCACCTGGAAAAGCACTAGTAACAGGGGTGATGTGAAAGTAGCAGTAATATGAGAGCAATAGTAACAAGAATAACACGAGCAGATGCAAGAATAACAGAGGCAATGGCACCATAAAATAGTTGATACTACTAATGTCATATAGAACGAGTATATGATGATGAAAGATGGACCGGGGTTCCCAGCGATCTACACTAGTGGTAACTCTCCAATAACAAGTGGCAAGTGTTGGGTGAACAAATTACAGTTGGGCAATTGATAGGATTGAAATCATTAAGACAGAACATCAAGATTATTAATTATTTAGGCATGTTTTCCATATATAGTCGTACGTGCTCGCAATAAGAAACTTGCACAACATCTTTTGTCCGACCAGCCGGTGGCAGCCGGGCCTCAAGGGAATCTACTGGATATTAAGGTACTCCTTTTAATAGAGCACCGGAGCAAAGCATTAACACTTGGTGAAAACATGTGATCCTCATATCACAGCCTTCCCCTCCGGTTGTCCCAATTTCTATCACTTTGGGGCCTCGGGTTCCGGACAGCAATATGTGCAAACAACTTGTAGATACAATCTAAGCAATAATTATAGAGCTTAAATCTAAGATCATGCCACTCGGGCCCTAGTGACAAGCATTAAGCATAACAAGATTGCAGCAACAATAACTTCAGAAACTTTATAGATAGACTAATCATAATGTATCATCCATCGGATCCCAACAAACACAACACCGATTACATCAGATGGATCTCAATCATGTAAGGCAGCTCATGAGATCATTGTATTGAAGTACATGGGATAGAGAGTACCAACTAGCTACTGCAAGAACCCGTAGTCCATGGGGGAACTACTCACGGAGCATGATGGAGGCGGTGGCGTCGATGGAGATGGCTTCCGGGGGCACTTCCCCGTCCCGGCAGGGTGCCGGAACAAAGACTTCTGTCCCCCGAATTGGAGTTTCGCGATGGCGGCGGCGCCCCTGGAGTCTTTCTGGAGTTTCGTCAATTCGTATCGCGTTTTAGGTCGAAAGGGCTTATATAGGCGAAGAGGCGGTGCAGGAGGGGCACCAGGGCGCCCTCCCCATAGGCCGGCGCGGCCAGGGGCCTGCCCGCGCGGCCCTATGGTGTGGGGGGCCTGGGCCTCCTCTCCGTCTCCCCTTCGGTGTCCTGGTCCGTCTCGGTGAATTATGATGTTTGGTCTTCGTTTCGTCGAATTCCGAGAATATTGCCCGAACAACCTTTCTGGAACCAAAAACAGCAGAAAACAGGAACTGGCACTTCGGCATCTTGTTAATAGGTTAGTTCCGGAAAACGCATAAAAACATTATAAAGTGTGAGCAAAACATGTAGGTATTGTCATAAAACAAGCATGGAACATCAGAAATTATAGATATGTTGGAGACGTATCAAAAATCACCAAACTCGAAAACGCAACAAGTGATCTATGCGAAATCCGTTTTCGAAGAACTAGAGCTTGTCATGAGAATAAGCACAAGCTCTAAAACATCACATGGATAAGGTCCAAATAACAACCAAGAAAGATGATGCAAGGATGCAAAGGTTTGAGCTCTCTCCGAACGATATGATCGAGTTACTCACTCGAGAGCCCTCTTGATAGTACGGCAACTAAACTATAAACCGGTCTCCAACTACATTATGAGACCGGTGAGAAAGAAACCCTATCAAGAGCAAACCTTGAACTTGCGCATTCCACTTGAGCTCGATGATGACGATCTTGACCTCAACAAGATGGAACGCCTTTCTTGATTGTGCTTGCTTGATGAAGTCTTGTGGATTGCTCCCCCATAATCCACCATGGGAGAGCTTCTTCTTCGGCACATCTTCACAAATCCATGAACACCATATGGATGGCAAGCTTCAAGCATATGATCTCTTCGAGTGGGCTCATCTTGAACTTGCACTTCATTTCTTCATTCTTCATCATGTTGATGTCTTGAGATAACTTGAGGGCTCACTTCATCTTCATCTTCAAGACAAACTTGACACTTGAAATCCTTCCTCAATTTCTTCTTATTGCAACCTTGAAGCCAACATAAGGTTCAAGCATTGCCTATGGACAACTCCTACAAATATAACTCAATGCAAACATTAGTCCATAGGGATTGTCATTAATTACCAAAACCACACATGGGGGCTCCATGCACTTTCATCGTAGCCTCCCCCAAAGGCCCCTCAGACCCGGCCCACTGCTAGCACTGCCGCCCCATGCTTCTGAGAACATATTCTCATATTTGTCATGTCTTCTCCACATCTCCTCATACTGGAAACCCCGCGGTTTCAGCCGAGGGAGGGCTGGCTCAGACAACACATTGATAAGCAGCGCCATATGATCAGTCTCCTCTGTAGAAATGTGCTGGATGGACGTCTCTGGGAAAAGGATGAGAAAAGAGGAAGTGCAAGTGGCTCTGTCTAGCCTGGCTTGCACATTCGCCAAACCATCTCTCTTGTTGTCCCAAGTGAAGGGATACCCAGCAAAACCCATGTCACTCAAGCGCAGTCCACTAGACATTCTCAGAATGCATTCATCTGGGCTTCACTTCGCTCATTTTGGCCAAGATGTTCCTCCTGGGTTAAGATCTCATTAAATCCCCCGCACATAACCAAGGTAAATTGTCTTGGCTTCGAAGATATCTCAGAACATCCCACGTCTTGCCTCTCAGATCTGTCTGTGGCTCACCGTAGATTCCAATGAATCTCCATAAACCATTATCGCATGTGATTTTGGCATCAATGTAGTGCTGGCACCATGGCCTCACTGTCACTTCAATACCATCCCTCCACCAGAGAGCTAGGCCTCCACCCTTTCCTTTACCTTCAACACAAACTCCATGCCTAAAACCCATACTCCACTGGAGCCTCTCCATGTATTGTTTTTTCTGTTTAGTTTCATTCAAGAAAACCACCGCCGGATTGTAAGATCGTATCAGATCTCTGAGCTCGCCCACAGCCGGGTTCAATCCCAATCCCCGACTTTTTAGGCCCAAAATAATCATTGAGACCGGCGGCCCTGAGTCTCAGGGACCGCCGAAGGAGTCTCAATTCTGTTAAACATTGAAGCCGCACGCTCAATCTCATTTGCCAACAGGGGATCCTCCAACCTATTGAATACTGAGTTGTTCTGGTTTCCATTTTGCACTTCACCAGGAATCTCCATTCTATCAAAGACAGAGGCCGTTCTCTGGCGTTTCCCAAGAACCTCAGTGTCTCCTTCCCCGACAACTTGCACCTGCACTGGCATCCAGACCTGCTTTGGCCCCCTCTTTCTATTCATCTTCCTCGGTGGAGCTTGGGGCATCATCGCTTCAGCCACTTCCAGGGATTTCCTAGGACGCCTCGTGAAGGTTCTACTCTTGGAGACCCTGGGGGCAGTCCCCGCAAGGATTGGATCCTGACTTGGATTCACATTTTCCCGCACCCTGTGGTGCTTCTCAGGGCTTGTCACCATCTCAAAGTCCTTATACTGTTCAAACTCACCAGTGCGAGATGAACCCGAGAAGGCCTCCTCCCTCATAAAACTCCGCTTCGGAGGCAGGTCTATGACTGAAGCGCCACTCCAACCTCTCGAATCAGGACCAAAAGAGCGATTGGCATAGCGCCCAGATGAAACAGACGGACGAGCCGGGCCGGTGGTCTCTTCCTCAGTGAGGCACGCAGCCACTCTCCCCACTGCTTGACCTCGCCCTATTAGCAGAGCACCCATTTTCTTGATGCACCAAACATCCACAATCAAAGCAGAAGTGTGGAATCCTTTCATATTTCACATCGAACCAAAGGTTGATCACCTCATCATCGTTCTTTCTCAGCTTAACACCACGAGCCAAAGGTTGATCAACTCGGACCTCAACCCGGATCCTCAGATCCTTGCCCCATGCAATACCATCCTTGTCAACATCCACCGCAATAAACCTCCCTATCCAGTTACCAATCAGTTTTCCATAAACCCTATTCATCATATCCATAGGCAGATCAAGTACTCGGACCCAGACTTCCATTGTATCAAAGACCATATCCGAGGGACGAACTGATCCGGCATAGTTCTTGAGCAGAATAGCATTGAAATCAAATTGCCAGGGACCATTATACAGAGCATGATTCCAGTCACCCTCGGAGGAGAAACGTACCACAAATCTGTTGTCGCCTATGTTCCTGAACTGCGCAGGCCGGTGAAGACCCCAGGCCCTTTCCATGGTCCTCTCTAAAGCCCCAATGACCAGCTTCCTCGGTGAGCAGACTTTCCCCACCACCGCCCAGCGAGGGCGAGGCACCTCAGACACGCCGACCCTACCAATCACCAGGCCGGCTGCTTCCTTCCCCGTTAGCAGCAAGTCACCCAGTTTCGCCGATAGCCGCGATGCCAGATCATCTCCACCAGACTTGACAGGGGAGCGAGACGGAGTCCGGGACGAACCACCTCCTCGCGAGGTCTCCTGTGGCCTGGAAGACATGACAGCAGCACCTCCCTCCTGTCACAGAGCCGGGGGAGTCTCCCGCGACGTCGCACGGAGCCTGACCTTTCCGTCAAGATCGATTCTGCCGCCGATCACACCACCCTTGCAGGGGAAAACGTAGCCCTAAACGCGATCGCCTCCAAGATCGCCACTAGCGTTCAGTGTCGTTTGATTGCTTAATTAACCCATAATCGATGGACCATGCATTAGTGCTGGACTCTCGCTGCTCAATAGCATCGTGTCTACCAAAGAGTATATACAAAATGTATTGGCTTTTGAAATATTATTTTACCAAATTTTCTATAACTATTCCATCTCTTGAAATGCATCGAGTTGTTACTTCCGGCAGTAACCGGCTTCCCTGTTTCATATTCTTCAATTGCACATTAGATATGTGAGAAGCTGGTTTCCCCTTTGTAGATGATTAGTTACACGGTATACTAATTCGGAGTTTTTTTCGCAAGAGTACTATTTGTGAGTATTTCACAATGCTATGACACCAATAATCATATCCATCTAGGTACATATTTATTCGCACACATCCTACTACAATACAGGTATATGCATTAGTATTTTTAAATTTATTGTCATTTCAACGCTATATGAAGTCGAGCGATTGCATCACACCCAAGTGTAGTTAAAAATGAGGGATTCAATTTAATATAGCTCGATGATTTTCATGGCGAGCAACAATGCCTATCTACATATTAAAGACACCTACAACCGAAGGTAAGATGATATATAGGTTAGCCTCAATGAGAACACCGTGGTATAGTTTCGGTCGAGAAAACACCACACACGACAGTATGCTAAAAACTGGTGGCATGCCGGGTTATACAACCGGGTTTGGGAAGGATCAAGAATTCAGTTACAATTAGTCATGCCATTTACGGTACTCAACCTGAACGTTGCAGTACTTCTGAACGGTCACCTAGTTAACTCTAACGCCACAATGATATGGGCTAGTAATATATCACCTTGTACTCGATCGACATCTTGTACTCGATCGACATCTTGTACTAGTAGATACTTTGGCTATTGCCGGGATGCAAAATGACCACGAAGAATGGTTTGAGTACGTCCCTATGGATGTAAGCAGGGCCGTGCATGGTGATTTTGTCGTTCAAATTTAATGAATTGTGAGCGGTTCCACGTAAAGAAAAAAATGACCAGCTAGTTAAGGTCAAGTTTAAGCTCGTGATGAAATTAAATAACGCCAGCCTCGTAATGATTCAGATGGATAGAGATGCACAAATAGTACGGAGTGGTAGTAATATAACTTCCTTGTTGAATCCGGGTCGAATTAGGCACGGGAATACGTATGGAAAATTCGCCGCCAACTTTTGAACCCTCGCTCGCTGCTCGTCACGTGCCTACCCCCATCACGTGCCTCTCTCCTGGGCACGATGTCAATCAGCTAGTTCTGAAGTTTCGGAGCTCGTCCTGGAATTTCTCTGGCACATGTGAATGTGAAAATTACCTTTCTTGATTCCTTTTTACTCGCCTTTTTTTTCCACGGGGCGGATATATGTGGATCCTTTCCGACAACAGTAGGGAAAAGAAAGCCACTTCCAATCCGTAGCCTTTGTGTTTCCTCCTCCTACTTTCTACTTTCTTTCGTTAGAACATCTCCAGCCGCGTCCCCTAAAGCGTCCCCCAAAGGGATTTGGGGTGCGCCGGACACAAAAACCGTTCCAGTCGCGTCCCCCAAAGCCCATTTTTGTCCGGCGCGCCCTGGTACGGTGTCCGGCGCCCCGAGCCCGTCCCCGTCCCACAGGGGACGCAGCGGGGACACCGGACACACCGAAAAGCGAGGCGGAGAGTGGCGGGGCCGACTCATCAGCGGCACAATAAATTTTAACCTAACCCTCGCCTACCTCGCGACGGAAGTTATTGGCGCGCAGCGACGGTGCAGTTCCCGCAGCGACGGTGCAGTTCCCGCAGAACCGCAGCGACGCGTACCGTCGCGCCTAGCTCTACGTGCCGGCGTTAATGAGCGCCACCGCTCCTTCGCCTCCCTCCGGCCTATAAAAGGGCCGCCTCTCATCGTCCCTCTCACACACAAACCCTAGCGCCTCTCTCCCAAACCCTAGCCGTCACCATCTCAACAAGACTCGACGCTATGTCTGGTAGAGGCGGAGGCCAACCTCGCGGCCGTGGTCGTGGTCGTGGTCGTGGCCGCGGCAGAGCTAAACGCTCGCCGTCGCCTCCCACGCCGTCGGCTTCATCATCGGAGATGGACGTGGAGCCGGACGTGCTGTTCGAGTTCGGCCTCGTCCTCAAGGGCGACCCGCGCGGCATCCAGAGGCTGCCGGACTCCTTCGCCGACTACGTCGCCGACGACAACCGCCCGCGCACGATGCATCTACGGGAGGCTGCGTGCGGCTACTACCGGTGTATCGTCGACGTGATCTACGACGCTCGCGGAAAGATGTACCTCAACATCGGCTGGGAGAAGTTCGCGCGGCACCACAGCCTCGAAGCCAGCTTCATCCTCCTTTTCTCCTACTTCGGCAACAGGGACATGAGCGTCAAGGTCTTCGACGAGACGCGCTGCTGCCGGGACTACCACGGCGACAGCACCGACGAGGAGGACGACTGAGTGTTGTTTCTTCGCAGCGAACACGTGCACGGAAGTTTCTGGATGTTCGCCTCATCGGTAGAACCAACAAGGGCACCATCCTCCCGCTGAATTTTCCAGTTTAGGTGACTGGGTGTGCCCTCGAGTGTTCTTTCTTAGCAGTGAACACAGGAAACCTTCGATGCACGGCCTAGTTAGGTTTAGTTTCTTTGCAAAATTTTATATTTGTGTCCACCATGGTTTGTGAAAAACCATGTTCCTAACTGTGTCTTCGTGTAAACAACGTTCCCAATTATGTATTAGTCTGTGGAAATTGAAATAAAAATATCAAAAAAAGTATTTTAAATGTTTGGGGGAGGCGTTTGGTGGACACGGCTGGGGAGCGACGTCCCCCAAACGCGACATGAACAAAACACATCCCCCAAACGCTCAATCCGACGCGGTTTGGAGGACGCTTTGAGGGACGCGGCTGGTTTCACGACTAAACTAATCGGTGTCCTTTGATTGCCAAATTATACATCGGTTATCCGTGCGCCATGCGCGATTGCTCGACTCTCACTACGCACTAGGGCCTAGAGTGCCAAAGAATATGCAGATAACGCAGGAACAATGACTTACTTTTTTTTTAAAGGGAAGGCCCTTGGCCCTGCTTTATAAATAAAGCACACGAAGCAACAACAGCAGCGATACAAACTCACACCCAAATGGCTAGTCTGATGCCTTAGACAGTACAAATCCACAAGTACCCAGACTCAGAACGAAAGAAAGGCTACAAAGAGCTAAAACGTCGAGCGGTGGAGGGGTGCAAGATGCGGGCGCAGGTGCTGATCATCCTCCGTCGTCGCGAAGCCGCCGCTGAAGCCTCCTAACCTCGTCCAGTGCCGCGTCCAGCAGCGGTAAGTCCCTCGGTCTGGCCAGAACCCTCCAAGTCTGCATATGGATAGACATTTTGAAGATGGCGTCAGCCGGGTTGTTGATCAAGGATCCCTCTATAGCTAGCTTATTGCGAATGTTCCAAAGGGCCCAGCATTGGGCTGCAAAGGTGTACCAAGCTAACCTACGGAGACGATCCGTAAGGCCATTTACAATGGCAATGAAATCCGCGACCCATGCCGGGTTCCAAGAGCAGTGCAGAAGTTCCCTAATTCCCGCCCACATGAATTTCGCTAGGTGGCATTCGAAGAAAATGTGGTCGCAACTCTCCCAGCCACCGCAAAGGGCACAGCTTCCATCAGAGGGCCCCCGCCTCTTGACCAACTGGTCCCCGGCTGGCAGCCTACCCCTAATCAGCTGCCAGAGAAAAACCCGTATCTTAGGCGGAACCTTGGTGCGCCAAACCTCCTTGAAGTGGGTTATGGCCCCGCCCTGGGATAGTTTACAGTACATGGAGTTAGTGGAGTATTCCCCGGAAGGATCCAGCGACCAGCGGACCTCATCCTCACCCGAAAAGATGGGAGTGAGGTCGAAGATCCTACATAGGTTCTCCCATTCCACCGTCTCCGCAAGACCGAAGGAGCGTCTAAACCGGATATGCCAGCCTTCGTTGTCGCGTACCCCTTCAACTGTGGCAAAGTGGTTATCGCAACAAGCAAAAAGGCAGGGGAAGGTCAGACGCAAGGGCCCCGAGTCCGTCCACCAGTCAAGCCAAAAGTAGGTACGTTTCCCATTTCGTACCTTGTGCTTGGCTCCCATCTTGAAATACCATTTGATCTTCTGAATGGCATTCCAGAACTGCGAACCCTTAGTCGGCACTGCTGGAGAGAACAAGTCATGGCTTCCCAGGAACTTGGCCCTTAGCAGGTCAGCCCACAGCCCCTCGCTGTTCTGATAGATCTTCCAGATCCATTTGAGCATAAGCGCAATATTCATAAATTTAGTGTTAAGGATTCCCAATCCTCCGAACGCCTTTGGCTTGCACACCGTGGCCCAATTAACCATATGGTACTTGCGCTTGGGTCCCACCCCCTCCCAAAAGAAGCGGGAACGATGTCGGTTCATGGTCCCATGAGTTGCGTCGTGCAGGAGGTAGAGTCCCATTGCAAACAACGGCAAGCTGGAGAGGCAAGAGTTGGTTAGCTCAAGTCTCCCCGCAGAGGCGAGAAAAAGCCCTTGCCAGGGCTCAACCATGTGGCCTACCTTGTCAGTGAGGAAATTCCAGTCCGCCACAGATAGGGGTTTGTCACTGACAGGGAGGCCAAGATATTTGAACGGCAAGCTCCCTAGCTTGCAGTTCAGGGCATCCGCAAACTTCCGGCGTTCCTGGTCAGTGACCCCGGTCACGACCACTTCGCTCTTTGTGAAGTTGATCTTTAGTCCTGACATGTTCTCAAAGCAGAGAAGCAGGAACTTAAGGTTAGCCACACCAACGTCCGAGGGTTCAAGAAGGATGAGCGTATCATCGGCGTACTGAAGGTGGGTGACACCACCAGGAATCAGGTGTGACACGACCCCCTGGAGGTGCCCTGATTCGCAAGCTCTGGCAATAATGGCAGCTAAGGAGTCCACCATAAAGTCAAAGAGAATCGGGGATAGAGGGTCCCCTTGACGCACTCCCCGTGCATTCCGGAAGTATTCCCCAATGACACCATTGACATTAACTGCAGTTTGTCCTCCCGAGACCAACTGAAGCAGGCGGTGTACAATCATCGGGGAAAAGCCCTTACAGAGGAGCACCTCCCTCAGGAAGCTCCAACTCACACGATCGAAGGCTTTCTCAAAATCCAGTTTGAGGAGGAGCCCCCGCAGTTTCTTTACTCTAAGTTCATGAGCGATCTCATGAAGAGCCAGCACTCCCTCGTGCAGGCTCCGACCCTTGATGAAAGCCGTCTGACTACGATCAATGGTTCTAGACGCAATAGGAGCAAGACGGGTTGCAAAAGCTTTAGCGAAGAATTTAAAAATAACATTGATAAGAGCGATAGGCCTAAACTGCTTGATGTTGTCAGCGCCGTGGGATTTAGGAATGAGGGAGATAACTCCATAGTTGAGGCGCGCGACGTCAATCCTCCCTAGGACAAAGTCATTGAGCATCTGAAGGATAGGCGCTTTAAGAGTTCCCCAGAACCTCTTGAAGAAGAGCACAGGAAGGCCATCCGGGCCTGGTGCTGAATCGGGTTTCATACCAGCCAGGACCTCATCCAGCTCCTCCGCCGTGAAGGTGAGCTCAAGAGCCCTGTTCTCTTCCGCGCCAATCCTTTGGGTAACCGGCCAAAGGTTAGGTGCCAGGGAGAAGACCCTCTCCTCCCCTACCGTGCCCATCAGACCATGGTAGAAATGATAGACATGCCCCATCATGTCTTCCTGGGAAGTAAGTTCCCCCTCCTCCGTGATGAGTCTGGGGATCATACACTTCCTTCGCCTCCCGTTGGCAAAGGCGTGGAAGTAGGCAGTGCAGGCATCCCCCTTAAGGGTCCACTGAAGTCTGCTCCGTTGGCGCCAGTACTCCTCCTCCAGCCCGTCAAGGTTGACGACTTGGTCTTCGAGAAAGTATCGAAGAGCCCAGCCATCATCATCGAGCCCACTCGAGTCCGCCGTCTTATCCAACTCTTGAATCTGAGAAATGAGGTCGTCCCTCGCCTGACGGCGCAGTTTGCCGAGATTCGCACCCCATCCCCGGAGATGCTGTCTGAGGCATCTAGCAATGCATTGCCAGAGGTCGACGCTGCAGCGATGCGGCCCCAACGCATGGATGCAGTGGTCAATTTTCCCTTTGACCATCTCGTCGAACCCCACCACCCTTAGCCACCACGATTGGAAAGTAAACCAGGAAGGTCTTCTGACCCCATGTTCCCCATCATCAAAAAGGAGGGGGTTGTGGTCGGAGCCCACCCTCGTGACAGCCAAGAGGGAGCAGAGCGGGAAGACCTGTTCCCACGACGGGGAGACGAACACCCTGTCCAGAACGGAGCGAACCGGGGAGAGCTGTTTGTTGGTCAAAGTAAACCTGGCACCCATCCTATTAATCTCTCTCAGGGCAAGACTCGCGATCACGTCATTGAACTGGCGCACCCTGGGCCAATTAATATTGCCGTTGCTCTTGTCATGAGCACCCCGAATGAGGTTGAAGTCGCCCCCAATGATAAGTGGGTGCTGGCAAGCTTCCACCTCCGACACCAGCTCATCCAGGAACTCCCTAGTCCTGGAGTGGTCCGCTGGGCCGTAGACAAGAATACAAGTCCAGATAAGTCTCTTGCAGCGATGGAAAATGTCAGCGCTGATGAAGAAACTACCTTTCCTCCAGGCCCCTACCTCGAAGCACTCATCCCGGAACCCTAGGAGCATCCCCCCTGAGTGGCCATTGGCCGGCACCCAATTCCAATTGAATTGGCCGCCCTGCTCTAGACTCCGAAGCTCTACAGCAGAGAAGTCCTGCCTAACCGTCTCTTGGAGACCAAGAATGTCAATCCTCTCTTGTTGCATATAGTCTCGTAATTGGGTGCGACGCCCTCGTCCCCCAAACCCACGCAAGAACAATGACTTACTACCATTTGGGAACAAAAAATGCTTGTGTAAATCGTAGTTTACTTGGGAGAAAATCATAGTTTTTGGCACTCAGTATGTCCTCTTAGTATGGCAGCATACTCATTCCATGCCAACCAATATTCTCGTTGATAGCAGATGTCTATAAAGGTTTTGTCGACTTGAATCTCCGTGACTCGACCTCGAAGTTTTATAAAAAATCTAAATAAAATCGTGGATGTAACCAAGCTGTATCCTACAACCGTGCCAAGAACAATGTGAAATACCTTATGTTTTAGGCAATACAAAAATGACAAAAGCGCGCATAGATCAATTCACATTTTCAGAACTGAAAATTATGTCGGATTTGTCATATTTGTATAGCCTAAAAGATAAAATATTTCACATTGAGATTTGCACTGTTGTAGAATACGTAGTACATCATTGACTATATCTATATAGGCCAATGCGGGTAGAAGTAATGTAGGACGTCCGGGTCGATGCGGATGATGAAGACTACTAGGCCAAGAAACGAACAGACAAGTTGCTGACGATGACGACTCCGGGGCCTCCGGATAAGCCGGATATATCCACACGCCGATGGAGCAGAAGTCCAAGCTAGGATGAGGGAACAAGGCCGGCTGATCTCTCCATCGCCCAGCACGTTCGTACTACCGGCCTGACGCAATCTGGCCACATGGAGCGGAAACACAGGCAGAGAGGTATGCATAGGGAAGTGCTGGGCGTCCCCCGGGGGATTAGAAATCTAATCCCCCGGGTCCCCAACCGTCCGATCTACAAATCTGAAACGTTTTCGGCCGTCAGATCAAATCAACCAGCCCTCTCTCCCACTTTTGCTACCATGATGTACCAAAGTAGCAAAAAACGGTTCAATCGTAGCAAAAAATATTTTCACCTAGAAACACAGACCTCGCCGGAGATGTCGCCGGAGACCTCGCCGGAGAACTTGTAGCAAAAAACGTATACTATTATAGCTAAAACCTAGAACAAATGTAGCAAAAGCTTATTCCGCCGGATACTCACCGGAGACATAGTAGCAAAAATAATATGGTATAGTAGCAAGAAAACAAAAATACTGTAGCAATTTGTTTTTGCTATTGTAGCAAACTATGCACTGATGAAAAATATAATTGTAGCAAGTCAAATTTCGCCAAAAAGAATTGTAGCAAACAATATATACTATATTAGCATAAATGCCAAACTAAAGTAGCAAAAACAATATATTATTGTAGCATCGCTCGGTGGGCGCAGTCCAAACTCGGTGGGATCCCCATGACTGCGCGGCGGCGCGCGCAGTTCAGCATGGCTGCCCTACGGCAGAGGTGGCAGATTCCGACGGATCTCCTTGCCGGAGTCCTCCGCGGCGGCGAGGAGCGGGAGCGGCGGCGGATCTCCTTGTTGGAGTCCTCCGCGGCGGCGAGGAGCAGGAGCGACGGCGGATCTCCTTGCCTGAGTCCTCCGCGGCGGCGAGGAGCGGGAGCGGCGGCCAGGGACCAGCGGCGACCGGCCAGGGAGGATCTTGGCCTCGAGGGCGTCCCACTCGAGGCGCTGGACGTCGCCGATGCTGAGGCGCTCGACGCCGAGGCGGCGGAGGGAGGCGTCGACGGCCAGCTTGCGGACGGAGGCGTACACCTGCGCGCACTCGCGGCCGTACCCGGCGGCGGCCATCCGGGAGGCGATGGCGCGGAGGTCCTCCATGTTCGTGTGCCGCTGAGAATAGACAAAGGAAGGGGATAAGATGGGCCCCACCACGTGTGCACTCGCTTTTCTCCATCCACAGGGACGCGTCGCACGCTAATCCCCCGGGTGATCATCAGCGTTTCCCATATGATAAACGCAGTTGGCCACGTGGGCGTGTTAATTATGGTCTCACAGATCATGATGATTGCGTCTGGCTTTAGACTAGCCCAATGGGAGTATCATAACTAGTATCATGCATGTCATGTTGGCAAAAATCTGATATGTCACATCAATTAATGAGGTGAGAGATGAGAATAGTATCATAATATGATACCGTATCATGACACATAAACCTAGAAACTTCATTAGAAATAAATCATATACACACATTTGCATTGAGATTCTACAAAACATTAAATATGACATAAGTATGGTACCATATTATGATACTATGCATTGTGGAGGTGATATCACAAAATAGTATGGATGATACTAGTATATGATACTTCTCACTGTGACCAGTCTTAAGACGTGTTTTCGCGATCGCGGATGGATCGATGTCAGCGATCTTGAAAAGCAAACCTAAGCCTACATATCCCCTCCTAACTAGTATCATAATCTGCAGTTAAAAAGATGTTTCAAGTACTAGCCAGGAAGCATCGAGTGATTGCCAACAAAAGTGTGTTTGCAAACCTGCACTCCACTAATTCCCCGGGAGAGGACGTACTCGTGTAGGCTACATACACAAAATATGCCACTGTGTACACATATACTTACTACTAACCGATTGTTTAGGAGCTAAGAAGTATATAGACATGTATCGATCAATCGGATGGCTCGACATGGAAGTCGCCGTCGATAAATAACAGAGTAGTATAGTTGCTCCGGTGTCAGGTTCCAGAAACCCGGCTCACCAGATGATCGGTACTTTGGATCCAATTAGTTGCCATCAACAACAATTTAGAAAGAAAAAAGGTTCATGCGTGTCGCTTCGTACATACCTGCACTTTCAGTGCCGACATTGTTTGTCTGCGTCAGAATTCAAAGAAGAAACGGACATGTCAGTCAATCGTCACTCGCGTCTCCTATAAATTCCTACCAGTTGATCCAGTTCGTCAACGATTTTTTTTTTAAGTGAGTATAGAAACACACGGCCATAAAAAGAGCTGGATTTGGTAGCGCTGCCAGAACGTACGTACTGCCAAAGTGATCCGGATGGAGAGAGATGTACTACGATCTCTTCCTTTTCTTTCTCGAGAATGTACAATTTCTCGTTCATTCCTATCAAATTCTTCTTTACGGTTTGAACTAAGCAAAATCATTTTTAAGAATTAAAAAAAGCCACTTTCTCGGTACTCCTTTATGGTAGAAGCGGTTCAAAGACCATTTTGAACCGTTTCACAACATGTAGAGCTCCAATTCCTTGTGACAGATAGGCAAAAAAGAATTCACATTTTTTTGGTTTGGCTCAATCGCAATAATTTTATTGAAAATATATTCTAGAAAATAAAAGCTACATCTAAGTGTTTGCACCAGTTATATTCACTGCAGAAACTTTGTACCGATTTGACCAAACCTGCTTTCCCCACTGAATCGGTGCCGCGGTGTAGATGGTCTTAGGATCAACTCTGAGAGGGAGGGCTGCTGAGAGATAAGAACCTTCTCTACCACATTTGATTCTAGCTGAAAAGACATTGATCTTCTTTAATTCAGTGTAGATTTCGTCCTAGGGGGTATGTTGTTACCCCAAGTCTTGCGTTTGGACAATTAACATGTAGAGCAGTTGGTTTTACGTTGGTTTTGTGCAAAGCAAGTCTTTATAGTCGTATTATTAACTCTCATGTTAGTATGGAAACTGATTTTTTAAAGTATGAGAAAGAAAACTGCATGGAAGTCTTGGACATGCCACACGCATAGTAGTAACACATATTGTCATTATGTATACTATTCACAAAATCAACTGTGTGTTCAGTGGTCTCTATATTACCGTAAACAATTATGATGAGCAAATGATTGGTTTTTGAAAATTTACCTTTTCGAACTTTGTACAGCTATTCTATCTATCAAAATGCATGAAGTCGTCAATTCCGGGCTTCCTAGTTTTGTGCTCTTGAATTATGTAGTGAATATGTGAGAAGTTGGTTCCTGGTAGGAAGATGATTTGATGCACCATATACTATTTGTGAGTATTCAACAATAGCGTAACACCGGCAATTGTCCATTTATCTAGTTACATGTTTATGTCTACACATTATCCTATAATACATATTTATGCATATTTTCAAATTTAATGTACTCCCTCTGATATATAATATGTGTCGTATTTTAGTTCAGATTTAACTGAAAATATAATAAAACCACGACATCTATTATGGATCAGGGGAAGTAATTTCAAAGCTTTATGGATTTGAGCCGATTGCGTCACACCCAAGTTGGTTGAAAAGGACGAGGCCAATGTATTCTTCCTTCGGTGGCTACCAGCAATGCATATCTAATTGTTAGACACAAGCCCCCAACCTAATCTAGGATGATATATACGCTGACCTGCATGAGAACACTTCGGTATAGTTTGGGCTAGAAAAGCACCATGCATGGTAGTATGTACCAAATTAGCGGCATATATAACAGGGCTTAGGAAGGATCGGGAATTCAGTTACCACCAGGATCTTCCTTGAAGCTAGTGACACTGTGATTGGCGGTAGTGCTGAATTAAGCTGCCTATTAGACAAGCTAGCTAAGGTGAAGCTTAAGCTCGTGAGGAAATTACTTAGGGCCGGCCTCGTATTGACTCGGATAGATGGAGCTGCAAAATAGTAATCTCTGTTAGTTGAATTCCGTTAAATTGCAGTGTCTCTTGTATAACAATACAGAATAATATAAATTTTGCATAGTACATGGTTGAGACATACATGTCACCTAGCTAAAGTATCATGGCAGAGGATCGAATAAGCCACGAGAATACGTACGGAAACCCGCCGTCAATTTTGATCCCTCGTTGCTCGTCCGCTCCGCGTGCTGTGTCATCGGCTCAGGTCCAACGACATGCCTATTCCTGGGCACGGTCCACAGCGAGCGAGTCCAGCTAGTCGACAGAGACAGGGGCATACCTTCTCCCTTCGAGCCTGCGGACGTCGACATGGTGGCGACAGCGACGGTGACTACGTGAGGTCGAGGTAGTGGCAACGGCGGAGCTTCCCGTCGGCGTAGCGCTAAACCCTAGATCGGATTGGTATGTCGGTGGTGTGTACGGCAACGCGATGAACCTCGTACTGCGTGTCGCCAGCCCCCACCTCTCTCTATACCGCTGGCAACAGGGGCCCGTCAACCATAATGGATTGGCGCCCCCGATCAGGACGCAGGTCACAAGGGCCCGGTGGGCCATTGGGCCCACGCGGGAAAGAGATCAATCTAATAGTTACATGTTTATGCCTACACATTATCCTATAATAATACAGATTTATGCATATTTTCAAATTTAATGTACTCCATCTGATCTATAATATGTGTCATGGTTTTTGTTTAGATTTGACTGAAAATACAATAACACCACGACACCTATTATGGATTAGAGGTAGTAATTTCAAAGCTATATGGCTTTGAGCCGATTGCGTCAGACCCAAATTGGTTGACAAGGACGAGGCCAATTTATTTTATTCTTTCTTTGATGGCAACCACCAATGCCTATCTACCTGTTAGAGACACGGCCAGCCTAACCTAGGATGATATATAAGTTGGTCTGCATGAGAACACTTCGGTATATTTTGGGCTAGAAAAGCACCATGCATGGTAGTATGTACCAAATTAGCGGCATAGCAGGGTATATAACTGGGCTTAGGAAGGATCGGGAATTCAGTTACTACCAGGCGCTCCCTTGAAGCTAGTGACACTGTGAATCTGTGATTGGCGGTAGTGCTGAATTAAGCTGCCTATTAGACAAGCTAGCTAAGGTGAAGCTTAAGCTCGTGAGGAAATTACTTAGGGCCGGCCTCGTATTGACTCGGATAGATGGAGCTTCAAAATAGTAATCTCTGTTAGTTGAATTCCGTTAAATTGCAGTGTCTCTTGTATAACAATGCAGAATAATATAAATCTTGCATAGTATATGGTTGAGACATACATGTCACCTAGCTAAAGAATCCATGACAGAGCGTCGAATCAGCCACTTGAATGTGTAGGGAAACCGGCCTCCAATTTTGATCCCACGTCGCTCGTCCGGTCCGCGTGCGTGTCATCGACTCAGGCCCAACAAGTACTAGCCTATCCCCACCACATGCCTCTTCCTGGGCAGCTAACGAGTCCAGCTAGTCGCAACCAGCTATGACAGCGGCACACAGACGCGGTGCACGCAGGCTCATCAGTCAACCAGTCTTCCTTCGGCGCCCGTGGCCGCGGACAAGAAGAGGCGCCTTTTGCAAGTTTTTTCTTTCTTTTTCGTTCTTACAACAAACTTTTCAAGGGGAGCGGGTACAAGGGTCGTTTTCGGCAGAACGCAATTTTCCCATCACGAACAGAAATTTGATTCGTATCCTTTATCTTCTCTTCTTACTTAGGCCAACAGTAGTTCTGGATTTTCAGGACTAGAATAATAAGCTAAGCTTAAGAGGAACCATTCAGCGTGCTTCACTGGCTTACCAACCGAGAATCCATGTGGCATGCTTGACTATCACCAGTTGTTTAGTCCATTACTTAGTAGGGCCTAGTGACAAGGTATCAACTTGTCAATGCCTATGGATTGTAGGCTAGGGTTTAGTTGGAAGTAGAGGGTAAGTAGATCTCGAAGGTTTCAGCCGAAAAGTACTCGACGATTATGAAAACTAGGGTTTGCAGACAATGATTCGATTGATTCGTCGTCCCTCGACTCCCCCTTTATATAGGAGGTGGAGCCGAGGGATTCGTGCTATACAAGTTTACAGAGTCCGGAACGGTTTATAACTCATCCCGCCAGATTACAAATAACACTTCCTATTACAACTCTATCTTTCCTTAATAGATCTTGGGCTCCCGAATCTTCTTATTCTTCGGGTATTGGGCCTCCAGTAAACCCCGGGTACCATCTTCGGCAGGCCCATTTGGGATGCCTATGTCAGTAGCCCCCGAGATTTTGCTTGAATCGTAGAATCAGGGAAAATCTCCACTGTTTATTTTTATTCGAAAGCTTTAACTTTTTTATACTTCTTCACATAAAATTCTATATTGTACAGGGATAATGGTAGTTGGGGCTAGTTCATCTGACGGATCAGGTACTAGTTAACTGCTCTAGTGGCAATCCGCAAAAACCTACTTCAAAATCACGTCCCTGGACGTGATCTCGGGATACTGGTGTAAACTTCGACAGGTGCCGCTTAAGGTCTTACCATTCTGTCGAGTCCCAGTCAAATTTATCGGGTACCTAACGCGTCCGTTAGGATTTTTCTTCGTATCTGTTGATACGGATAAAAGTAGCAGAGCGATCTTTGGTGATGCCACGCCCAGCAGAACGGATCTGGGGTCTTACCTTCGCAAATTTGCGGCATTCAGAAATTGATCGCAACTTCGGCGTTCTGAGAATATATTGTCGAGTGCTTTTCCGGCTGTTGGAATGGCACATTTTATCGAGTCAAATATGACTTATATTGCTCTCCCGATGGGAGTATATGTAGAGTTAATTATAACTCGAAATATACTCTCTTGCTTTTCTATTTTTCCTTTGTTAATTTCATCGGGCACGCGAACAGCGTTCCCGATGGGAGTAGCCCCCGAGGCTACAACCAAGAACTTGTGCTTGGTTGTAGGCTCAACATTTTAGTCCACCTTGTCGCTATATTTTTTTATCTCTCGGGTGCGCGAACAGCGCTCCCGATGGGAGTAGCCCCGAGCATTTGGGCAAAAACTTGTATTTGATCAAAGGCTCCCAAGTATTGAATAATTCTTCCTGTCGTCAATCTTCTTTTATTTTTCTTGTCGACATGCTTCCCTTAATCAAATTTACTTCATCCTGTTGAATAGTCGTGATTTTTCTGCCTGTGGGTCCATTGCTTCCACCACGTTGACACGTCGTGCAAGTGGGGGACACACGTCCTCCGCTTTTTCTGGCGCACGTACGGTAACGCCTACCTCAATAAAAATACCTTTTTGCCCTTGTATCTAGAAGATCTATTCTCACCACACGATTTCTTCATCCAACGGCACGCTGCTTCACCCGATTCTTATATAAACCTTTCTTCCACCTCCGTTCATCCCCTCGCTTGCGCCGCTCATCTGTTCCTCTTCACAAAACTTCCCTCGCGCCCAACTCTCTCTCGATCTTCCGCACTCACTGCATTGCTCGCCCATTGCCGTTGATGCCACCGCGCGCGCGTCTCGACTCGCCACAAGACTCCGGAGTCCAAGATGGCCGCCGAGGATCCCGAGTGGGAGAGATCCAAAATCTCCAACCAAGACACCAACATGCTGAAGAGGCTTGGCCTCATGAAGAAGGAGGACGCCATCCGCTTTCCCAGCGAAGAAAGCTACCCCAAGCCTCCAATGGAGTACCGGGTTAGTTTTGTTGATCACCTCATCCGCGGCCTTTCGACCCCAATCCACGATTTCCTCCGCGGCCTTCTTTTCGTTTACGGGATTCAACTGCACAGTTGACCCCAATTCCATCCTTCACATTTCTATTTTCATCACACTTTGCGAATGCTTCCTCGGAATCCCTCCCAATTGGGCTCTGTGGAAACGCATTTTCTGCCTCCGCCGCAATGGCTCCCACAACGTCACTTATAACATAGGTGGCGTTGTTATCTGTGTTCGTACTGATGTCGACTATTTCGACGTCAAATTTCCTGATTCTGTCCAAGGATGGCGCAAAAAGTGGCTCTACATTCACGAAGAGAGCGCCAACTCCGTTGAGCACAACATAATTCCTTTCGACGGAAGTGCCGAGGAATTCAGCGCCGCCGCTCCCGGGATGCCGAAGCTTCCGAGGAAGAGAAAAAGGCGACAGAGGCACTCATGTCTCGTATTCGTCGCCTTCAAAACACTCGAGGCAAAGAGCTGTCTGGTGTTCAAATCACTGCCTACTTCCTTAGGATTAGAGTGCAGCCTCTTCAGGCTCGCAAAAATCCCCTTTGGACGTATTCTGGTAAAAATGACGCCAACAGAATCTCTGGTGACCTTTCCACCAAGGACTTGGAGAAGTTGATTCGAAGACTTTCTCGCCTGGGTAAAGACCCAATTCCTTCCTCTTGGCGCGGGGAACCGGACCGCTCCGCGAATCCACTCCCGAGGTATTTTCTCTTCCCGAGTTTTTATCTTGTTCCGCACTTTCTCTGCATCTCATTGTATTGTCATCTCTTTAATTTTCCTTTGGTCACTATTTTTTACAGAACCATCCTACTATGACTTCCCTTCCTCCTCTTCCGGAGGGTGGAGAAGTCGAAGAACAGGCCATCGTTGCCGAAGATACTCAAGGTTCTTCTATTCCTGAAAGTGAAGTCGCGGGTTCTCACAAATCTGCGGCTTCTCATGAAAAAGAAGTTGAGTCTGAAGCCAGTGAGTCGACGCAATCCCTTCCTCCTGCTGTTTCTCCAAGGAACAAAAGGAAAAGGACTGATGCCGAGGATTCTGGCACCTCTAAGGCTGAAAAAGTTGTTCCTTCTCATCCGAAGGCAGCTTACGATCCTTATGTTGAATCCCTCGTCAGCTCGTAAGTCATCTTTATTTCTCCCTATTTTTGTACTCGAAATATTTATCTTGTCTTGCTTTTTATGCTGCCGATTTTTTGATCAACAGTGATGACGAGGAAGAAGTACCAATCACTGACGTGGCTCCTCGGACAAGCACGTCACGTACTGTACCTGCCTCGGACACGCTAGTTGAAGGAGAAGAAACCTCGCCTCCTCAACAAAACATCGTCACCACTACTCCACCATCAAGCCCCCTTGCTCCTTCGCCAAAAAGGACAAGGGTTGAAAAGATTGTTGAACCTGCCCCTCAGTTGGGCAATTCGTCGACTCTACTCTTAGATGATGTAAGCTTGTCGACATTTATATTTTCCTTATTTTGCTTTTTTCACACCTTTTCTCTTTTTCATGCCGATGTTTCCCTTGCTGTGTTCACCTTGAACAGCCTATGATCAAGGATCTTCTTCGCATCGGTTCCCAATTTATTGGGTACCGTGAATATGCTAATAGAGCCGAAGGTAACGACTTTTATACTTGCTGTTTTTCCTTGATTTTTTACTCCTGTTGCTTGTCGCGATTGTTGATCTTTCTTCTCTCTCTTTTCTATATCTCGACAGAGAAACTTGCAGAGGCCAACGAACGCGCCGACGCACTTGCTCGAAAACTTGAGCAAAGTGAGGCGGCTCGCAAGAAAGCCGAACTCGCTGCTAGCAAAGCCAAGGCCGAAGCTGATGAAGCCAAGGCGAAAGCTGCTGGCGTCGAGGAACTGCAGAAAAAACTTGAGGATGCTACAGCTGCCTTAGATGAGCACAAAGCTGCGCAAGCTTCTCGTGAAGAAGGAATCCTCAAGCGCCTGAAAACTCAGAGTCGCCGCACTTTCAGTAATTTTGCTGATCCCTGCTATTTTTATGAGAATTGTTGTTTCTTGTCTTTTCACTAATGCTTTGTTTCCTTGATAGCCCAAACAAACCAGGAGTTTGATCTGACGAATCCTGTCGATGACCCGCTCCTTGACGCACTTTCCTATCTGGAGCTTCATGGGTCCGAGATTCGTGAAGGTGTGTCGAATGCTAGCGCAGTACTGTCGGCACTGTTCCCCTACTTCTTCCCGAAGAAAGAGGAGCCTGCGACTTTCCTCAACCTTGCCAAGATGTTCAATACACCGGAAGACCTTGGACTGAAGATGCGCCAAGAAAATATGAAGGTTGCCGTTGAGAACACTGTCGCGTTGGTTGCTGATAGTCGACAGACTATTGACTGGATGAAAGTTGGCGACACCGAGCAGATAGAGCAATCAAGGTGGAAGTCGCTGATTAAGGCGGCCAAGCCCAACACAAAGAAGATCTTGGCCTATCTCGGGATTAAGCCATCGTCGACTCCTAGCTCGTCAAGGCCGGAGGTCTAGTTGCATGCCTCTGTTTTTCTTTCTGTTTCTTTTGCTCTTGTCGCCAAAGTAGTCATTTGGCGACACGAACTTCCTTAGCTCCACTGTAATGCCCTTGTAATTATTCCAAGACATTAATGAAAACTTCTATCTTTGCTTGTTGTTTGATGTTGTCTTGTTTAAATTTCAGTTGATATTTGATAACTATACTCCATCTTCCGCTCCTTCCAATGTTTCGCCTTCTTCTTCTCGCGAGGAGAGCTTTTGCCGACATCGCACTGTCGACGATACCTTGTCGCAAGAACTGGATGAACTTCGACAGCAACTTCAGGATGCGAAGAAGCAAACACTTGTAATGATGGAGCAATCTCGTAAGTCATCTGAAGCCGAAAAAGTTGCTCTCCAGCAAGCTCGCGAGGCCGTGGCTGCCAAGGAAATTGCTGCTTCCGAGGCTGAAAAGGCGACTACTCGAGAAAATTTCATGCTTGAATTAATGAATGAAGCCAGTGCAGATATGTCGGGTATGCTTGTTTCATCCTCTGATATCTTTCATCTTCATGCTATTGTCTCTTAAAGGTTTCCACTTCGTTGTTTTGATAGGTGCCTTTACCGATGCCGCCGCCGAGGAAGAGAGGGTAAATGCTAGACGAACCTCCTTGTTAACCTTTCCCTGGACCATGGTTCTTTGTTTTGGGCTACCCCAGAGAGGACCCGCCAAATTGTCGTATTTCAAGATCGCACTTCTCAAACTCGCGACTTCCTTGACTTCGTACCAAGACCTTGTCCATGGTTTACAACTCCATGTTTCCTGAACGTCCAACCAAAAACTCTTCCTGAATTGATGGAAAGGTTCAAGGATGCTCGCAGATATCCATGATTTTGTCAAAGCTCAACCGGTAGCCGGCGCTGCATTTGCTCTTATCATGCTCCAGATCTGCCACTCGAATCTTGACCTTACCCAAGTTGTCGCGAAAGTTCATCAAAAGGTAAAACGTCGGAGAGTTGGTGTTGACAGGATTAACACGAAGGTTACGCCTATAGCCGAAGAAATGATTGAGGACCTTCTTCGGATGGACGCCGACTTTTTTGCCGATGGCCATTATGCCGATTTTCTTGGTGCTGCTCCTGAAGAAAACAGAGTTACTCTTGATGACATATTGAATCAAGACTAGTTATTTTCCTCTTATAGATGTTTCTTCTTTGTAATCCATGATTATATTGTAAAGCAATCATTATATTTCTCTGTTTGTCTAGCCCCCGAGTGTTTCGGTGACTCTTTACTGTATTTGTATATTTGCGAGGTTTTGAACCAAGGCATTTATATATTTATGGCGAATATGAGCCCCGAGCTTTTTATTGAGTACTATTTTGTATTTTTATTGACTCACGAGGTATTTGAATACCAAGGCAAGGCTTTTCTTTTGTCGATGAACTATATTGAAAGACTTTGATCATGTCGATAAAGAAGAAAAGTTATATTGTCACTATCTTTATTATATTGCAGCACCGCGAGCCCGCCTCATTAAAAACCTTCTCCGGCCCCACTCGGTGCCCCGAAAAAGGAAAAGAGTGCGTGTGAAAACTCGCGGGCGTTTCAGTACATTGAAGTTTTACAAGGGCTATATTTCGACTCTAGGCGTAGAACCGCCTAAGTTGCGCCACGTTCCAGGGGTTTGGCTCCTCCACCCCTGTCTTCTTGTCCTTTATCCTGTATGCTCCTCCTCCGATCACTTCCGTGACAATGTAAGGGCCAAGCCATGGTGACTCGAGTTTTTCATGACTTTTTTGCGTGAGCCGAAGAACTAGGTCTCCCACCTGAAAAGATCTTGGCCGCAAACGTCGACTGTGGTAATTCTTCAAGTCCTGTTGATATTTGGTTACCCGAGATAATACTTCATCTCGAGCTTCATCAAGTGCGTCGACGTCGTCTTCTAGCGCTCTTCTCGACGTTTCTTCATCATATTCAGCGACACGTGGAGAGTTGTGCTCTATCTCGATTGGTAGTACTGCCTCTGCTCCATGAACCAGGAAAAACGGAGTTTCCTGCGTTCTTTGTGTTTGGTGTTGTTCGGATGCTCCACAACACGCTTGGTAGTTCTTCCGGCCAGGTATGTCGAGCTTTTTCCAAAGGTGGTCCTAACAAGCGCTTCTTGATGCCATTGCAGATGATGCCATTGGCTTTCTCGACTTGCCCATTGGTTTGAGGATGTGCAAGCGACGCAAAGTTCAGCTTGATACCCACCTCTTCGCAATAATCTTTGAATTCATGGGATGTGAAGTTATCGCCGTTGTCCGTGACGATGCTGTGGGGCACTCCAAATCTGAAGACGAGGCCTTTTACGAATTTTCTGCGGATGCTCCGTCTGGTGAATTTATCGGCTTCGCTTCTATCCACTTTGTAAATTTGTCGATGACTACTAGCATGTACTCCTTTCCTCCTGGCCAGGATTTGTGTAACTTGCCCACCATATCAAGTCCCCATTGAGCGAATGGCCATGACAATGGTATTGGTGCTAGCTCTGCTACTGGAGAGTGAGGTTTTGCGGCAAACCTTTGACACGCGTCGCAAGTTCTTACTATGTCCTTGGCGTCCTCGATTGCTGTCAACCAGTAGAATCCTGCCCGAAAGACCTTGGCTGCGATAGCTCGACTACTTGCGTGGTGGCCACATATTCCTTCGTGTACATCCTTCAGAATTATTCCTCCTTCTTCGGGTGTGACGCACCTTTGCAAGACGCCTGAAATACTTCGCTTATACAATTCTCCCTTGACCACCGTGAAAGCTTTGGAGCGTCGAATTACTCGCCTTGCCTCAACCGGATCGTCGGGTATTTCTTTCCCGAGGATGTATGATATGTACGGCTGCATCCATGGTATTCGTATCACCATGACCAGGTCCCGATCTTCTTCTTCGTCCTCTTGCTTTTCCTTGGTAGCCCCCGAGGGTTTCTTCTCCTTCTTTTTGATTTTGTCGACTTAGTGGATCTCTCCGTTATCTCTTCCCGTAATACACCTGGCGGGACTGCAAGGCATTGCGACCCGATGTTTGCAAGAACGTCGGCTTCGTCGTTGCTCAATCTACTAACATGATTTACTTCGCATCCATCGAACAACTTCTCGAGCTCGTTGTACACCTCCTTGTATGCCATCATGCTATCATTGATTGCGTCACATTGGTTCATAACTTGCTGTGCCACCAACTGTGAGTCGCCAAAGATTTTTAGTCGAGTTGCACCGCAGGCTTTCGCCATCTTCATCCCGTGTATGAGAGCCTCATATTCTGCTTCATTGTTAGATGCGTTAGGGAACGTCATCCGAAGGATATACTTCAATTTGTCGCCTTCAGGTGATATGAGTACTACTCCTGCGCCAGCCCCTTCTAGTCTCTTGGACCCATCAAAGTTCATGGTCCAGGTTCTCGATAAGTCTGGGGGTCCTGTGTTTTGCAACTCCATCCACTCTGCGATGAAGTCCGGCAGAACTTGCGACTTGATTGCTTTTCTTTTTTCATACGTGATGTCCCGAGGGGAAAGTTCTATTCCCCAAAGGGAGACACGACCCGTAGCTTCGGGTTGTTCAAGGTATATTTGACAAAGGAGCTTCATTAACCACTATGATCGGGTGTGCCGAAAAATAGTGGCGCAATTTTCGTGGCCGTCGTGAACACTCCATATGCTATCTTTTGGTACTGAGGATACCTTTGTTTTGAGGGCGATAAAACTTCGCTAACGAAGTATATCGGCCTCTGCACGCCGTGGAGTTTTCCTTCTTCTTCCCTTTCGACAACTAGCACCGTGCTCACTACTTGGGGTGTGGCTGCGATATACAGCAAGAGAGGTTCCCTTTCTTTTGGCGCCACCAAAATTGGTGGTGTCGAAATTGTGCGTTTCAAATCCTCGAAAGCTCTGTCGGCTTCTTCGTTCCACTGGAATTTATCTCCTTGTTTAATCAAAGCGTAGAACGGCAGCGCTTTTTCTCCCAACCTCGCGACGAATCTGCTCAAAGCTGCGACTCGCTTGCTTAGCTGTTGTATTTCTTTCAACTTTGTTGGCTTCCTCATTGTTACGATAGCTTGTATTTTGTCGGGATTTGCTTCAATCCCTCTTGCTGAGACTAGGAACCCCAGAAGTTCTCCTGCTGGGACGCCGAAAGAATACTTCGTCGGGTTTAGTTTGAGGCAGAACTTATCAAGGTTGTCGAAGGTTTCCTTGAGATCCTCGATCAGCGTTGCCCCCTTTTTTGATGTTATGACGACATCATCAATGTATACTTGCACGTTCTTCCCAATCTGTGTCGCCAAACACTTTTGCATCATCCTCTGATATGTTGCTCCCGCATTTTTTAGACCAAAGGGCATTGTTCTGTAGCAAAACACGCCGTAAGGTGTAATAAACGCAGTCTTTACTTCATCTTCTTCTTTCAATCTGATCTGGTTATAACCAGAGTATGCATCCAGGAAGGAAAGACGTTCACATCCAGCCGTGGAGTCGATAATTTGATCGATCCTCGGGAGGGGAAAGTGATCCTTTGGACAATGTTTATTGAGACACGTAAAGTCGACGCACATGCGAAGGACCTTAGTGTTTTTCTTTGGCACCAGCACGGGATTTGCTACCCATGTGGCTTCTGTGAATATCTCTTTGATAAATCCAGCTTCTTGTAGTCGATTGATTTCTGACAGCATGGCTTTGCGGTTTGGTTCCGAAAAACGCCGCAAAGGTTGTTTGATTGGTCTCGCTAGTGGATCCAAGTTTAGGTGGTGCTCGGCAAGTTCCCTGGGTACTCCTGGCATGTCAGCTGGACACCATGCGAAGATTTTCCAGTGCTCACGGAGGAACTCGACGAGCGCGCTTTCCTATGCGATATCCATGTCGTTTGCGATAGATGTCGTCTTTTTCGGGTCTGTCGGGTGAATCTCGCACCTCTTTTGAATTTTTCTCGCATCGAAAGTTGATTCTATGTTTGGCCTTCCAACGTCCGCAAGACGTCGTAATCAGTCATACTTTTTGACGCCAAGTACTCAGCTTGCATCCCGAAAGTTTCGACAACCGGTGGAAATCCTTGTCGCACTTATCGGCTAAGGCAAAGCTTCCTTTGACTGTGATTGGTCCCTTTGGTCCAGGCATCCTCCACAACAGATATGTATAGTGTGGTACCGCCATAAATCTAGCATATGCTGGTCGTCCCAACAGAGCGTGATATTGCGACGGAAAATCCACGACTTCAAACTCGAGCCTCTCGATTCTATAATTTTCTCGGGTCCCAAACTGAACGTCGAGATTGATCTTTCCCAATGGATAACTTGGTTTCTTCCGGTGTGATGCCGTGGAACCTTGTGTCCGTTGGTTTCAAGTTTGCTAAGGATATGTTCATCTTCCTCAATGTATCCGCATACATAAGGTTTAAGCTGCTGCCGCCGTCTATGAACACTCGAGAGACATCAAATCCCGCGATAATCGCCGGCAAAATAAGTGCCGATCGCCCCGGTCGAGGAACTTGCTGCGGATGATCTGCTATTGTGAAGCCGATATCTTGTCACGACCAATTAAGGTACTCAATCGTTGGTGGAGGCATTTTCTCCGCCATAAACACCGTCGTGAGATTACTTTGAGCTCTATTGGACGGCCTTCCCTTCGAATCATCGACACCGCTCCATTGGAGTTAGGATCAACATAAGGTGGTGGTGCAGGTGCTGCCGCTATTCTGAGCTGATGCCGATTGTCTTCTGTAATCGCGGGAGGAGGCGGCAAGTGAATCTCGCTTCTGGGTTCTCGGGGATTTCTCTGTGCTGCCCGCGCATTAGCGTTCTCTCGCATACCGCAACATTGCTCGAAAATTTCGACAGTCTCTTCGCAAGTGCCCCGACTGTCTTTTACCGTTGTCGTCGAGGAAAAATGCATCCGGCACGGTCCATTCATCATCTCTTCAGGGGACACGAAAGGTCTTGGGAACCTAGGCCCGCTACTTTGCTGTTGCGTGAATCATCCCCGTTATCACCTCGCTGTTCATTGCCTCTCTCGGTAATCATCTCTCGTTGCTTCCTCCCGTATTTGTCCGAAAACCTGCCGAAATTTGTCCCGGAGCGTCATAGTTCGGTACGACCGAGGAAATCGTCGCCTCGGTTGATAGTTTCGACCACGGTCCTCCTCTCGGCGACCTGTCTTGTTTGTTATGGACAGCGTCTTCTCCATCTGCCCATTTATTTGCTATCTCCATTAACGCGGATACCGTCTTTGGATTGGTCCTTCCCAAGTCCTCGACAAAATCTCCACGCCTGACTCTCGCGACAAACGCATCTATTGCTCTCTCGTCGGATATATTTTCTGCCGAGTTTTTGATGATATTCCACCTCCGGATGTACTTTCTCATTGGCTCATCTCGGCTTTTGTCGACACGCTCTCAACTCCTCTAACGACGCGGGTTTTTGCACGTGGATCCGAAGTTCTTGACGAACACATCCTCGAAACTTTCCCACTGTCGATGGATCCCGGAGCGAGTTTCTTTATCCAAGATCGTGCGGCTCCACTCAAATGCACCTGGATGCTTTGCATGGCTGTTGCCCTAGTTCCTCTGTCGAGCTTCACCGTCTCCGGATAGTCGACTAGCCAATCCTCTGGATCTTGAAGACCGTCGAACTTCTTGAAATTATCGGGTAACTTGAATCCTGAGGGGACTCGAGTTTTTCGGACTCTCCTCGTGAAGCATGGTAAGCCGCACATATCTTCGTCGTTAAGTTCTGGGGATTGCCGATGATCCCTTCTGCTTTGCCGCGCTCGTCGACCCTTGCTTGTCTTCTTTGTGTCCCTTGCGCCACTTGGTCCTTCAAAGCCGCCGCTGTTGCCGCTGCAGGTCGTGGACTATTTTGTCTTGCCGTTCCTTCGGGAGGCGTTGATACAAACGCTGTCCCCATAGCTCCAACTCCTGCTACCGCCATATTGTACAAGTGTTTCCTTGGATCACCTGGAGGTGGTTTAGATGCAAGGATAAAAGCATGTGTCGCCATATACCCAGCCTCTGGTGTCTTAGGGATGATGTTTCCTCTTGTATCTATCGACATAAAGGACATGTCGAGGTTTTGGACCAAGTGCTCTCTTTCTGCTTCGGGTATATGTTGCAGCCTTGATCTTGCTCGTTCCGCGCCTCCCGGTGGCTATCACCCGTAGTTCTAGATTGTCGACTTAGATCTGCCCTTCTTCTCGCCGGATGCGAGAAGCTGCCTCCTTTCTCCCGTTCAACTCACCGTCTCTGCTTTTCCAATTCCCTGGCAGCTCGTGCGAGCCTATATTGATATGCTTGCAATTCCTCTGGTGTGGCCATGGTAGCCATTGGTTCTGTACCGTTCATAGCTCTCGCGGCTCTGTCCCACGCTGCTTGCGAAAGTTGAACTCTATCTCGCGGCTACGGCCCGACGTATTTGTTGCCCGTGCCTTGGCGCAGAGTGGAGGGATCGACGTCTGGAGTTCCCAACCGGACGAAAGCCTCAGATGTCTCCTCTTGATCTTCAATGGCGTAAATCTGATGATACTTTGTACTCAGATCTACGTTGGGTTTGGTGACATCATCGTTGAGATTGATGAAGACCTTGCCCACTGTGAGAGATTTGTCGATGAAGTCGTAACTGTCGACATCGCTTGAGCCATCGCTTATATATGAGTCCGCAGATGACTCAAACGACATGTCGTTGAAGATCTTGGCGAGTTTCTCTCTTGCTCTGGTGCTGACGTAGCGTGTCGCCGAGGTTTCTTCTTCTCCTGACTCGATAGACGATGCATAGCTTGAAAAATCGGAATCGACCACCGACGATCCCGACGAAATCGGAATCTCGACACGATACGATCCTTCCTTCTCGACGCGAAAGTGAAACCTTCCGAACGTCATCTCCATGGGCTCCGCCAGATACGCATATGCATCCAAACGGGAGGGTGGGTGAGGAACAAAATCGACAAGACCAGCAGCGATCTGTTTACCTCGATCCATTGTGTTGCTTGCGGTTGACGATGTCGAAGATCTTGAGCGTGCCATCGAGATCAGATCCTTACGCCTCTAGTCTCCACAGACGGCGCCAATTGACAAGGTATCAACTTGTCAATGCCTATGGATTGTAGGCTAGGGTTTAGTTGGAAGTAGAGGGTAAGTAGATCTCGAAGGTTTCAGCCGAAAAGTACTCGACGATTATGAAAACTAGGGTTTGCAGACAATGATTCGATTGATTCGTCGTCCCTCGACTCCCCCTTTATATAGGAGGTGGAGCCGAGGGATTCGTGCTATACAAGTTTACAGAGTCCGGAACGGTTTATAACTCATCCCGCCAGATTACAAATAACACTTCCTATTACAACTCTATCTTTCCTTAATAGATCTTGGGCTCCCGAATCTTCTTATTCTTCGGGTATTGGGCCTCCAGTAAACCCCGGGTACCATCTTCGGCAGGCCCATTTGGGATGCCTATGTCACCTAGTGTGCAGGAGTATATATAGGAATGTAAGATAAAGTGCACATTCTGCATGGTATGTAGATAGTAGAGTATGTTATGGTTTTCCTTTACCAATAAAGCTTTACCGCGCGCTGGTTCAAAACCGACTACTTGCTCCGGAAGGCTGGCTCAGAATATAGTGAAATAAGTAGAAAACACATGTGATGTGTTTTTTTTTTGTCCCATGTACATATGCTCTCTTTTTAAAATGCATTTTAAACAAGTTTAAAAATGTTTAAAAAATCTAAAATAAAATGCCACGTGTATATCTCTGCATACTACGTGCTTCCAAAGTTGTTTCGGAAATATTTGATTTTTTGTGCAGCCCGTGTAAACAAAAGGTTAAATTTTGGTGCTAAAATAAGGCACTTCTCGAGACATTTGTTAATTTTTACACAGTGCACAAAAATGTCAATTTTCAACGAAATATTGTGTGCGCACATAGAATGAGTACATATACACGCCAAAAAAATCGCTAAATTTTTTAATAGTCCAAATTTGGAGCATATGAACCTGAGATCAGAAATGCATTTCCGGGCCATATACTGAATAATAATTGAACATAAGGCCATGTGTTGATGTTACATAGGTATAATTGAGATCTTGAAGCATTAGGGTCGCCTTCGGGAGATAGCTACAAACCTTCTCTACCACATTTGATTCTACCGAAAGACATTGATCTTCTTTAATGTCATGTATATTTGGCTCTACGTGGTATGTTGTTCCCCTCCAAGTCGTGCATTCTGGGCAATCTTTTGAAATTAACGTTTGGTGTTTGTACGGTTGGTTTTACATTGTTTTTTGCACCAAAGAAAAACTTACAATAATATTATTAACTCTCAGCCAGTATGGAAACTAAGTTTTTCAAGTTTGAGAAAGATAACTTCACGGAAATCTTGGACGTATTGGAAGCATAGTAGCAACACATACTAGGTAATGTCATTACAACAAAATCAGCGTGTAGCCACAGTTTAAGAGAGACGGGTTAACAAGTGTGTGTTAACCAAGGAAAAAAATAGCGCGCTATAACAAAATAGCGTGGGTCTAAAAATACGCTATTAGCATGTTATAGCGTGCTATTAACGCGAATAGCGCGCTATAGCGCCGAAATAGCGTAGTATCGGCTCTCCAGATATGCTATAGCGTGCTATTAGCATTGGAATAGCGCGCTATTTTTTTCGATGGTGTTAACCCAATCCCACCAAATCCCCCACCTATCCTGTAAAGACGAGAACATGCCACGACTTGACCACACCGTCTCTAGCGTTTCACATGTAGTTATATTCGAAAGACCGTACTTTTTTTAGGATGAGCGTTTCGCGAAATTCAACCAAACTATAGACATAAAAGATACGGGCAAAAGCCCAACTCTACCGAATTCCCGTGGCGCGCGTCAGCGAAGGAAAAAGGCGCGCCAAAGAAAGCTTTTTAGCGCCTAATATTGGGGTGGTTATGATCTAAAAATCATTTATCTCAGAGTACCTTGAACATAGCTTCGTTTCATAGCAACCTCTTCCCTATTCTATCGCCACCGCCGCCCTCGCGCCACCATCCGTCAAGGCCCTGGTTGGTCTGCAGCGGCACCGCGCCGTTGCAGGACTAGGACGATCCTACATCTAACAAGCTCCCGCAAGCGAACCCTCCCTTGCGTGCGACGGAGCCACGACCTGCGCCTGGCCGGAAGGGACCAATCTACTTCAACCTCTTCAGCGAATCATCCAACACGAACTGGGATCCTCCTGCATATCCTCCCTTGTAAGTTTGATCCCCATCGCTGGCCCCCTCTGATCCCACAATATCTTGGATTAATCGCTGCACCCCAATTCTGAACCTAGAGGAAACGCAAGGTAATGCTGGCACAGCTTGAAGACAACGTTTCTCCACTTATTGGTTTCAGATTTCTTCCTTCTCTGCATTCTAATTATATCTGCATTAGTATATTTGCTAGTGCACACCAAGTGTTTGATACTTGTTCTCTCTGTATGGTTTAGAAATTCAAGGGTTGCTAAGGGGATAAGGGGAGTTGTTTCAGATCGGAATAATCTTCATCAAGGTCTCACCTTACCCCTCTAGTGCTTTTAAATGCTTTTATGTCACCTTTTATTTCCCAAGTTTGGTACTTGTTCCTGTAGATGGTGTCCCTTGGTTTAGTCAAAGTTTTTTAAAAGATCTGGTAGCATTTGATTTTGAGAAAGTACGTGCAGTTCTAAATCTAGGTCCAAACACAATGCTTAATTATCTCAAGTAATATATTTTTCCCAGATTGGCCAGATTAAACGACAAAGTTTAGTTTGTGTATTGTGTGTTCTGTACAATAGATACGAGCTATACCAGTATAGCGCCTGGCCTGGCAGCACTGGCTAGAGTTTCAAGCCTGTCTGAATCCTTGTTAACTTGTCTGCTAAACTGTACGTGCATCTATTGCAAGTTACTGTAAACCTCTTGCTGAGATTAATATATGAGGGCATGTTGATCCCTCATAAAATAAAATAAATCATAAACTATTTGGTTGTAGGAAGCCAATTTTTCATAGAATAAGTAGAAAATAATGCTTCCTAGAGAAAACCTTTTTTTATCGAAACAACACAACTCGCTACCCCTCAACTGGCGAATCAGAAGTGCGGATTATAGTTTTTGTACAGTTGCACATACTAAGACACTGAGTTACTTGAGTTTTCATTATCAAACAATGTTCATCTGCGCTTCCATTGTATTCTAATTCCCATGTTATATATCTTTATCATTTCAGTTGGTGAGTACGGAATAATGGATAAGTCTTGGATTGATAAACCTAGAACTAGTATTGAATACAGAACAGGTGTTTGCCAATTCCTACTATTTGCATTCCGTGATGTGACAAACAAAGGAAAAATACTATGTCCTTGTGTTAATTGCGCAAATTGTCTAATGAAGAGCTACAAGGAGGTTAGTGAGCATCTTAGGTGTGATGGATTCTTAGAAGGATACACGATATGGACTTGTCATGGTGAAGATCCACCATCACTCTCTACTAGTGATTTCACACACACAAATTTTGATTATAGTGAAAATGACAACCTTCAAGAGGATGACATGTCTGGTCTTGTACATGCAGCTTTAGGAGTTGTCAATAAGCAGAATGTATTAAATTCAACTGGTGATGACATAGATAATCAGGAAATACTAGTTCATGATGTACCTGAACCTAACAATGAGTCACAAGCTGAAGACAACACACTAGTTAATTTACTTAAAGACGCAAAGACAGAATTGTACCCAGGCTGCAAAAATCATTCCAAACTCTCTTTCATTGTGAAACTATACCAAGATAAATGCACATACGGATCAAGCAAAGAAGCATTCACAGCACAACTGAAGATGTTTGCTGAGACCTTGCCAGATGCGTCCAATGTTCCAGCAAGCTACTACCAAGCAAAGAAAATAATCAAGAGTTTAGGCTTAGACTATGTGAAGATTCATGCATGTCCAAATGATTGCATGCTTTATCGTGGTGAGAGAGAAAACCAAGAGTCTTGCCATATCTGTAAATCGTCTCGTTGGGTGACTAAGAAGAAAAAGGGGGTGATAGGCGAAGTCGTAGAAGGTAAGAAGAAAGCAGCAAAAGTATTCCGTTATTTCCCTTTGATACCTAGGCTTCAAAGAATTTATTCAACAGAGAAAACTTCACAAGATGCAAGGTGGCACGACAAGGAGAGAACAAATGATGAAAAACTGCGTCATCCTGCTGACGGTGAAGCTTGGAAAAAATTTGATGATCTATTTCCAGATTTCAAAGCCGATCCTCGTAATATTCGCCTTGGACTTTCAACCGATGGATTTAACCCTTTTGGAATGGCAAGTAGTAAGCATAGCACATGGCCAGTAATATTAGTTCCTTATAGCATGCCACCTTGGGTGTGTATGAAGCAATCAAACTTCATCATGTCAATGTTAATTCCAGGTCCAAAAGGCCCAGGAAATGACATAGATATATATCTCGAGCCATTAGTGGATGAGCTAATGCAATTGTGGGCAGGGGTAGATACATATGATGTGGTCACTAAACAAAATTTCTTCCTACGTGCTGCATTGTTGTGGACTATGCATGATCTTCCTGCATATGCCTATTTGGCTGGCTATGGCACCAGTGGAAAATTTGGATGTCCAAACTGTGCTGAGCACACATCATCTAAATGGCTAAAAAAAGGCCGCAAGTATTGTTACATGGGTCATCGTCATTGGCTGCCAATAAATCATGCCTTCCGTAGGAAGAAGCAACCATTTTATGAAGATGTTGAACATAGGACTGCCCCTGAAATTTCAAGCGGGACAGCAGTCCTTGCTAAGTTGCGTGGAAGAACTTTCATTTTGGGAAAGCTGAATAAAAAATCAAATGTGGCAACAAATCCTAAGAAGAAAAAGGAGAAACAAAAAAGAAAGAGGAGTGGTGAGGGAGAGAGTTCAAACACTAGAGGTGGAGAAGGAATGAGTTCAGAGGATTCTAATAAGGAAAAGGATCCTAAGAACTGGTGGAAGAAGGAAAGCATATTTTTTAAACTACCATACTGGGAGTTTTTGAAATTGCGTCATAACCTTGATGTGATTCATATAGAAAAAAACATTTGTGATAATCTCACTGGAACTCTACTAGGTGATCGAAAATCAAAAGTAAATGTTGATGCACGTTTGGATTTGATTGACTTAGGAATTCAACCTGACCTTCATTCTGAAAAGTTAGACAATGGCCGCTACACAATGCCTGATGCTTGCTTCACAATGTCTCGAGAGAGTAAGGAGATTCTTTGTTCAATCATCAAAAGCATCAAGATGCCTTATGGATATGCCTCTAATATCTCAAGATGTGTTGACATGAAAGAATGCAAGTTCACTGGTCTAAAGAGCCATGATTGCCATATTTTAATTGAACACCTTCTTCCACTAGCATTGAGAAGTTGCTACCCTAGTGAAGATGTCATGTTTGTTGTTGTCGAACTATCCAATTTCTTCAAATCACTATGTTCTAAGGTGCTAGACAGTACTAAGCTTGACACGCTGAAAGCACAAATTGTGCTCACACTATGCAAGATGGAGAGATTATTCATCCCATCCTTTTTTACAATAATGGTCCGTTTGATTGTGCACTTGGTGGATGAAGCTAAATTGGGAGGTCCTGTGCACTATAGATGGATGTATCCATTTGAGAGGTAATTACATAGCCCATTTCCGTGTGTCCTATTTAACTTGTTAGAAACCTCATTGATGTGCGTAATCGGGCATATCCTGAAGGGTCTATTGCAGAAGGTTATATAGCCGACGAATGCTTAACATTTTGTTCACGATTTCTTAAAGGGATTGATAAATCATCAAGTACATCAATAAACACAAACTTGGAAGAAGAAAACTATTTGTTTGATAGTTTTGGAGATACAATTGGATCTGTACAAGATATGAAGTTTGATGGGAAAACACTTATTCAAGCACATCGTTATGTATTGCGACATATTGATGAACTAGAAGATTTCCGTGGGTATGTAGACTTACTAGTACACAAGTCGAATATGAAATATTATATTCATTTTATCTTAGTATGCCATCATTTATCTAGTGAATTTATTGAGGAGGAGAAGAGAAGGCTAAAGAAGTCAACAATAACTGAACCTGCAAAGTTAATTGATTAACGATTCCATGATTGGTTGTACCGCAAGGTTAGTATATATTGTTCACACATCCTGGAATGGTGATATCCCTTCATAACTTGCTCTACATAAATCTGGCTAATTCACAAAACCTACTATTATTATAGGTAATGCTTAATGCTGGTAAGCAACACATCACAGAGAAAATCATGAAGCTAGCTGAGAAGCCTAGTAACTATGGAAAAAGATTTAGTGGACTATTGATACGCGTACAGCACGCGACCGTTGGGAACCCCAAGAGGAAGGTGTGATGCGTACAGCGGCAAGTTTTCCCTCGGTAAGAAACCAAGGTTTATCGAACCAGTAGGAGCCAAGAAGCACGTTGAAGGTTGATGGCGGCGGGATGTAGTGCGGCGCAACACCAGGGATTCCGGCGCCAACGTGGAACCTGCACAACACAACCAAAGTACTTTGCCCCAACGAAACAGTGAGGTTGTCAATCTCACCGGCTTGCTGTAACAAAGGATTAGATGTATAGTGTGGATGATGATTGTTTGCAGAGAACAGTAAAGAACAATTGCAGTAGATTGTATTTCAGATGTAAAGAATGGACCGGGGTCCACAGTTCACTAGTGGTGTCTCTCCCATAAGATAAATAGCATGTTGGATGAACAAATTACAGTTGGGCAATTGACAAATAGAGAGGGCATGACCATGCACATACATGATATGATGAGTATTGTGAGATTTTAATTGGGCATTACGACAAAGTACATAGACCGCCATCCAGCATGCATCTATGCCTAAAAAGTCCACCTTCAGGTTATCATCCGAACCCCTTCCAGTATTAAGTTGCAAACAACAGACAATTGCATTAATAAGTCTTGCATAAGAGTTAACTCATAAAGCAATAAATTCATAGTAGAGGTATTGAAGCAACACAAAGGAAGATGAAGTTTCAGCGGTTGCTTTCAACTTATAACATGTATATCTCATAGATAGTTGTCAATGTAAAGTAATATAACAAGTGCAATATGCAAGTATGTAGGAATCAATGCACAGTTCACACAAGTGTTTGCTTCTTGAGGTAGAGAGAGATAGGTGAACTGACTCAACAATAAAAGTAAAAGAAAGGCCCTTCGCAGAGGGAAGCATTGATTGCTATATTTGTGCTAGAGCTTTGGTTTTGAAAACAAGAAACAATTTTGTCAACGTTAGTAATAAAGCATATGTGTTATGTAAATTATATCTTACAAGTTGCAAGCCTCATGCATAGTATACTAATAGTGCCCGCACCTTGTCCTAATTAGCTTGGATTACCGGGATTATCATCGCAATGCACATGTTTCAACCAAGTGTCACAAAGGGGTACCTCTATGCCGCCTGTACAAAGGTCTAAGGAGAAAGCTCGCATTGGATTTCTCGCTATTGATTATTCTCAACTTAGACATCCATACCGGGACAACATAGACAACAGATAATGGACTCCTCTTTATGCATAAGCATGTAGCAACAATTAATTTTCTCATATGAGATTGAGGATATATGTCCAAAACTGAAACTTCCACCATGATTCATGGCTTTAGTTAGCGGCCCAATGTTCTTCTCTAACAATATGCATGCTCTAACCATTAAATAAGTTGTAAATCTCCCTTACTTCAGACAAGACGGACATGCATAGCAACTCACATGATATTCAACAAAGAGTAGTTGATGGCGTCCCCAGGAACATGGTTATCGCACAACAAGCAACTTAATAAGAGATAAAGTGCATAAGTACATATTCAATACCACAATAGTTTTTAGGCTATTTGTCCCATGAGCTATATATTGTAAAGGTAGAGGATAGAAATTTAAAGGTAGCACTCAAGCAATTTACTTTGGAATGGCGGAGAAATACCATGTAGTAGGTAGGTATGGTGGACACAAATGGCATAGTGGTTGGCTCAAGGATTTTGGATGCATGAGAAGTATTCCCTCTCGATACAAGGTTTATGCTAGCAAGGTTATTTGAAACAAACACAAGGATGAACCGGTGCAGCAAGACTCACATAAAAGACATATTGTAAACATTATAAGACTCTACACCGTCTTCCTTGTTGTTCAAACTCAACACTAGAAATTATCTAGACCTTAGAGAGACCAATTATGCAAACCAAATTTTAGCAAGCTCTATGTATTTCTTCATTAATAGGTGCAAAGTATATGATGCAAGAGCTTAAACATGAGTACAACAATTGCCAAGTATCACATTATCCAAGACATTATAGCAATTACTACATGTATCATTTTCCAATTCCAACCATATAACAATTTAACGAAGAAGAAACTTCGCCATGAATACTATGAGTAAAGCCTAAGGACATATTTGTCCATATGCAACAGCGGAGCGTGTATCTCTCCCACACAAAGAATGCTAGGATCCATTTTATTCGAACAAAACAAAAACAAAAACAAACCGACGCTCCAAGCAAAGTGCATAAGATGTGACGGAATAAAAATATAGTTTCAGGGGAGGAACCTGATAATGTTGTCGATGAAGAAGGGGATGCCTTGGGCATCCCGAAGCTTAGACGCTTGAGTCTTCTTGAAATATGCAGAGGTGAACCACCGGGGCATCCCCAAGCTTAGAGCTTTCACTCTCCTTGATCATATTGTATCATCCTCCTCTCTTGATCCTTGAAAATTTCCTCCACACCAAACTCAAAACAACTCATTAGAGGGTTAGTGCACAATCAAAATATACATGTTCAGAGGTGATATAATCATTCTTAACACTTCTGGACATTGCACAAAGCTACTGAAAGTTAATGGAATCGAAAAATCCATCAAGCATATCAAAACAGGCAATGCGAAATAAAAGGCAGAATCTGTCAAAACAAAACAGTTCGTAAATACGAATTTTATTGAGGCACCAGACTTGCTCAAATGAAAATGCTCAAATTGAATGAAAGTTGCGTACATATCTGAGGATCACTCACGTAAATTGGCTTAATTTTCTGAGTTACCTACAAAGAATTAGGCCCACATTCGTGAAAGCAAAGAAATCTGTTTCTGCGCAGTAATCTAAATCTAGTATGAACCTTACTATCAACGACTTTACTTGGCACAACAATGCACAAAACTAAGATAAGGAGAGTTTGCTACAGTAGTAAACAACTTCCAAGACTCAAATATAAAATAAAGGTACTGTAGTAAAAACATGGGTTGTCTCCCATAAGCGCTTTTCTTTAACGCCTTTCAGCTAGGCGCAGAAAGTGTATATCAAGTATTATCGAGAGGTAAAGCATCAACATTGGTGTTGGGAGTTTTCTTAACTATGAATTTTATCTTATCTATGTGAGTTTCAGAGGCTCCCTTTTCATTATTCTTAGGTTTGCTATCCTCGTCAAACAAATTTTCAGGTACAAGCCAACCATAGTTATTTTCTAGAGCGTCACTCATTCCTAGGAGCTTACAAGGTATTGTTGTCTTAATCTCCCCACCATCATTAATATTATTAGTGTACCTTACTCTCTCCATGTCCATCTTTTCAAGGATACTAACAAAATTGGTATAAGAGCCAAGCATCTTATATTTAATAAAGACCTTTCTAGCCTCTCTTGCTACACCACCAAATTGTTTAAGAAGGGTTTCTAAAACAAAATCTTTCTTTTCTCCTTCTTCCATATCACCGAGTGTGAGAAACATGTGTTGGATTATAGGATTGAGATTAACAAATTTAGTTTCCAACATGCGAACTAAAGAAGCAGCAGCAATTTCATAAGTAGGAGCAAGTTCTACCAAGTGTCTATCTTCAAAATCTTCAACGGTACTAACATGATTGAAAAATTCTTCTATATTATCTCTCCCAATTATAGACCCACGTCCTACCGGTATGTCTTTTAGGGTGAACTTAGGAGGAAACATGATGAAATAAACTAAAGGTAAATAAAGTAAATGCAAGTAACTAATTTTTTTGTATTTTTGATATAGAGTGCAAGACAGTAAATAAAGTAAAACTAGCAACTAATTTTTCTGTATTTTGATTTAATGCAGTAAACAAAGTAGTAAATAAAGTAAAGCAAGACAAAAACAAAGTAAAGAGATTGTGATGTGGAGACTCCCCTTGCAGCGTGTCTTGATCTCCCCAGCAACGGCGCCAGAAAACAGTCTTGATACCCGTACAGCACGCGACCGTTGGGAACCCCAAGAGGAAGGTGTGATGCGTACAGCGGCAAGTTTTCCCTCAGTAAGAAACCAAGGTTTATCGAACCAGTAGGAGCCAAGAAGCACGTTGAAGGTTGATGGCGGCGGGATGTAGTGCGGCGCAACACCAGGGATTCCGGCGCCAACGTGGAACCTGCACAACACAACCAAAGTACTTTGCCCCAACGAAACAACAAGGTTGTCAATCTCACCGGCTTGCTGTAACAAAGGATTAGATGTATAGTGTGGATGATGATTGTTTGCAGAGAACAGTAAAGAACAATTGCAGTAGATTGTATTTCAGATGTAAAGAATGGACCGGGGTCCACAGTTCACTAGTGGTGTCTCTTCCATAAGATAAATAGCATGTTGGGTGAACAAATTACAGTTGGGCAATTGACAAATAGAGAGGGCATGACCATGCACATACATGATATGATGAGTATTGTGAGATTTAATTGGGCATTACGACAAAGTACATAGACCGCTATCCAGCATGCATCTATGCCTAAAAAGTTCACCTTCAGGTTATCATCCGAACCCCTTCCAGTATTAAGTTGCAAACAACAGACAATTGCATTAAGTATGGTGCGTAATGTAATCAATAACTACATCCTCGGACATAGCATCAATGTTTTATCCCTAGTGGCAACAGCACATCCATAACCTTAGAGGTTTCTCTCACTCCCCCAGATTCACGGATACATGAACCCACTATCGAGCATAAATACTCCCTCTTGGAGTTAAGAGTAAAAACTTGGCCAGAGCCTCTACTAATAACGGAGAGCATGCAAGATCATAAACAACACATAGATATAAATTGATAATCAACATAACATAGTATTCTCTATTCATCGGATCCCAACAAACACAACATATAGCATTACAGATAGATGATCTTGATCATGTTAGGCAGCTCACAAGATCCGACAATGAAGCACATAAGGAGAAGACAACCATCTAGCTACCGCTATGGACCCATAGTCCAGGGGTGAACTACTCACTCATCACTCCGGAGGCGACCATGGCGGTGTAGAGTCCTCCGGGAGATGAATCCCCTCTCCGGCAGGGTGCCGGAGGCGATCTCCTGAATCCCCCAAGATGGGATTGGCGGCGGCGGCGTCTCTGGAAGGTTTTCCGTATCGTGGCTCTCGGTACTGGGGGTTTCGCGACGAAGACTATATGTAGGCGGAAGGGCAGGTCAGGGGGCGTCACGAGGGGCCCAGACGACAGGCCGGCGCGGCCAAGACCTGGGCCGTGCCGCCCTGGTGTCTGGCCACCTCGTGGCCCCACTTCGTCTCCTCTTCGGTCTTCTGGAAGCTTCGTGGTAAAATAGGCCCCTGGGCGTTGATTTCGTCCAATTCCGAGAATATTTCCTTACTAGGATTTCTGAAACCAAAAATAGCAGAAAACAACAACTGGCTCTTCGGCATCTCGTTAATAGGTTAGTTCCAGAAAATGCATAAATATGACATAAAGTATGCATAAAACATGTAGATATCATCAATAATGTGGCATGGAACATAATAAATTATCGATACGTCGGAGACGTATCAACTATCCATAAATGGATTTACATTCCATACCACTTCTCGCGAGGATAATCGTCAAACCCAAAACAGTGGTGTTGTCAATGTATCTGAAGATGACAATATCAACTATTATGATCATCAAACCCAAAACAGTGGTGCATTTAAGGTCATTTTATTTAAGTGTGATTGGTACGATGTCCATCATCAAGCTGGCATGAAGAAAGATGACTTTGGTTTTACTTCACTGATTTTTTCACGGCTAATACACACCGGTGACAATTTTCTGGATGATCCATTTGTTTTTTCATCTCAAGTTGAGCAAGTTTTCTATGTTCAAGATGGGAAAAAAGATGGTTGGTCTATTCCAGTCCAGGTCAGACCAAGAGATTTGTTTGACATGGGAAGGGAAGAAGATGAAGATCACAGGGATATGTAGAACCATCTTGCGCAGCCCTAAATAAATTTCAGCACAATGAAGCTATGTTTATTTATTATTTCTTTGAGAGAGACATTAGTTGAATACTTTCTAAAGTTTGCATTCCAATTTAGTGGTATTTTTTTACATTTCTCTTTTACTGGAGCATGTATCAGTTGATAATTTAAGTCCACAATATATATGTTTAATGATAAATCATCATTGGTAGGTTATTTCTCGAGTTGCATCCTTATTACTTATAACTTTTACTCTTAACATATTTATTATCTTCCCTAGCACAGCACATGGCATCAAGAGCACGTGAATTTGAGAATTTGGAGTTTGTGGAGAACAATTATGCATATGAAGACCAAGAAATGGAAACAAATGTTGATCCAGCAAATAATAATGAAGATAATAACATAAACAAGGAGGACTGGCTCAACAACGTCTATGAGTATTGTAATTGCAAGATAAGAAATAATTCCCTATTCCATTTTTTGTATACAAACTAATTCATATTCATGTGTATACATATGCAGATCCCGATGGCCGCATTAAGAGACGACGTGGACCTACTAAACTGGCCCATCTTTCAAATCTTCCAGAAGGGGTTAGAATTATTGTCAAACTAGACCGCTTCAATGCGCCTATCTCAAAATCTGCTGGACTTCTTGGGTCCTATTTAGGAACTTTAGTGAAGAAGCCACATCTAGCTCCTCTAAATGTTCTAAAGTGGAATGATGACATGTTTAAAGAGATATATCATGATAAATTGCTTGCTGCAGTAACGGTACAGTTCCTACACTTATGATGTTGCTACTAAATTTGGTTGCATTGATATTATTTTAACTCCATCAACTTTATGTTCTCTGTCACAGAAGAAATTTGCAATTGGCCCAAAATCAAGGGATTGGCTTGTCAACCAGTTAGGCAACAAATGGAGGCAGTACAAGGCAAAGCTAAAGAAAAAACACTATAAGGCTGAGTTGCCTATGGAGCGTGTCATGGAAAATGCTCCTGAAACTGTTGAGGAAACGCAGTGGAATACACTTGTTTCATATTGGTACTCAGAAGAGGAAAAGGTAATGTTATTTGGCTCCTTTCAATAGTTCATTAGTAAATTTTCCATTCATAGCATGTCCTATTAACACATACTGTGATGAATGGTCAGGCAATCAGCAACAGGAATAAAGATAATTCAAAGAACATCAAGTATCCACACACACTAGGACGAAAAAGTTTTGCTAGGAAGAGGAAGGAAGTGGTAATTATTGATTGCAGATTGTGTATTTCTTTTCACTTCTTTTGTTGCATACTTTGATATTTATATTGTTGCAGGAAGATGCTCTTGGAAGAGAGGTGGATCGAGCAACTTTCTTTGATGAATGCCATAAAACTAAGGATGGTGTGTATGTGAATGCCTTAACAGAGGAAAAAATGGTATTGACTCTTTTCTACCAGATAACTATGCACGGTTTGGTATTGTCTCACATTTCTACAAAACTAATTCTGATAATGGTGCCGAAAGTACATAGTTGCCCACATGTTTTCTTTTGGTTCCGTACTATGCCTTGTGAGATGGCTCCTCTAATCTCATGTGTCCTCTTACTGAACCATGAAACTAGCGTAATTCACTAATCCCAAAGATTTCTTTGTTTCACATATTGTATTATCGAAACTTAAGCAGAATGATGTGATATACGCTAGCAAGAATGTGAATATCCAAACTCATTATTAAAAGAACTGATCGTTGACGCTCAGTATATTTTTTGGACACTGATGTAGCTAACCTATATTTTACACACATAAACACGTGTCATGTTTACTCACGAGCAGAAGTATATGGCTCTTCTTTAAATTAGTACCCGCATAAAGTAGTTTTCTTACTACACTAATAGTAAACATGCGAATGATTATGCTATACTATTTCCTTGCTGGATCTGATAGTTTTGACACAACTTGTCCATTATCTAATCTTTTCAAGAGCATGTACATGGTTTTTCACTGTTTACTGTAATAAAATTGGTTGCCCTCTAATTAAGATATTTTTAGAATGAGGTATATATGAAATTGGCTGAGAAAAATTTAGATGGGCATGAACTTACGGAGCAAGATTATGAAAAAGCTATGAAAGAAGCATTTGGGAAGGACCACCCTGGCCGTGTTCGTGGAATGGGCCCAACAATTACTGCATCAAAATATTTTGGTGGGAGGTTTTCCACTTTGTCAAGAGATGAAGCAGGAACAAGCAGTAGTAGCACACATGATGGACTCATGAAATTTGTGTTGTCCTATCTCGCTGAGAAGTACCCAGAAGATGACCTGCTTTCGCGTCTACCACCACATCTTAGAAGGCAGCTGGTATGTACAAACTGAATTATTTTTATGCTGACATGGAAATGCCTATTTTCTTACACATTTACAAAATCAGACAAGTAAAATGATTTTCTTCTGAATGGTAGGTTGTCGACAGAAAGAGGATTCAACTGGAACATACCAGTTCGACGCCATCTCCTGGAGAGTCGCCTGAAGCAAGTCAGGAGTAGAAAATATATATACCTAGAAATTTAATCATGGTAGCTCAGATTGCAGATATTTATTACAAAATTCATGTCTGGTAGTCAAGAGTTTGCATTTGCGATGTTAACTTCTTTCCGGAACTATTTCTTTGTACGTTACAGATTTGATTTGTGTTGTGACTGAATATATTAGTAAAATTATCATTTTCTCTCTCAGTATTCAGTGTCTTATATGATTTTGCTGATGTCACATGATGGGTACAAGATCTATTATTGTGTGGATACAAATTGTGTGGGATACCTATTGTGCCTAAATTATATTGATAAAGTAGAGACAGGTGTTGGTGTGTCCAGGGGAATAAAAACAACATCTCTAATAGTAAAATTGTGCATGTGCTCACATATACTAGAGACGGGTGTGACCGTGCTAAGCAAATGCATTACGTGACTGTTCTTTGGGCTAGACACAAAGAACCATCTCTACCAACATGATAGCCATCTCTAAGTATTTAATCTCATGTTTCACATTTCAAACTAGAGATGGGCATAATTTGAACTAGAGACGGCTTTTGTCATGTCAAGTGGATTGTATTGGAATTTGAATTCACAATGTAGCGACGGATTTGACCGTGTCTAATGATCGTCTCTAGTTGTAGACACGGTTATCAAAACCGTCCTTATATGTTTGACACGGAAGCTATGGCATCGCCTATAAGATGGGTGTTTCAACCGTCCCTATACCTTGTAGAGACGGGTAGAACCGTGGCTACAGGGCATAAAAACCGTCGCTACATGCAGTTTTTGCTGTAGTGTGTATGCTATTCTCATAATCAACTATGTTCAACGTTTACCCGCAAAAAAAAACTATGTTCAACGTTCAAGAACTGAATTTCCGATTCAATGTTCTCTTAACTATAAACAATTGTGGCAAAGAAAGGATTAGATTTTTGAAATATTATTATACTGAATTTGCCAAACCTACTCTATTTTTTCAAATGCCTCCAAGTTGGTTACTGGTTGGCAGATCGATGGTTCATGTCCACGATATACTTTTTGTGAGTATTCAACAATCGTATAACACCCGCAATCATATCCATATAGTTAGTATTTAAGTCACTTGAAAGCAATAATATTTTCAAATTTAATATCATTCGAAAGCTATATATGACTTTAAGCAGGTTGCATCACACCCAAGTATGGTTGAAATGCACGATTCTAATTTATTGTTTCCCAATGACTTTGATGGCCACCACCAATATATGTCTACATATTAAAGACACGTCAAACCTAAGATGGAATGATATATAAATTAGCCTCCATGACAACACTTCAGTATAGTTCGGGTCCAAAGAACATCGCGATGGTAGTATGCACCAAATTGACAGCTTGTTGGGTTTGAAACTAGGTTGGGAAGTATCGAGAATTCAGTTACCATTAATCACGTGATTTGAGTTAGGCAGACCTAGAAATGAAGTAGTTTTTCTATTAACAAGCTAATTAAGTTCATCCTTCAACCCATGTGGAACATTAATTAATGCCGACCACGTAACTATCCGGACATGTGGAGCTGCATAATTGGTTTCCGTCAAATTTCAGTATCTTTTGTCGAACAAGGTCCACCTAATTCTCATTATAACTATCATTCAGATGACATCACCCGAATTTTAAAAAAAAAAAAAATCTGTTGTATGCAACTGGAAACTTTCGAGCATAAAATATAAAATTTCAGCTGCAACTATTATGCAACTAAAAAACTAAACCGCAACCATAGTTTAACTTGAAAATATTCAGTTGAAAATGTGGTGATATCTCAGTTTCCATGTGCAAACAAAAACATTCTACAACCAATGTGCAACTCATAGGTCGCATGAATCATGATGCAAATCTAACCTCCCTATAGTTGATTGAGATAAAACTTGATTCCCATTTGATGAGAATTAGCAAAAATATTATAAACTCTTGAGTCAGTATGGGATCTTAGTTTTTCTTACCTCAAGATTCGGTAGAAGTTTTTTTGCAATCATTTCATTAAGATTAATAGAAGGAGCACAAAACGCTTGTAACAAGAATAAAATACCAGGCACACCGGCCAAACTACCCATGCTCCTGTCTGCTTTGGGACTGCGGCGGACCAACAAAACTACTCGATTTCTCGCTCGTGTCCACGAAGACAATGCATCCATGCATTAATCAGCACAAATGTTCTGCGTCAAAACCTGGGCCATCATTGATTTGTTGTCGAAGATGCATGTGTTTCATTCCATTCCTAAAGCACATAGCAACAGCAAGAGACAGCTCCACATCTCCACACACCTCGCAGCATCTGGCTACTATACGGTCAGATTGGTGCCGATCAAGGGTGTGAGGGTTTATATTATGCGTGATCGCACCAGCTGAATCCAGATTTGGTGGGAGAATGGGCATCCCATCATGATGGGGTTCAAGGTTTGGGCCTTGAATTTGCACAACAGATAATTGGGACTTGGGACAACTTTAGGAAAGGCTTGTCCATGCAGGAAGCCTGGAAACATATATAGTAGCATCACATAATACCACAATGTATACAATTCACTTAACTAATTATGTTTGATGGTTTCTTATATTTTACTATAAAAAAGAATTGACCTTCGAAATATCTAATTTGATGAAAGTACTCTATCGCTTGAAATGCATTGAGTTGTTACCTTCCGGGCTTGCATGTTTCGTATTCTTCAATTTTATACTAGATGGTTCCTGGTTGGTAGATGATTAGTTGCACAGTATACAATTTGTCAGTATTCAGCGGTGGTGTAGGCCAACAACGTGTACATCTAGTTACATATTTATGTCCACACATTATCCTACAGGTTTATGCATTAATATGTACAAGTTTACTCTAATTTGAAAGCTATATGAAATCAAGCCAATTGCATCATGCCCGAGTGTGATTGAAAAGGACGGATCCAATTTCGCTTCCTTACCAACTTTGATGGCTACCAAAAATGCATGCATATTAAAGACACGTCCAACCTAAGCTAGGAAGATATATAAGTTAGCCTCCATGAAAACACTTCGGTATAGTTTGGGTCGAAAAAACACCACGAATTGACGGCTTATTGGGGGTGTGCAACTGGGCTTGGGAAGGATCAAGAATTCATTTGCCAGTTGTCATGCGATTTGAGCTAGATAGGATGGTCAACTATGTAGTTTGGCCATTAGCCAAGCTACTTAAGATACTTGAGCTCGTGTGGACATTCATTAATGTCGTGATCATGAGAATGCAACACGAAGACTCAGCGAGCGCGAGAGCGGCATATATAGGAGGAGCTATTTTTTCCAGCTTTTTATAAAAGTTCGCACTACCGCTACCCCTTTATTTAAAAAAAAATAATCTGAAAACTTTACCCCATAGGTTCAAATTTTTGTTACAAAACCGTGGATGTAGTATCCTATATCATGGAAAGAATCAATATGGTATACTTCATATTCTAACCTACACAAAAATGGTAAAAGTGTGGATCAGTTTACATTTTTAAAACTTCAAAATTTATCAGATTTTTTCATTTTTCGTGTATCCCAAACTACAAAATATTTCGCTTTGAGATTTTGCACGGGTGTAAGATACATCATTGACTACATCCAAGAATTTTGTCAGTAAGCTTTGAAGCTTTCTGTCGAGATTCCAAAAAAAAAAATACCCGAGCTAAAAAAAACATTTGGATTTTTCGTACTGCCTCTGCGGTTCTTAAGAAAGAATCTATCCTGCCACTTCAGGTGGTAGTATATATGGACGACTCCCATGGATGGATGGTAGTCGACTTGCATATCTCCACGCAAGGAACAAACATACAAGCTGCCTGCAACGACGACTCGGGGTCTTTGGATAAGCCGGATATATCCACGCCGACGGAGACAAGTCCAGACGAAGACGCTTTGATTTACGATCTAGGAGCCGGCGCCGAGGTTCTAAACGCTATCTACATCACATGACCCGCGTCGATGCCTGCTTTCCAGGAAGGATCGAGTGTTTACCAACAAAAGTGTGTTTGCAAACCTGGAATCCACATATCCAATGTATATAAGAGCGTGTATATAATTATAAACCGAGGTTCTAATTCGCCAACTAGCCTGCTAGTACTACACACCAACTAGCCTGCTAGCAATACACACCAATGTTGCCAACTGTATACCATGCTACTAATAGATTGTTTAGGAGCTAAGAAATGTGTAAATATGTATCGGTCAATCAGGTGGCTCCACATGGACATGGCCGTCGATACACAACAGAGTGTACAGTTGCTCCGGCCGGCGTCAGTTTGCAGAAAACGGTGATGGCTCAATCGATCGACAAGCTCATCGCGTGATTGATTGTATTAGTTGCCATAAACAACGATTTAGAAATTAGAACGAAAAGACGTCCGTGCGTGTCGCTTCGTTCGTTTATACAAGCCCTTTCAGTGTCGTCACTTGCGTGTCCCGCGTCAGAATTCAAGGCTGTAGAGATGGCACTATCGGTTGGATCGTCACTCATGTCTTCTATAAACTTCTACCCAGTTGATCAGATTCGATGACGAACTATTTTTTGGAGGCTTCTGAATGAGTATATAAACACACCATCGTCGACGTCGATCGTGCGATTGAGCGATCCAAAGTCCACAACGTATAGTAGTGCTGGCGAAGCGTGCGCACGGCCAAAATGATTGGGATGGGAGAGACATGTTTTACAATTTCACGCGGTTTAATCTACTCTCTCTATTTGCAAAAGTAAGACGTTTTTGGTAATTTTTTCTTCCTTTCATCGGTATTCCTTTACACGGTTTAATCTATGAGCAGTTGAGCACATTGACCGGCTTGGAGTCATTTCCAAACACTGGTATTCCTCTCACACCAGATCGACCAGGCAACCAAAATCACCGTGGAGTTTAGCTTAGATCGGCTGGCTCTGTCCACAACAACTCTTCCCTGTCTCTGCCAAACCCTTAGTTCATGACTAGCACAATCTGATGTAAACCACCCCAGTTCAGGATGGTGATCCATATTATGTTGGTCACACTGCAACCTGAAAACAGGTGTTGGGCATTTTTGGACGCCACATTTCACAGCAAACATTTATCATTGTGAGGCAGCCAAGCGATCTGCAGTCCAAATCGCCCTCCGATGAAGAGCCGGGTGGCGATCTTGCACCAGAGGATCCCAGGCCTTCCAGATTGCATTGGCAGAGTCACAAGCTAGCAATCTTTGTTTTAAAATGAGCTTGATAAAACGATTTAGTAGTGAGGACACCATTATTTGCATCCCACGATCAAGACCAATTGTCCTCCTCTTCAGGAAGGAAATCGACGGTGCCCCGTGTGAATGGTCTTGGAATCAACATCAGCTTCTCTACCGCATTTGGTTCTATATGAACACACTGATCTTCTTTAATCCATGTAGATATGTTTCTACAGGCTATGTTGCTCCCCTCCAAATCTTGCATTCTGGATAATCTTTGAAAATTAACATGGGTGCGGTTAGTTTTAATTAGATTGCTTTTGCGCAAGATGAATCCATACACTGATAATATTAACTCTCGAGTCAGTATGGAAACTAGTTCTTCAAGATTGAGAAAGTCAAATTCAAGGAACTCTAGGACGTGTTGGAAACCTATAGTAACCGCAAGAAAAACATTGTCTCTAATGTATACTAGGGAAGTTGATGCGGCGACACACCAACCCCGTGGCGTCAGTTCAGTTGTGTATATGGCTAGGTTCGATATCGACATGATTTTCAGAAGTTGTTAGATGTTAGCCAATGCACACGATATGAGAGAAGTAGTAGGTATATTCACACTGATACGATATGAAAGAAGCATTATATATATTCGGACATGTTTGCACCATACGTTATAGTAATAGTGCAGGTGTGTTGCGTAGAGTAACACGGAAAATTTACGCGTTGAAATAGAAGTACGCACCCTCGAAGAGTGACAGTATGGAAACTACATGGGAAAACTATAGCTGAAAAATTCTGTCGAAGAATTGCGGAAATTAACTGTTCACAACTGGCGATAAATTGTGGCGACAAAATCATGCACCCTCGAAGACTTACAATAGGGAAACACAAAAAAAATCATGGCCAGAAAGTGTTGCTGAAAAATTACTGTAGAGTAATTAAAGGAAGGAGTTGAAAATATGCTAACTGCCGTTGAAAAGTTACGTTCGGAAAGGTGGTGTGTCAAAAAAATTACCATCTAGTAGTTAAAAAGCAGGGACCCACTACCGCGAAATAACTGCCGAAAAGTCACGTGGAACATTACGGCCGGAAAGATGTGCCAGAAGATTACCATCGAGTTACTTAAAAAAAGGAGCTAAAAAATACACGTAGGATAACTACTGCCTAAAAATTACGGCCGGAAAGATGTATAAAATAATTACCATCGAGTAGTTAAAATAGAGGGCATAGCATGGGGTAAGTGCCTGTGGGAATTACTGCAGGAAAATTATCTTGAAAAGTTAAAGGAGATGAATTAAAAAAAAGTATGTAAAAAAAATTTACCAACAGGCGAAGTGGCGGTCTCTGATTGGCTAATATTAGCTTGCTACAGTGCAAGTGCGGTAGATGGCTGTATGCTCATTGTTTCTTCCAACCTTAATATATAGATAGATTATTCACATGATGAACTATGTTCAGTGATCTCTTATGTATTATTGCAAACAATCATGACGAACGAAGGACTGGATTTTGAAATATTATTTTACCTACAGCTACTTCATCTATAGAAATGCATGGAACTGTAACTTCCAAGCTCCCAGTTTTGTATTTTATAACTCTGTATTCGTTGGAAATTTAATTCGGCTCCCGGTGCGTATGCTCCCTCTACCAAAAAATCATATTCAATTATATATTGGATATGGGAAAAAGTTTGTTCCGGTTTGGTAGATGAGTTGCTGCACACAGTATGCTACTATTGGTGAATATTCAATATGACATAACACGGGCAATCGTATCCATCTAGTTACATATTTATGTGTACGCATCATCCTACAATGAAGGTTTATGCATTAATATTTTCAAATTTAATGTCATTTCAAAGCTATATGATATTGAACGAATTGTGTCGCCCCCAAACGTGGTTGAAAAGGACGGGTCCAATTTGCTCTTTCTCAATGACAACCAATGCCTACCTACATATAAGGCCCGTCCAACCAAAGTTGGGATGATACATATAAGCTAGCCTTCATGAAAACACTTCGGTATAGTTTTAGATCGGACGAAAACTGTGCATGGCAGTATAGATGCACTAAATTGTTGGACGATTGGAGTATACAATAAGGCTGGGGAAGGATCAAGAATTCTGTTACCACCAGGGATGCGATTGGAGCTTGTCACGATGAGCAATAATGGTGTAGTACCCCATGGCCTGCTAGTTAAGATGAAGCTGAAGGTAGTGAGGAAATCAATTAACGCCGGCCTTGTAATGATTTAGGTGGAGGGGACTACGTAAAACAAATAAATTCTCTGTTGATTTAGTTAAGATGAAGCTTAAGGTAGTGAGGAAAACATATTGTTATAGGGTATAGTATTGACACAATCAACTACAATGTACAATCAACCATGTTCACTGATATTTTATATATTAATGTAAACAATTGTGATGAACAAACCACTAGGTTTTGAAAATTATTTTACCAAAATTTCTATGGCTACACTGTCTATCGAAATGCATGGAGTTGTTACTTCCATGATTCCTAGTATTGTATTCTTGAGCTATATGTTGGATATGTGAGAGGTCGGTTCCCAAACGGTAGATAGTTTGATGCACGGTATATTATCTATGAGTATTTAACAATGGCGCAACACCGACATACGCATCACATCTAGCTACATATTTATATATGCACATCATCCTACAATACCGATTCATCCATTAATATATTTAAATTTTATTTTATTTGAAAGCTATATTACTTTTAGCCTATTGCATCACACTCAATAGTGGTTGAAAAGGACGGAACCGATTAATTTACTCTATCTCAATGACTTTGATGGCGGCCACCAATTCAAATCCAACCTACGCTAGGATGATATATAAGTTAGCCTTCATGAGAACACTTTCGTGTAGTTTGGATTAGAAAAATATTGCGCATGGTCATGTAGTTTGGATTAGAAAAATAGTGTGCATGGTTGTATATGGCAAATTGGCGGCTTATTGAATGTACAATTAGGCTTGGGAAGTATCAAGAGTTCAGTTACAACTATCCATGCAGCTTTGGCTAGTTACACCGCCCAATGGGGTAGTTCTGAATATAGCTAGCCAGTAGCCAAGCTAGTTAAGGCTAAGCTTAAACCCGCGAGGAAATTATTTAATGCTGGCCTCTTAACCTTCTTGACGTGGAGCAGCACAGTGATAATCTTGCGGTTCAACTGCCTTCAATACCATTGTTTTAGATACCTTAGAGCAAATACAATAGAATCCATTCAACTCACTATAAAATATTAAATAATATATTCTAGATGACTTGGAGGAGAGAGAAGGGAGGTGGTTTTTATGCAATAGCCAACTCTTGCACGTGCTTTTAGACACTTTGTGAGAATTAAAGGTAGACCATATGTTAGTAAACTACTTTATTCTTATAACCAACTATTGTACATGTTAGTTATATGGTGACTACAAATGACATGACATCTTGTTATAGCCAGTAGTTGGCTATATTATCGGAATTGCTCTTATAACGATTAAGATATACCTCCGCTGTTTCAAATGGATTATATTTCAGAACAGAGTAAATACTTAGCTAGCTAACTATCCTAGCACAGGTTACATGGCCGAATCAGGCACAGAAATACGTATGGAAAATTTCTTCCAACTTTGAACCCCCTACCGCCGCTGTCCTCTCCACGTGTGTCATCTGACTCAGGCCCAACTAGCACTGGCCTATCCACAGGCCCCATCGCCGCCGGAGGCAGTCCACAAGCCAGCGAATCCCCGCCGGCCGTTTTTTCCCCTCCTCCTTTTTTGCTCGTACAACACTTTTCTACGGGACGGGTACAAGCGTCGTTTTCGGCAAAACGCAAATTTTGCATTGAGGGCAGAACTTTGATTCGTGTCCTTGATCTTCTCTTCTACTAGTCCGGTGGCTCTGGATTTTCAGGACTAAACTAATAAATAAGCTGAGCTTGAGGAACCATTCAGCGTCCCTTTTGCTTGCTTACCAACCGGACAAGAAATCCATGTGGCATGCTTGACTCTCACTACTCACTAGGGCCTAACGTGCTGGAAAATATATAGAAATTCTGATAAAGTACACATTGTGTCCCTAAGAAAAGTGTATGTTCTGCATGATGTATTATAATTTCTTCGTTTTAGTGAATAGGACGTCTTTGATTTTTGTGTTTTTTAATCAAGAGTGAGTCTAAATATATAAAGATTGCCGGTATGAAATTAGCACCATTAAAAACATAACGAATTCAACGATACTAATTACATAGAATATAATCAAGATTTTGTTGCTTAACCTTTTCAATCAAAGTTCGTTCTTATAATGCGTGTGTGTCTTATTCATTAAAATGGAGGTAATAATACACTTAGAGGATAGACTATGGTTTATGAAAATGGATTAGGTTTTACCGTTGATTGAGAATGACTGTTGTCAGCGTGGCTACCTAGGGTTATTCTTTCGATGTGAAGTAATATTCTAATAAATTGCTAGATGTTTATGGCTATTTTGACGTCGTTCTACACTTTTGACATCAGTCGTGCGTCTCTATATTACTCCCTCCGTTTTATAATTCTTTGACGTGGTCTAAGCATCATCTAGATGAAAATGCAATTCGGCTTAAGTCAGATTTTAACTACAGTACCCCATTTGCTCATTCACCCCCACGTCCATCCTCATTATGATCGGTCTGTGAGGTAAAATAAAACCAATCCGTTCATTACACTTGAGTCAGTTTTCTACCCGGTTTTTTCAAACGCAAAATTTCACAGTCAATCATATTTGTCCCCGGTAATGAAACACATGGACTAAAAAAAGGGAAAGCTTGTTATTGCTATTTTGGGCCTTACCCACCAACAGCAAAAGGTATCATATTTATCGGCTTGTTCTACCAACTACCACCACGTCAGCACTCTTCTTCCTCCACACCCAAACACACACTGCATCCACCGCTGACTGCCACCAAAACAGAAAAACAAGGCGAGGATGAATCAGAAGAGAAAAGGAGAGAAAGATCCACAGGAAAACAAGTGATGCACAATGGTGAGGAATGAAAGAACCTGCAGCAAACTGAAGAAGGTAGATCAGGAATTCAAGGCCCCGGCAAACTTTTGGATCTCATCCACTCTCTAGATATGTTCTTCGCCCCACACGCCTTTTCCTTTCGAGTACCTCTATCTGCATCATTTCCTGATCTAGAAATGTAGCCCTCTGTTAATTGTCTTTATCTCCATAGAAATAGTCGATGGTACTATGAAACAATACAAAAAAAAAACCATTCTTAAGAGAAGGAAAGACCCCTAGCCAGGCATCTTAGCACTGATGAGTACAAACATAAAAGGATGCAGTCATTTCCGAAAATTGGCCTGGGTAATTAGCAAAATGCAGTTAGGCATGTATTGAGAAGAAACTGAGTACAAATCAGAGGCAAGAAATCATCCTGTCAATAAGAACAGCTATGTGGACTTGGTGGTGGGGGGTGGGGGGGGGGGGGGGGACGAGCAGGGCGGCGTGACTACAACTCTCGACGATGTAAACCTACAGAAAATGAACAATTAAATCAGTTTAAACTAAAACCATGCTAAAAAAAACTATGAAACCTAGGGAGTACTATATTCGTTATTTTTGAAAAGTTAAGTTATATCTACCACTTGCTGACACTCCGGAGGTGTGGTGCCAATGATTTATTCCATCTCCTTGATCGCTCCTTGATGCAGCGATCTAGATAGAGGTCTAGATCCCAACGAGATAAGTAGGAAACCCAGGGGCTAAAGTGATAAAATAGCATTAACAAAGTTGCCAACCAATTTTCCGGCCAGACTTCCCTTTTCTTTGCAGTGCTGCCCAACGGCGCAACGCCAGCACCAGCGGTCCAGCACTACCTGCCTCTCTCTGTCTCTCTCTACCTCGCTCGCCCCGAATTCTCGCGTCTCCCGCTGCCTTCCAAAGCATCGAGCCGCCCGCCGCCCATGGACGGCACCGCAGGACCACCGCCGGGCTCCGGCGATCGCGCGGTGAGATCCCGCCGCAACCACTCGTCCGACTTGCTGTTCTTTGTCCAGCGATTATTGCTGTTCTTTTTCTCCAAAATTTTGGTGCCGCTCTGCTGCTTGCTTGCGTCCGTGATGGGTCATGAGCAGATTTACTGCCCGTCTACTGATTGTTTCCTCGCGCTCTACCTAGATTCCACGCTTAATTTTAAGTTCTTGAATTCCAAAGATGCGAGTTTGGTGCCGAATCGCGCTTCGGCTCGGCGAATCTTTGTTTTTCATGTTTTGGGCAGCTTCGATTACTACCCGGAGATCCATTTTTCTTGATTTCTTCCTCTACCGGGGTGGCTTTTCCTCAATTGTGACAAACTGTTCATTTCTGCCTACCTTGGCATCCCTGTCTGTCACTGTCCTCACATGAGCTAGAATTGTAATAGTACCATCTTGTATGGGGTTTCCCTTGCCTTTTTGGGGAAGAATTTACTCTATGAACTGTCTTGCTGTGTATGTGCCGATGTAGCTACAAGTGTGATTGCTTTGCATAGGTCGTTGGATACATTGTTGCCTTAGGAATATAAGACCAGCTTTCGTTATTTTTAATAGCATTGGCATTTAAATGACCAGTCTTCCCAATCAAAAAAATTATATGTTCAGTCAGGTAGGTATTGACTACATTTCGTGGTCCTCGTGGACTCACGGGGTCATGGTGATGGTGTAGTCACACTCCTATGATTCTTGTTCCTTGCCCATGTGTGAATTTAGAGTTCTAGACTATGTGGAAGAGGAGGGTTCATACAGCTGCACTGAGGGAGTACATCTGATGGTACTACTCACCTACTCCATGTGTCTAGAAGCTAAGATGATCTTTATGAAGTGTATCAGCTAAAGAATCATCATTTGCTCCTTACATCTTACATAGAAAGATTGATGCCCTTCTCTTCCTCCTACTCTGTTAATTTTACATGCTCAGTTACATTATTACTGAACAGAGGTTATTGACAGTAATTTTTGCTTGACCATGTAGGTACCGAACTGGGATGACAATGCGCAAAGCACACAGGGAAATAATTCACGAAGGCCAAACCTTTCTCTGCAGATACCACTCAGGACGTTGGATAGCCATGTACCTACTTCAACAAGAATTAACATATCTGCCAGCCCTAGTTCGACAAGAGCTGGGTTGCCACCAAGGCCTAATTCAGCTAGACCAAAATCATCGATCACGAACACCATTCCCCAGCAGAGTTTCAGGCTAAGGAATTCAGCACAGGAAGGTGATCGGACAAACCTTCTGGTTCCTGGGACAGGGTCAGAAGGGTTGCACGATAATCTAACTCCAAGATCTTTTTCTTTTAGAAAGGTCATTAACTCTTTATCGGCAAAACGCACCTATTCATTGCCTGTCACACCTGTAGCAACTTCAGATAAAGCTTCTCCTCCGGGAATTCAGATAGATAACAAGCCAACTACATCAGTAAGTATATAAATATCTTCACTTGTATCCAGATAAATGCTAGATTTTAGCTTATACATGGTCCAGATGGAAATGAGGCCTCACATTTTTGCAGTTTTAGTAAGGTGTTTATTTTTTGTTTAAATGTGTTTTATAATGTTGGCAGCAACCAGAAGTTCAACCACAAATTAGGCGGTCCCTTTCAGTACCAGGAAATCGCAAAAATAGGAGCTTGAGGAGAGCAGATTCGTTAGGTGTCATCCGTGTGATTCCGACAACTCCACGACCTGTTCCAGCTGATACAATTGCATCAAATGATACCATTGAAGAAACGGTAGACGGTATGTACTATTTTTAAACCTTTAATGAAATTTCCATAGATTAATTACTTCAGAAACCAGCATGTGTTCATTCAAGTGCATCCTTTGTCAGCTCCTGAAGATGGAGGTGAAGATATCCCCGAAGAAGAAGCAGTCTGCAGAATTTGTCTAGTTGAACTCAATGAAGGAGGGGAAACACTTAAAATGGAGTGCAGCTGCAAAGGAGAACTTGCCCTTGCTCACCAAGATTGTGCTGTCAAATGGTTTAGCATCAAGGGAAACAAGATATGTGATGTCTGCAGACAAGAAGTTCAGAATCTGCCTGTGACTTTGTTGAGAATACCAACTCAAACTGTTAACAGGCGACTAGTAAATGGTGCTCAGCAAACAGCATCTCAGCAGTACAGGTAAGGATACTTGATAAGTAGGGACCATACGTTGGCTCACAGTTATTTTATATTTATTGCTATTAGGCAAGTATACTGTTCTTCATGTGCCCAGATTTTTGAATCAGACAAGGGAAACTTGTTTTTAAATGCATTTTCCATTATTTTTGTATGCTTGGTTTTCACTCTTAGAAGTTAGAGAACAGCAATGCAATAAATATTAATCCATGACTTTGCATGTTCGGCAAAATCTGACACTTGAAACTCTAGCAGATTTTGGCAGGACATTCCAATTTTGGTGATGGTTAGCATGCTTGCGTACTTCTGTTTCTTGGAACAACTTCTGGTATGTGGTCCCTTGCTTCTTTCTTTACTAGTACATTTGTATGCAACTGCACCTTTTTTATATTTAGTTTCATATTTGTGGAATCCATCTAAATTACATTTATTCTTTCACTGGAACAGGTTACTAATCTGCAGTCACATGCACTAGCGATTTCATTGCCTTTCTCGTGCGTGTTAGGCCTCCTTTCTTCCATGATAGCATCCACTATGGGTAATTATCTATAATCTCATCTTTGCCATTTTGGGAAGCATTTAGAACATCAGGAAAAATAGATATCTTATTCAGACAGTTAACTGGTTCCGTGTTTCCTGTGCGGCAGAAGACCAAACGCTGGTAGTTCATTATTACCTGTTTCGGACTTCAGTTTTGCATTTAGTTTGTTAAAACTTGCATCATGAGTTCAAGTGTACAAAGGAAGCCGATGGTTGTACATCCGGTTCCAGTATTTCTGCAGTAAAATTGCTGTGCCAATTTGCATAGGGTTACAATATGTCTGTTATTTAGTGGACTTCCTGTCAACATTCTCATGTGTGGTTCTTCTTTTATCATGCAGTGACCAAAAGCTACCTGTGGGCCTATGCTTCCTTCCAGTTTGCTATTGTGATCCTGTTTTCTCATATCTTCTACAATGTGGTATGAAACTTCTTCCTTAGTTACATCTAATGCAGGTAGTGTGTTTTGTCAAACCTCTTAATGCTACCATAAAACTTGCAGTTAAACGTGAACCCAGTCCTTGCTGTCCTTCTCTCCTCGTTCACTGGGTTTGGGATTGCTATCAGTACAAACTCACTGCTGGTGGAGTTCTTGAGGTGGAGATCTAGGAGGAGGAGCCGACGGCTAGCTCAGCCTCAGCCCGTCAATGAAGGTCAGGATCCCGAATCTGGGAATAGCACTGCTAGTGAAAACAGCGGTGACAGGCAGCAGCAGCAACAAGGGCAGCATCCTGAAGCTGGCAATAACATCGTCTGATCAATCATTCAGGTTTGTTACCAACAAAGTTTCAAAGGCTCACTCCGTCGCTTTTTCTCCCAGTGAGAACTTCAACTGATGTTTATTCATGTACTTACAACCGGTCTCGCTGTTGCTTTCTGCAGACCAACACGTGCGATGAGCCAATGCTGTGTGAATAGCTAGCTTTGATCTGTGCAGTAGCCGTAGCTTGTCGGACTTCAGAGCCGCGATCACGAGCCAATGGATGGTAGTTAGTCTGGCAGATTGACATCGAATTTGCGGTTTCTAAGTTGTAAGCTTAATAGATCCCTGAACCTACAGAATCACACCAGAAAGTGAGTGCAGCTAGCTGTTGTGATTCAACAGTCATATATATAGGCATATACGAAAGTGAAATATAGTACTGCGAGAGCTCCTTAGCTTGCTTGTGAGAAGCTTTACGAACGATTTGTTCGAAGTGAGTATTCCTCTTATAAATGAAATGAAATTTGTTCTGTTGTGTCACAACTTGTCTGAGAACACTGCTGCATTTCCTGACGCTGAAAACCTGAAAACACGCATTTCCTGACGCTGTTGACAACAGGCAAAGATTCAGTGGTCAAGATCGTCTAGCTTCCATCGGACGGCTCCATTTCATTTCCGTTTGAACTGTCGCATGTGACAAGTTATTACAGTTTGTAAGGCTACTTTAATTTGAATCGCGGCTCCTCTGGAGACTCTAGATAACCAGGGAGAGTGGGTGACTAGGTGGCGCAATAATGAAAACCCTAAAAACCTTATCTTCCAGTTTATCAAGTTCTTCCTTTTACTGCATCTCCATTACTGTCTAGTACTTAGTTTCCTTATTTTGCTGCTGTTCGATCTTGATCTGAGCTAGTTCTTGCGATGAATCGGTAGTCTGCTACCCAGATCATGGCCGGATCCTGACAACCACGGACACTAAAGTTCTGAGTCAAAAGAAAAAGAAACTGCAGGACACAATGTCTTGCCTGGCAGATCATGCCACTTTGCTACATTCTTCCATAGACGTACGTAAAATTACACAACTGAATAACACAAAATTCCCACTTGGAATGGATGTAAAATTAGCGGAGGCACCGATATAGCTCAAAGTTGAACTAAATACCAGTGAACACACTATTTTACACCCAATCCAAGAGGGGCCTAAACGAATTCATAATCACACTCATCGTCATCGCTGTCCGACTGCATCGGACAAACATCCTTGTGCCCACCACGGAAGCTACCACAACTGGGATGTATAAGATCTTTAGCACCATATTCACACCCTTTACAGAGAGCTTAAAAAGAAAGAAAAGTGCATTAGTCAATGGCCAACCCAAATAAAAATAGGAATATGAAAAAAAATGACCTTCAAAGTTGGAGCATGAGTGTAATAGTATAACAAATAGAATAAAAGTGTGAAAATACCTTCGTCGTTCTTTTTTGATGGCTTCATATCTTCCTCTTCCAAAGGCTTGCAAAGATAAACATCATTCTCATCTTCGAGATCATGATGCACCTCAGCAAAAAACATTGTAATTTTACCATCTAATCCTTTCACTAAAAAGTTGAAATGTAAATATCCTAGCCCAAATTCATCAATAAGGTTTCTTCCTTTCACTTCCACAAATTCAAGTTCAGTAGGCTGCAATATATAATATAAATGTATATGTCAATATAATAGGCCCCCTTCAAAAAAATAGTAAATTGCTTTTCAATTCTGCAGCTAGCTTCAATAATGGCTTAAATCAGTTGGCTAACCTATCATCAAAGAATAAAAAGCACTCACTAGTGGCTGGAGTAACTTATTATAAGCTGCATGTTCATTCTAAAAACTGAGTAAGAGTAGTATTATTAATTAATATACTTCATGGAATAATATTTTGTTCAGTGCCTAACTAATATGAGTTGGTTTGGACAAGTAGTAAACTACATGTCCATTTTAAAAACAGAATAGAAGTAGCAATATTATTAACTAACACAGCAAGTATTGTCATGAAAGAATATCCAGAACAGTAACTATTGATTGGTATGGGTATGACCTGCATGTTATTTTTCTTGGTATAGACTTCCAGTGCTATCATCAAGAACTTGTGATCCTGCTCTTCTCTTTGTCTAACCTGCTCCTCACTAAGCCTAACTGATGACCTAGCTTTCATAAGGCTGTGATTGCGCCTGGCAGCCTTAATACAAGCCTCGCGAAATTCCTCGAAAGTAGTTTCTGAATTCCTAGGAGTGGGATCTTGCCAAGTCTCGAGCCTTGTGTCAAAACTGCATGAGTGGAAAATATATATACAAATGCATAACATCAGTTGGAAGTGTTGAAGTTCTGAAGATATGTTGCACATGGGAAGGAAGTTATAAGAAAATTCAAAATAGAGGACACACTGATTAGTAGAAATGTTTTGTCTGAATCAGCATTAGCCACAAAAGGTAAAACAACATGTGCATGTAGCACATATATTATGTACGACCTCCAACTTTTTATTTCCTTATTTTTGGTTATAACTTGTGCTGTTGTTAGTGGCCACAAGTCTGCTTACCTAGAGATATTGAGGGCTTTTCTTCCTAGATAAACATCTACCATAAATGGAATATGAGAATTAATAGATTTTCTACTCTCCACATTAAGGTGAATGATACCAACAACAATAAGTGGAAATCTTTTCAGTTTCTAACTGAGTTTCATCGAAAATCAAAGGATGCTGCATACCGTCCAACAAAATACTCAGGAGTAGTTGAGGTGGTTGTCGGAAACATGTCTGCCAATCTCTCTGCTCCTCTTTTATAGATGTATTAAGGTAAATTAGTAACGATTCCCAAACCAGATCAGTACACAAAAAGAGAGATCACGCATCCCCATCAAGAAACTGAGCAACTCTCCATGCTGGCTCACCTGTGACGAATCGAATCCAAGCAGCCCCTCCTGTCCTTCACTCCTGCCTTAGGAACCCCCTCCTGCAAGTCCAGTAAACCTTGTTTCAGCTTCAAACACAGGTATGGCAATGCTGCAAAAGAGCATCTACTGAAAAAGAGGGTCTTTTTTTGCGGGTAACCGAAGAACTTGGAAGGAGCTCATGAACCTAGAGCACGAGCGGTAGAGCCGGCCGGCCTCGCCGTCCGGCTCCCCGTTGAAGTGGAGGTGGTGAATCATACCGAGGTCAAGATACCGAGGTCGGCGACGTCTAGGGTTCCGCTGAGGAACGCGGGCCCGGGAGGGAGGCGGCGCAGAAGCGTGGAATAGGATACCGAACGAGGGAAGGAAATCTTATACGACCGGGTCGTACCTCTCCCAGCGGTGGACCAAATCCAGTGACTGACGCGTGGCAAAACGAATTTTAATGCAATCTGGCCAGTAATCCCCAATTTCCATCATCAATTCATGATTCCCACCTCCACCAATCTATTCCCAAACCAGTAATCGTCTTCAATCTTTCTGCCTGTCGTCGTCTTCCAGATTTGTCAAGATTTGCAATTATTGGATGTCTCCGGCGGACATGGCGGCATCTCCGGCGGAACAATCTCTGCCCACCACTACTCCTGACTGCGTCGTCCTGGCGGATGGACTTGATGCATCAATAGCAGTCCTGTTCTGAGATGCAGCGAGCAAGAAATAGGACCATAGGCTAGTAGCTTGGCCACAGCTAGCGGCAGTTCTGCATCGCCGACTCGCCGCGAGCAACATCGTCGAGGAGGATGGCGGAAGTTGTGGTCAGCGACAAAGAGCAAGAGAGTCTCGCCGCCGGTGCGACGAGGAGCGTGGCACTGGCTGTTGACGACCAGCTCAATCAATCTGGTTAGAACAGAATCAGAATCACGATTTGGTAACTGGAAATCAGGGAGGATGAAATTTGTTTTGCCACGCATCGGTCGCATGAGTTGGAGCGGAGGTCAGCGGCAGCAGCTGCCGGTGGCGATGGCCTGAACCAGAAGGGAATGATAACAGGTACGAGAAACGGGAATACGGGTGCTTTCGCGTGGCTTAGAACGAGAGGCAAGCGCTACGGCGATGTCCGAACAAGATTAACGAAGGTGCAAAAGACAATTTGCCGCGATTGCACTCACCTGTGACGGTGAAATTCGCCGGATGCGCCGCCTAGAGGTAGGGTTATGGCACCTCCTGACTCATGTCCTCTGCTTCCGTCTGCGTCCTGTTTCCTAGTCCTAGGGGAAGAGGAACCAATCCCTCGGATATGTAGGCAGGCCGTCTTTAGTCACCGTTCGATCCGATAACGGGCAGACTTTTGGTATGATACGTGTCTAATTTCTGCTAAAAATCCTGAATTTGCTTGGTCGCAGAAAAAAAAAACCCAGTTTTGCTTCATGAAGGCAAAAAACTGGTCCCATAAAAAATAAAACACAAAAACTAGTCGGACGCAGACCTCGCCGGTAGAAAGGGGGTCTAATGCATGTTAGAGCAACAGTTGTTGTCCACCGGAGCAACTTTGGGGTCGAACGGGAAATTTTGGTGCCTAGGGAAATTTTGGTGCCAACGTCATGATTCTAGTGAGCTACAATCAACTTTTAGCGCCCGTCAAAACCCCTTTGATGCCTGACAACATAACTATGGTAGCAGAAAGTGCAACTTTGATGCCTAAAAAGAAAATTTTGTGCCAACAAAGCAAATAAGGTGTCTACATCGCAACTTTGGTGTCCGATGGCGCAAATTTGGTGCACTTGAGTTCTCAAACGGCTTTGCGAACTTTCCCGATGGCCGCTTTGGACAGCTAGTGAAACATCGACTGTCACCGATGCTGACGGTGATACCCACTTCACAACATTCTTGGGTAATTTCATAGCATCGGCACACAACTTTAAATTGTGGTAACTATCTAGGGAAAATTACAACTACGGTAATAGTCAACAATTATTATATGATTTGAGGCAACAAACTAGCATTTTTAGCAACTATTACGTTATTTAGGCAACAAATTAAGCAACTCTCTTAATCCCTCGCTGAGACTCTCCCCGCTGCAGTTTTTGGCCATCGTAGGCCTCCCCTGCTGATGTCGTTAAGCAGCGTAGCCCCGCCAGAGTCTCCCCTTCCCAAAATTCTAATGCTCCATAGAGCAACTTTGGTGCCCCTGAAAGCAACTTCGGTGCCTCACAGCCGCAACTTTGGTGGTTGACAAGCCAATTTTGGTTCCAACGGCGTAATTCTAGCGCATAGCAGGGTAACTTTGTGCCTGAAAATACGGCTTTGGTGGACGAAAGCGCAATTGGCGCCCCATAGAGCGAATTTGGTGTTGACAACGCAACTTTGGTGCGCTTGAGTTCTCGAGTGCCTCTCCGGACTTTCCCAAGGATCGCTCTAGACATCTGGTGAAACATCGACCGTCATCAATACGGTGGGCGATGGCTACTTCACAACATACTTATGAAATTTCATAGCATCGACATGTAACTTCAAAATTTGGTAACTATACTCCAGCTAGGGAAAACACAACTATGGTAATTTTTTTGGCCAACAATTATTATATGATTTTAGGCAAAAAAAAAACTAGCATTTTTAGCAACTATTATATAATTATAGGAAATAAATTGGCACCTATATGTTGCTTCTAGGCAACAAACTGCCATTACGTAGGAAGCTAGCCTTTTTAGTAACTATTATATTATTTTAGGCAACAAAATACTATTCACGTGGCAATGCCCACCGCGGCGAGTGTTGCACTTCAGAATTCGCTAAGTACATTGCATAGAGAAAATTACAACAATAGTAGTTTTTTTAGCCAACAAATTATTATACTATTTGAGGCAACAAATTAGCATTTTTAGCAACCACTACATAATTTTGGGCAACAAATTGGCACCTATATAGCTTTTAGGTAACAAATTACGGCAGACAAAAAATTAGCAATTTGTAGCAAATGCTCGTATTGTTTAGGCAGTAGATGGCATTGTTTACGCAACTTTCATACACGAGGGACTCGCTTATGCCCCTCTCTCTCTCCTCGTTATCTTCTTCCTCCCACCGCAGCTTCCTCTGCTCTTCCCGATTGTCTCTCTGGCCTCCCGTAAGATAGCTCCCGCTGCTGATTCCGGTTGCCGAACGGGTCTCCTATGTCACTTCCATTCACCGGAGAAACCTCGCCGACCTGCTCTCGCCCAAATCCCGACCGGCGTGACGCCGTCCCCCCGCGTGCTGCTGCTCCCGACCTAGGCGTGGTCGTCGCGCAGGGCGGCGCGTGCGAGGATTCTGTCACCGTTGCTCGAGGATGCTCCACGGAGACTGGGACCAGGAGAAGGCGGCGGCGCGGGAGGGAGGCTTCGGGGATGAGGGCGGCGACGTGCAGGCCCACGGCGGTGGGTTCCGGTGCGGGAGCAGCTGGTGCGACGTCGGCAGTTGAGGAACACTGGATGCCCGGGGTGGATCTCGGTCGAGAGGCAGCGAGAGCCTTGTCCGGCCCATGCGGGATAAGCTGGTTTGGGAAGACACTTATACGGATATGTAGGAACTTTCTTAATTTGGCAGGGGCGCCAGGGAGAGACTACCGACGGGCGGTCGGCCGCCGGCTAGACGCGTCCAATAATTATAGCACGAACGGAAATAATACTGGTCATGGCACAGAAATGATGGACACAAACTTCCTAAGAGCATGTCTAACAGACCCCGTATAACCCGCCCACCCCGTAAAATTCCGGCGGGATACGGGGCAGGCGCGATATGGGCAGTCTAGCAGGCCTCGTATTCGGGCCGGCCCGTTTCGGCGGAATACGAGGCCCAGGAAATCGGCCCCGTCGCCCCCTACTTATACTGGGCGCAGGTGCGAGTGAGGGGTTAACCCCTCCCTCGCAACCCTAGCTCCGCCGTGCGCCGCCGCATCCGTAGTTAGCTCCGGCGAGCAATTCCTCACTCCCCCGCACCGCATTCCACCCCAGCTCCGGCATGGACGCCCGCCGCCGCAGTACCGCCTCGCCGGCGAGCGGATCGAAGCGATCCCGCTCGCCGGACACCGTTGAGGAGGCCTGGCGCCGCCAGTGCAAGAGATCCGCCGCCGGGAGCCGCCGTGCGGCGTGCCGGTACGCTGGCGCGCTGTACGTGCCGGATTCGCTCCGGGAGTTCGCCGCGGGTGGGCGGTGGTACCGACAAGACCCGCCGCTCAAGCCGATGAGCGGCGGAACCTTCGAGAAGTGGCTCGCCGACTGGGAGCGGGACCGCGCCTCGAAGGTGGCATGGGCGGTGAGCATCGGCAGCACCAGCGGCGGAGGAAGCAGAGGAGATCCGCGAGCCGGCGAGGAGGAAGCGGAGGCGGCAGAGGAGGAGGCGGCCTTCCGGCGTGCGGTGGCCGAATCCGAGAAGGATGCGGCCGACAAGGCTCGGGCGGAGGCAGAGGAGGAGGCGGCGGCCATCGCCACCGTCCGGGAGTTCGAGGCGCGGGAGGCGCAGGAGGAGGCGGCCTCCATCGCGTTCATCCCCTTCGTCATCCTTGACGAATAGATGTAGGGTAGATGTAGGTATGATCGCAATGTATGTATGATTCGTAGTATGATCAATGAAGATGAACTTCCCTGGGTTTTAATTTTTGAAAATACGAGGCGAAATACGGGGTCTGCTAGACGGAATGGCTCTTCCGTTAGCAATTTTTCGATACGGGGCGAAATGCGAGCGTTATACGGGGCATAGGAATACGGGGCCTGTTAGACATGCTCTAAGAGCATCTCTGACAGAGAGCCCGTAAAAGGCCCAAAATCGAATAATAACCGCCAGTTTACGGGTTCGGCCCGAAAAACGGCGCCGATCAGCGACCGTAAACGGGCCAAATCTGAAAATATTTTTTCGGGCTGCGTTCGGTTCGCTCCGTCGGCCTGTATTTGTAGGGGCCGAAGGAGCGAACCGAACGCAGCCCGAACACAATCCCTACTTTGCGCGCGAGGGAACATTCAGCTCCTCCCAACCGCCGCCGCCGCCGTCGATCTGTGCGCCCTCGCCTTCTTCTGCGCCACCACCGTCCGATTTGTCCCCGATGAGTCTCGAATCGAGCCCGCCAGCCGCCGTAGCTACCCCGCCGGCCGCAGTTGCTACCGCGCAGGCACCTCCACTCTCTCCCGTGGTCGCCGCAGCATCCACCGCTCCATCAACCACCCCGGTGACCACTCCCAGCCCTGTGACCCCCACAGAAGTTGCTTCGAGGGTGTCGTCGACGATAGGGGTGAAGCGGCGTCGCGCGGGAACGCATCTGCTTCCGCAAGCCGGTGCCGCGGCAGTCACCAGTGATGGGTCAGCGGTGAAGCCGAAGGCAGTCCGTGCGAGACCGAAGAGTTCGGCTCCGAAGCGGAACAAAGTGAAGGCGGCTACTTCCCGTGGCGCCCCGCCTCCGTGCACATCTCCGGCAATGCCGCCACCGCCGCCTCCGGAAGCCACCACGAACGCCGCCCAGGACGTGCTCGACGACGGGTCAGCAAGGTACATGATCTGTTCCTTCGTTTATTATTGATTGCGAGTAGATACTGAGGCCTCGTCAAATTAGGAACGATTCCGCGTCGTACATGGAGATGTTGGGGAAGGTGAACATTAACCCACTACCTCCGTTCGGCGATTGCAATGACGAGGTGGAAGAAGGGGAAGAATGGGAGGAAGGGGAAGAAGGGGACGACGGTGTGGTGGAGGTCACCGCCGATGGAAATCGGAAGAAGCGGCGGGCCAACAACTACACTGAGATTGAAGACGCCACCTTGTGCCGAGCTTGGGCCTCCGTGGGGATGGATGCCGTCTCCGGCACGGATCAAACCGGAAAACGGTACTGGCAGCGCATCGAGGACAAGTTTCATAAGCTCATGCCGCGCGTTCTCCATCCTGTCGATCGCACCTACCGATCCCTCCAAGGTCGTTGGGACGCGATAAAACCTGCGTGTAGCCGGTGGGCAGCAGCAATGGACCAAGTGGTGTCCAATCCTCCTAGCGGCGCAACCGTCGATGAATATGTGAGTGCATATTTCGCAAATCTAATTGTACTTTAGCTTCGGTGATATATTGACGATTGGTTGGATTCTTTTGCATATGAAGGATCGCATTGCCGATGCTAGGTAGGCCGGCAGCAAGGGCAAGAGCTTCACCATGCATCATTGCTCTGATGTGCTCTAACACCTCCCCAAGTGGAAATTGAGAGATGAAGAAGTTGCACCGAAGAAGGCTGCAATGGTTGCGCTCGACGACACCGAGGACGAGAAGGATGGCAGGAACGCCGACAAGCCGGAGGGGAACAAGAAGGCGAAGGAAAGGCTAAGGCTCGAGGGGGAGGCTGCATTGTTGAGGGACAAGTTTGATCAAATGATGAAGTCGGAGGAGGTGATAGCGACCAAGACATTGGAGACCAAGCGTGTTATCATCGACACAAAGAAGGAGGTGAGCCTTGCAAAGCTTGAAGCAAGCCGAGAGGAAGCAAAGTGCAAAGCCAAGTTGGAGGAGATGAGGATCAATGTGAAGAAGGCCAAAGCAATGAAGCAACTATTGGCCGAAGAGAGTGAGATCATGATGATGAACACGCCGAAGAGAGTGAGATCATGATGATGAACACGAAGGACATGAATGAGGTTCAGCTGGAGTGGTGGTGCCGATGCTGCTCCAGGAGGTGGTGTCGATGCTGCTCCAGCAGGTGGTGCCGATGGTGCTGATGGCGGGCCAACCTCTGTTTGATGTTGGCGGTTTTGAACTATTAATAACTGTGTCATTTGATTGTGTTATTTAATGTCTGCACTATGAACTATGCATGATTTGTTTGCGTTTTATCGTCAGGTTTGATCAATCATATGCAAATCAATTTGATAAACCCTGTTTTTACGGGTTCAGCCTGTTTTTCAGTTTTCGTTACGGGCTCTGTTCTGCGCCTGCCATTTTCCGGCCCGTAAACACGAGTTCGGTGCACTAAACACATGTTTTTCGGTTCGCCCTTTTACGGGCTCTGTTAGAGATGCTCTAATATACTCGTATTAAATTGCAGCACGGACACTAAGGTTCTGAGTCAAAAGAAAAAGAAACTGCAGGACCATGTCTTGCCTGGCAAGTCATGCCACTTTGCTACATTCTTCCATAGATGTAGATAAATTACACAACTGGATAACACAAGCTTCCCACTTGGAATGGATGTAAAATTAGGGGAGGCACCGATATAGTTCAAAGTTGAACTAAGTACAGTGAACACACTATTTTACACCCAATCCAAGAGGGGCCATTCATAATCACACTCATCGTCATCGCTGTCCGACTGCATCGGACAAACATCCTTGTGCCCACCACGGAAGCTACCACAACTGGGATGTATAAGATCTTTAGCACCATATTCACACCCTTTACAGAGAGCTTAAAAAGAAAGAAAAGTGCATTAGTCAATGGCCAACCCAAATAAAAATAGGAATATGAAAAAGTAAATGACCTTCAAAGTTGGAGCACGAGTGTAATAGTATAACAAATAGAATAAAAGTGTGAAAATACCTTCGTCGTTCTTTTTTGATGGCTTCATATCTTCCTCTTCCAAAGGCTTGCAAAGATAAACATCATTCTCATCTTCAAGATCATGATGCACCTCAGCAAAAAACATTGTATTTTTACCATCTAATCCTTTCACTAAAAAGTTGAAATGTAAATATCCCAGCCCGAATTCATCAATAAGGTTTCTTCCTTTCACTTCCACAAATTCAAGTTCAGTAGGCTGCAATATATAATATAAATGTATGTCAATATAATAGGCCCACTTCAAAAAAATAATAGTAAATTGCTTTTCAATTCTGCAGCTAGCTTCAATAATGGCTTAAATCAGTTGGCTAACCTATCATCAAAGAATAAAAAGCACTCACTATAGTGGCTGAAGTAACTTATTATAAGCTGCATGTACATTCTAAAAACTGAGTAAGAGTAGTAGTATTAATTAATATACTTCATGGAAGAATATTTTGTTCAGTGCCTAACTAATATGAGTTGGTTTCGACAAGTAGTAAACTAGATGTCCATTTTAAAAACAGAATAGAAGTAGCAATATTATTAACTAACACAGCAAGTATTGTCATGAAAGAATATCCAGAACAGTAATTATTGATTGACGTGCATGTTATTTTTCTTGGTATAGACTTCCAGTGCTATCATCAAGAACTTGTGATCCTGCTCTTCTCTTTGTCTAAGCTGCTCCTCACTAAGCCTAACTGATGACCTAGCATCCATAAGGCTGTGATTGCGCCTGGCAGCCTTAATACAAGCCTCGCGAAATTCCTCGAAAGTAGTTTCTGATTTCCTAGGAGTGGGATCTTGCCAAGTCTCCAGCCTTGTGTCAAAACTGCATGAGTGGAAAATATATATACAAATGCATAACATCAGTTGGAAATGTTGAAGTTCTGAAGATATGTTGCACATGGGAATGAAGTTATCAGCAAATTCAAAATAGAGGACACACTGATTAGTAGAAATGTTTTGTCTAAATCAGCATTAGCCACAAAAGGTAAAACGACATGTGCATGTAGCGCACATATTATCTACGACCTCCAACTATTCATGCAAATGAATATTATAGCAATTAGAAGATATATGGTCATCTTTTTTTTTGCCAACTTTGTTGCTCTCGCTATTATTTTGCTTGGTGGGCAACAAATAGGAAATTATATTCAGCGGTAGCAAGCCAAGAAAATGCATGCTTCCCTGCAAATCAGTTCAAAAATAATGGACTAGCAGAAGACACAACCTAAAAGCTGCGCTTCCTCTTTTTTTGGTTATAACTTGTGCTGTTGTTACTGGCCACAAGTCTGCTTACCTAGAGATATTGAGGGCTTTTCTTCCTAGATAAACATCTACCATAAATGGAATATGAAAATTAATAGATTTTCTACTCTCCACATTAAGGTGAATGATACCAACAACAATAAGTGGAAATCTTTTCAGTTTCTAACTGAGTTTCATCGAAGATCAAAGGATGCTGCATACCGTCCAACAAAATACTCAGGAGTAGTTGAGGTGGTTGTCGGAAACATGTCTGCCAATCTCTCTGCTCCTCCTTTATAGATGTATTAAGGTAAATTAGTAACGATTCCCAAACCAGATCAGTACACAAAAAGAGAGATCACGCATCCCCATCAAGAAACTGAGCAACTCTCCATGCTGGCTCACCTGTGACGAATCGAATCCAAGCAGCCCCTCCAGTCCTTCACTCCTGCCTTAGGAACCCCCTCCTGCAAGTCCAGTAAACCTTGTTTCAGCTTCAAACACAGGTATGGCAATGCTGCAAAAGGGCATCTACTGAAAAAGAGGGGTTTTTTTTTGCGGGTAAAGAACTTGGAAGGAACTCAATCAGAGATGCTGAGATGGTGCACGTTCTGGACTTGTGGTGGTCATCTCGTGGGCTGCAGTTGGGCTCTACATCTGATGCATAGTAGTTGAATTATTTTCGGCCAAAACTCATGAACCTAGAGTACGAGCGGACGAGCGGTAGAGCCGGCCTCGCCGTCCGGCTCCCCGTTGAAGTTAGAGATGGTGAATCGTATATCCGGTGGCCTTGCCCCGGCAGGAATCGAGGCCAAGATACCGAGGGCGGCGACGTCTAGGGTACCGCTGAGGAACGCGGGTCCCGAGAGGGAGGCGACGCAGAAGCGTGGAATAGGATACCGAACGAGGGGGAGCAGGAAGCGGAGGTCAGCGCAGCAGCTGCCGGCGGCGATGGCCTGAACCAGAAGGGATATGGCGTCGGAATGATAACAGGTTCGAGAAAGGGGAATACGGGTGCTTTCGCGTGGCTTAGAACGAGAGGCAAGATTAACGAAGGTGCAAAAGGCAATTTGCCGCGATTGCACTCACCTGTGACGGTGAAATTCGCCGGATCCGCCGCCGCCTAGAGGTAGGGTTATGTCACCTCCTGTCCTCTGGTTCAGTCTGCGTCCTATTTCCGAGTCCTAGGGGAAGAGAAACCAATCCCTCGGATATGTAGGCAGGCCGTCTTTGGTCACCGTTCGATCCGATAACGGGCAGACTTTGGTCCTACTAATCGGACACATACTTCGCTGGAGGACCTCGTGGAGACCTTGTAACAAAACGCACTAAAGTAGCAAAACCTTAGAGCATCTCCAGTGGCGTCCCCAAAACCGTCCCCCAAAGAGATTTGGGGCGCGTCGGACAGAAAAAGCGTTCCAGCCGCGTCCCCCAAAGCCCTTTTTTATCCGGCGCGCCCCTATACGGTGTCCGGCGCCCCGAGCCCGTCCCCGTCCCACAGGGGACGCTCCGGGGACGCCGGACACAACGAAAAGCGAGGCCAACCGACGCGGGCCCGACCCGTCAGCGGCACGGAAGGCTAAAACCCCGTCGCCTACCTTTGGTCAAGCGACGTTAATGGCGTCCCTGTTTTCCCGAGCGACGCGAGGACGCGTCTCGTCGTGCATGGCCGCGTGGCCGTCCGCGCCGGAGTTATTGCGTGCAACCACCCGCCGCCGCCGCTGTTTTAAGGGCGCCACTGCCGATTATCGCCGCTCATAATCCTTCTCGTCGCCGCCGCCTCCCCTCCCGCATCCTCTCTCGCCGCTCAAAAAATGTCGTCCTCCCGCAAGATCGCCGCGGCGAACGGCCGGGACGCGGCAGCCTCACCGTGGCGGAGGCGTGGCGCGCTGCGCGCCGGTATCCGATCCCGCCGGACATGCGGCTGCCAAGCGGCGGCGGCTGGAAGATGGCCGTGAACGGCATTGGCGTTCCGCCGCCGCCGGCCGCGCACGGACCAATGGTGGGACGCCGTCAAGGCCGTCGGGCTCAACTCACCGCCCGGGAGCGGAGGGATCCGACGTGGGCGGTCGACAACAACGACGCTGGTGGACGTCGTACTTCCGTGCGAAGTACGACGTCGAGATGCACAAAGACCGACGGGCTCGTCGGCGGCCCCAACAGCTGGAACAAGGACGGCCGCGCCTGTTCTAGGGCGTTCCGGGCGCACCCTCGAGAACGTCATCCGCGGCCTCCGCAACGGCGCTCCAAGGCTGGAGATGCCGTCGTCGCCGCCGCCGTCTCCTCAATGGCAGCCGAGGAGGACGACGTACTCGTCCTCCCTCGCACTCTTCTTCCTCGGGACCGGCGCGATCGACGCCGTCCTCGTCGTACCGGTCGGCGCCCTACACCGTCCCCAAACGGGAGGTCAAGGAGGAGCCGGCGACGCCCGTCAACACGAGGCGTGGCGGTAGCGGCAGCGGGCGGCAGCAAGGGAGGCGCGGCGGCGCCCTCCTCATCCCGAAGCCGGAGGTGAAGGAGGAGCCGGAGGAAGCGTCGCAGGCGGAGTACGAGCGGCAGCAGCGGCTCATCGCCAGCAGCGACGACCCCGAGGACTGCCCAGGGCTGCGGGCGGCGTTCATGCCGTCCATGGACGACAAGGACGCCTGGAGGGGCGACCTGGACGCGGCGATCGCCATGTCCATCCTCGACTCCGGCAAGCCGCTGGTGGACCTCACCGACGACGGCGAGGCAGGACCAAGCGGCTTGGTGAAGGACGAGCCCGTGGACGAGCCCGTCGACGAGCGCGGCAAGCAGGAGGTCGTCACCGACGAGATGTACAACTTCCAGCAGTACTACGACGCCTCCGGCCGCCGCAAGCGGTTCTAGATTAGATTTAGTTTTAAAGTTAGTCAAATTTCGTTCGAATCTATGTAAATTTGGACGAATCTAATCGAATCTAGTTAAGTTTAAAATTTGCGAAATTTTGTTTGGGGGACGCGACTGGGGAGCGACGTCCCCCAAACGCGGCACGAACGAAACACGTCCCCCAAACGCTCAATCCGGCGCGGTTTGGGGGACGCTTTGGGGGACGCGACTGGAGATGCTCTTAGACCATTTGTAGCAAGGGTTTCACGCTATTATAACATTGTTGACTGCCGGCGCACGCCGACAGCAACCTAACTCCGGCTGGCAGCACTGCCACTTGCTTCTTGCAGCACCTCCACTGGCCGTTTGCAGCACCATCGTCGATCATTTGCAGCAACCGACGTGACGGTTTGAAGCACCGCTCGACAACACTAGAAGCATTTTCCGTAGCCGTTGGTAGCATCTCGTCAGGTAGCATCCGGCGATGGACCTTTGCAGTTCAGCTAGCTTCTCCAACACATTGCTTGAAGCGACGCAGCCGTGCTATCATAGCACCAGGCCTCATCGCCGACAGCAAACCATCTCAACGCTAGTAGCATCGACCTTTTCCCGCCGTCTTTCCTTCAATGATAGAAGAGATTGGAGGTGGCTGGTTACCATGGAGGTTGAGGAGGGCGCGCCCCATGTCCGGCAACGGCGAGCTCCATCATCCTCAACGGTTCCCCGCGGAGCAACTAGCTAGGCTTTTCCGTGGGGCGAGGCTGGCACGTGGTGGTGTGGCTTTCCAGGGATACGAGCCAGCGCACGCTCGGGTGCGTGGGGCAGCATCCGGCGGCTGGCGAGGTGCAGGTAGGGCGGAGACGGGTGCCCCATGACGGAGGCGTGCAGAAATAGCCGGCGATGTTTGATGCAATAGAGTAGCGGTGGCGATTGTCGCTGAGAGAGGAGCAGCAGAGGCGGCAGTCATCACTAATAGTAGAGCGGCCGGGGAGAGAGGAGCGCCGACGGTGAGTGATCGTTGGCATGACTAGAGGGGGGGTGAATAGGCGATACACAATTTTTATGTCTTTTTCAGTTTTATAGGCGGTGCGGAAGTAAAGGTGAAAGATTTAGTAACCACGGTGAACCTAGGATGATGCTATGCAATGCAACAAGTAAAGGAACCACAAAGGAGTATGAGAGACGAGTGGGACAACCGGGGAACGAAGAGGAGACGCGATGTGTTTCCCGCAGTTCCTCCCACAAAAGGGAGTACGTCTGCGTTGAGGAGGTGTGGACCATGCAGGTCCAACGGCCACATAGGCCTCACCTTATGCCTCGAGAAAACCCCACGAAGGAGCTTCCTCTTTTCCACTAAGTAGCCGGTCGAGGCGACAGCTCCTTCACAAGTGTTGTGGGTATACTTCATAGGTGTACCATCGACAGTGGCTAGATCCATCAAGCCCGGGTGGCCCACAGACGGTGATGATGGCATATGGCCCATCAGGCGGCTCAGTTGCTGTTGATCAAGATGAAGGAAGTCCAGCCCAGGAACATGGAGCCGGATCCAACTGACCTTACCTAGAAGTCGGATCCGGTCTGTCCCATCAGGGGTAGCCTGATCCAGTACGGCGTATTAGGGATAGTCAGATCCTTGACGTTGTAATATCCCAGGTATTGGGGTTACAAAAATAGAGGAAACAGATGTGTGCATTGCATTCATGCATAGAAAATCTGGGGAATTTTCGCGCTTTAAAGTAAAACAGTCACAGTAACTGAAGTTTCACTTGACCTTGGTGGAATTGAAGTAGCTCATCAAGTCAAGCGCTATAAACCTCAATGTGACTTTGTTTAAAACCTTGTTTTGGGTAGAGATGATTTGATCTAAGGGGTTAGATCAAATGGAACTAATAATCAACACAACAACACTTTACTCAATGATCAACTACTTGATCTTATAACAGATCATAATATGGTAATCATTGCCATAACACAAGAACATCTGTTCAATTACAAACCAAGTAACAATAAAATGGAGAAACCATTCTTAACTTATCTTTTCCATGTCCTAAACTAATCCTTGATCCTACCATGAACCTCATGGTATTCATTCTACTTTATTCTTGGAAACATAACAAGGAGATCAATTCTAGAAATATATATTCTTCTCTATTCCAAATAGTTAAGCATCAAACCTAGAGAGGTGAGAGTTCTATTATAATTATTAGAGAAGCATTAACAAACCTTGAGTTAAACCTTGGACATACATCCCAGTATTCAAATCATCATCTTTAAGAGGAACCGTAGGATCTTATCCAAGATATTTCCTAGAGAGAGAATCCATTTATGTTAACCATAGATATTGGTGACCACATCATTCTCTATGGAGCCTAACCTTAGGTTAGTATCAAAGTCTTTCCCAAATGAGAGAGCTCATTCATACTAATCCTTGCTCTGTCTAATTTTAGAATCAAGGACAACCTCTGAACTAAAATACTAGGAGGTAAACCATTTCATCTTGGAATGGTGAGATAACCAAATACCAAATGGAATAAGACTATATCCATGAATTAGTGAAATAAGGATAGGACCAACCCAACTAAGTTTGACAAAGGAATCTTTAGCCTAGTTCCCTAAATAAATATTAGGAGTACACCATAAACCCTAGAATAATCCATTTCTATAAAAGAGAGCTCAAGCTATGGTGCTACACTCAATTTAGTTGAGGAAACACTTGAATTTGAGGGAGAGAACTATCCATATACCCAGATGAGTATATCAACATTGCTTAAGTAAAACCCTAACAGAATATCTCAGGTATTTTCCTGGGATATAAAACTATTGAGACAACCATGACCAAGTCCATCCTAGAAAGTAAAATAGAAGTACTATACCCTAGTTGATCAAGACAATGCTTGATCATGGGAGTGAGATACCATTTAATGAGATATACATTAGGAAGCCAAACCTTGATCATTATAAATTGAGTGATGATCATAAAACCTAAGAACTTGAGGTAGAGATATTAAGAACAAGTTGATCATGCCTAATCCATGATCATGCTCTTGAGGTATGTGAGGATAAGTTAAACCCTAATAGGATAAGTAGATATCATTCACCACATGAAATCATAGGGAGGTAACCAGTAAGCAACCCTAGGCTTATATCCAACCTTTACTTGTGAACCACTTGGTAATCATAAGTAGAATCCTACCATATCTATATTTCAGATATTAAAGAACCTAAGAAACCTTAAAGTAAAACTCCATACTTAATATGGTGAGAAACCATCCATCCATATGACCACAGTTAACTATAAAAAGAACTATAATCAATGTAGTTACTTTAATGATAAATTGAGGTTAATAATAGAAGTTAATTGGTAGAAGATAAAACCAATTCTCAAGTCCATAGTAATTAAAGGAGAACAGAAACAATTAAGAAAGTTTTGACCATATTACCTTGGTTAGGGGAGATTAAATCCTAGCAAATGCAATATGATGTCATCCCAATTCTACCAACTAGAATTATATCTCAACCCTAGTCTATGTATCACTATGGTGATCATAATATAAAACCAGGCCCTAATTGAGATTCAAACCAATTGCCATTAGGTGAATATGATGAGAACCCTAGAATTGTTCACTAATTAAAGCTCATGCTTCATTCTGGAACTTAAGAATAATCTAGTGCTACACCATTTGATTAGAACCATGGTGGTGATCAACCACTTAATTAAGACCAACCCATAATAAGAGTAGTATCTACCTTAGGTATTTCAAGGTGCTATTTAAATATAATCCTAGTGCCACTTTTGAAATGTGGTTATAATCAAATCTACAAAACCTTAAAAAGCAAGTGCTCACATAAAATTATGTACAAGTAACAACATTCCCAAATATGAAGTCAAATCCTTAGACACCTTTTAGTACATGAAATCATGCCATTAAAGCCACCTTCTTAATTGCAATTCAGTAATAAATATTACCATGAAATTGTTTCTTGCAAAGTAATACCAAATAAAAACCTACATATCACTAAGTGAGAAAAATATCATTGGAAAATAATTTGAATACTTTCAAGATGGTATTCAAATTGATGTCCATAGGAATATTTAAATCCAAATAACCATAGTAATTAAGAAACCAATGTTTTAGTACATATTAAATTTGTCAATATACAACAATAATCTTTAAGTGCCTGGAATAAATATTACTTGAATTCAATCAATCAAATTTACAAAATATAGTTGAATTCAAAACAGTATTTAAATTCACAAAATGGAAAACAGAATTGAAAATAGAAAAGAAAAAGAGAGAAAAAGACTTACCTAGCATACATGGACGCAGGAGCCCACCAGTAGCCCAGCTATCGAGCCCAGTAGCAGCCCCGCAGCAGCCTGAAAGAGCTCAACAGAAGCCCAACCAAACCCAGTCCAACACGGCCCAAGGCCAGCCCAATACCCCTTCGATAAAAAAATAAGGGAGGAGCTCATCCTCATCCCCTTCCTCTCGCATGCCGGCCAACACGAAGCCGTGCTTCGATTCTCCTAGTTGCTGGCGCCCTCTCCTTCATCGGCGTCGTGACGAGGCGTATTCCTGGCGCCGTATAAAGCTCGCCGAAGAACCCTAGCTCGGGATTTTCCTTCTCTCTGCTCCAAACTCGCCCCTGCCGAAACCTAGTCGCCCAACCTCTAATCATCACCGACGGTAGAGGTCACCCCTATAGGGATTCGTTGCATAGAAAACAAAAAATTTCCTACCGCGAGCACGCAATCCAAGCCAAGATGCAATCTAGAAGACGGTAGCAACGAGGGGATTATCGAGTCTCACCCTTGAAGAGATTCCAAAGCCTACAAGATGAGGCTCTTGTTGCTGCGGTAGACGTTCACTTGCCGCTTGCAAAAGCGCGTAGAAGATCTTGATCACGATCCCTCCGGCGCCACGAACGGGTAGCACCTCCGTACTCGGTCACACGTTCGGTTGTTGATGAAGACGACGTCCACCTCCCCGTTCCAGCGGGCAGCGGAAGTAGTAGCTCCTCTTGAATCCGACAGCACGACGGCGTGGTGTCGGTGGTGGTGGAGAAATCCGGCGGAGCTTCGCTAAGCGTGCGGGAAGTGGAGGAGCGGGGCGGCTAGGGTTTGGGGAGAGGGGGGCGCCGGCATCTAAGGGGTGCGGCCACCTTGTGGTTGTTGGGGTGGCCAGCCCCCTCCCCTTGGCCCTCATTATATAGGTGCAAGCCCCAAGTGTTGGACTACAAGTCTCCGAATAAGACCCGAACCCAAAACCTTCCATGTGATAGGGAAACCTACCCAAGGTGGGAATCCCACTTGGGGTGGGATTCCCCCCTTCCATGTGGGGGGTGGCCGGCCCCCTTAGGGGGAGTCCACTTGGGACTCCTTCCCCTCTAGGGTTGGCCGGCCATGGAGGTGGAGTCCCTTTGGGACTCCGCCTTCCATAGTGGTTTCTTCCGGACTTTTCTAGAACCTTCTAGAACCTTCCACAGAACCTTCCGGATCATTTTAAATCTTATAAAATGACTTCCTATATATGAATCTTATTCTACGGACCATTCCGGAACTCCTCGTGATGTCCGGGATCTCATCCGAGACTCCGAACAAATATTCGAACTCCATTCCATATTCAAGTTCTACCATTTCAACATCCAACTTTAAGTGTGTCACCCTACGGTTCGTGAACTATGCGGACATGGTTGAGTACTCTCTCCGACCAATAACCAATAGCGGGATCTGGAGATCCATAATGGCTCCCACATATTCAACGATGACTTTAGTGATCGAATGAACCATTCACATACGATACCAATTCCCTTTGTCACGCGATATTTTACTTGTCCGAGGTTTGATCATCGGTATCTCTCTATACCTTGTTCAACCTCGTCTCCTGACAAGTAATCTTTACTCGTACCGTGGTATGTGGTCTCTTATGAACTTATTCATATGCTTGCAAGACATTAGACGACATTCCACCGAGAGGGCCCAGAGTATATCTATCCGTCATCGGGATGGACAAATCCCACTGTTGATCCATATGCCTCAACTCATACTTTCCGGATACTTAATCCCACCTTTATAACCACCCATTTACGCAGTGGCATTTGATGTAATCAAAGTACCTTTCCGGTATAAGTGATTTATATGATCTCATGGTCATAAGGACTAGGTAACTATGTATCGAAAGCTTATAGCAAATAACTTAATGATGTGATCTTATGCTACGCTTAATTGGGTGTGTCCATTACATCATTCATACAATGATATAACCTTGTTATTAATAACATCCAATGTTCATGATTATGAAACTAATCATCCATCAATCAACAAGCTAGTTAAGAGGCATACTAGGGACTCTTTGTTGTTTACATATCACACATGTACTAATGTTTCGGTTAATACAATTATAGCATGGTATATAAACATTTATCATAAACATAAAGATATATAATAACCACTTTATTATTGCCTCTAGGGCATATCTCCTTCAGTCTCCCACTTGCACTAGAGTCAATAATCTAGATTACATTGTAATATACCTAACACCCATGTCATTCTGGTGTTGGTCATGCTTTGCCCTAGGGAGAGCTTTAGTCAACGGATCTGCTACATTCAGATCAGTGTGTACTTTGCAAATCTTTACTTCTCCATCTTCGATGTACTCGCGAATCGAGTGGTAACGCAGCTTGATATGCTTTAGCCTCTTGTGTGACCTTGGTTCTTGTGCATTGGCGATGGCACCCATGTTGTCACTATATATGACTAGTGGGTCCAATGCACTAGGAACCACACCGAGCTCTACAATGAACCTCTTCATCCATACCGCTTCTGATGAAGCCTCTGAAGCCGCTATGTACTCTGATTCTGTTGAAGATTTTGCCACCGTGCACTGCTTCGAGCTTGCCCAGCTTACTGCAGCACCATTCAATATAAACACGTACCTGCATCGTGACTTAGAGTCATCAGGATCAGTGTTCCAACTTGCATCGGTGTAACCGCTTACAACGAGCTCTTGGTCACCTCCATAACAAAGAAACATATACTTAGTTCTTTTCAAGTACTTCAGGATATTCTTGACCGCTGTCCAGTGTTCCATTCCTGGATCACTTTGATATCTGCTAGTCAAACTAACAGCATGTGCTATATCCGGTCTAGTACATAGCATGGCATACATGATAGATCCTACTGCCGAGGCATAGGGGATATTACTCATCCTTTCTCTCTCTTCTGCCGTAGCCGGTCCTTGAGTCTTACTCAAGACCTTGCCTGGTAACATAGGTAAGAACCCTTTCTTACTTTCGTCCATTCTAAACTTCTTTAGAATCTTGTCCAGGTATGTACTCTGTGATAGCCCTATTAGGCGTCTTGATCTATCTCTATAAATCTTGATGCCTAATATATACGATGCTTCACCAAGGTCTTTCATTGAAAAACTATTATTCAAATAACCTTTTACACTGCTTAATAGTTCTATATCATTCCCAATCAATAATATGTCATCTACATATAATATCAGGAATGCTACAGAGCTCCCACTCACTTTCTTGTAAATACAGGCTTCTCCATGACACTGTATAAACCCGAAGTCTTTGATCACCTTATCAAAGCGTCGATTCCAACTTCTTGATGCTTGCTTCAGTCCATAGATTGAACGCTGAAGTTTGCATACTTTGTCAGCATTTTTAGGATCGACAAAACCTTTGGGTTGTACCATATACAACTCTTACTCAATGTCTCCATTAAGGAATGCCGTTTTGACATCCATCTGCCAAATCTCATAATCGAAAAATGCAGCTATTGCTAAGAAAATCCTCACAGATTTTAGCTTCGCTACAGGTGAGAAAGTCTCATCGTAGTCAACTCCTTGAATTTGTCGGAAACCCTTTGCGACAAGTCGAGCTTTATAGACAGTAATATTACCATCAACATCTGTTTTTCTCTTGAAGATCCATTTATTCTCGACAGCCTTGCGGCTATCAGGTAAGTCTACCAAAGTCCACACTTTGTTATCATACATGGATCCCATTTCGGATTTCATGGCTTCTTGCCATTTGTTGGAATCTGGGCTCATCATCGCTTCTTCATACGTCGCAGGGTCCTCATCATTGTTATCCACAATCATGACATTTAGACAAGAATCATACCAATTAGGAGTGGCACGTTCCCTTATCGATCTGCGAGGTTCAGTAGTTTCCTCGTTCGAAGTTTCATGATCATTATCATTAGCTTCCTCTGTTGCCGGTGTAGGCGGTACAGGTACAACTTCCGGTACTGCGCTACTCTGATCAACGAGTATAGATTCATCAATCTCATCGAGTTCTACTTTTCTTCCAGTCACTTCTTTAGTGAGAAATTCTTTCTCAAGAAAGGTTCCGTTCTTAGCAACAAAGATTTTGCCTTCGGATCTGTAATAGAAAGTGTATCCTATAGTTTCCTTAGGGTATCCTATGAAGACGCATTTCTCCGCTTTGGGTTCTAGCTTGTCCGGTTGTAACTTCTTTACATAGGCTTCGCAACCCCAAACTTTCAGGAACGACAGCTTAGGTTTCTTATTAAACCATAATTCATACGGTGTCGTTTCTACGGATTTTGATGGTGCTCTATTTAAAGTGAATGCGGCTATCTCTAATGCATAACTCCAAAATGATAACGGCAAATCAGTAAGAGACATCATAGAACGAACCATATCTAAGAGAGTTCGATTACGACGTTTGGACACACCGTTTCGTTGTGGTGTTCCCGGCGGTGTCAATTTTGAAAGTATTCCGCATTTCTTTAAATGCATGCCAAACTCATAACTCAGATATTCACCTCCACGATCAGATCGCAGAAATTTAATCTTCTTGTTACGTTGATTTTCTACTTCACTTTGGAATTCCTTAAACTTCTCGAAAGTTTCGGATTTATGTTTCATGAAATAGATATACCCATATCTACTCAGATCATCTGTGAAGGTTAGAACATAACGATAACCACCGCGCGATGCTACGCTCATTGGTCCGCACACATCGGTATGTATGATTTCCAATAAGTCAGTAGCTCGCTCCATTATACCAGAAAATGGAGTCTTAGTCATTTTTCCCATTAGACATGCTTCGCATCTATCAAGTGACTCAAAGTCAAGTGATTCAAGTAATCCATCGGTATGGAGTTTCTTCATGCGTTTCACTCCAATATGACCAAGACGACAGTGCCACATATAAGTAGAATTATCATTTAATTTAATTCGCTTAGCATCAATGTTATGTATATGCGTATCACTACTATCGAGATCTAACAGAAATAAGCCATTCTTTTCAGGTGCTCGACCATAAAAGATATTATTCATAAAAATAGAACAACCAGTATTCTCAGACTTGAATGAATAACCGTCTTGCATTAAACAAGATCCAGATATAATGTTCATGCTCAACGCGGGTACAAAATAACAATTATTTAGGCTTAAAACTAATCCCGAAGGTAGATGTAGAGGAAGTGTGCCGACAGCGATCACATCGACTTTGGATCCGTTTCCAACGCGCATCGTCACTTCATCTTTCAGTAGTCTTCATTTATTCTTTAGTTCCTGTTTCGAGTTACAAATATGAGCAACCGAACCAGTATCAAATACCCAGGTACTAGAACGAGAACCAGTGAGATAAACATCTATAACATGTATATCAGATATACCTTCTTTATTTTTCTTGACAAGGCCGCTCTTTAGATCAGCCAGATACTTGGAGCAATTACGCTTCCAGTGTCCCTTCTCCTTGCAGTAATAGCACTCAGCATCAGGCTTAGGGCCGTTCTTGGGCTTCATAGGAGGCGTGGCAGCTTTCTTGCCACCCTTCTTGAATTTTCCCTTAGACTTGCCCTGTTTCTTGAAACTGGTGGTCTTGTTGACCATCAACACTTGGTGCTCTTTCTTGATCTCAATCTCAGCAGCTTTTAGCATGCCAAAGAGTTCAGGTAACTCCTTGTTCATGTTCTGCATATTGTAGTTCATCACAAAGTTCTTGTAACTTGGTGGCAGTGATTGAAGGACACGATTAATCCCCGGTCTGTTAGGAATCACTATTCCCAAGTCACTGAGTTTCTTCGCATGCCCGGTCATGGCGAGCATATGCTCACTAACGGAGCTGCCTTCTTCCATCATGCATCTGAAGAAGTGTTTCGATGCTTCATAGCATTCCATGGCCGCATGAGTCTCAAATATAGCTTTCAGCTCATTGACCAACTCATGAGGATCGTGGTGCTCAAAACGTATTTGAAGATCGGCTTCCAGACTGTACAGGAGGGCACACTGAACTTGAGAGTACCGAGTTTTCCGAGTCTCGTAAACAGCTTTTACTTCATCGGTTTCAGTTTCTGCAGGAGGGTCACCTAGCGGTGCATCAAGCACAAATTGCAGATTTCCGCCAGAGAGGAAGATCCTCACATGACGGAACCAGTCGGTGAAGTTGCTACCGTTGCTCTTAAGTTTTTCTTTCTCTAGGAACTGGTTAAAATTGATTGGGGATGCCATCTCTACAACATATATTTGCAAAAGTTTAGACTAAGTTTATGACAAATTGAGTTCAAATTTTAATTCAACATAATTAAAAATCTAGGTGAACTCCCACTCAAAACAATATCCCTCGCATTGTCTTAGTGATCACACGAACCAAATCCACCGCACCTAAGTCCGATCATCACGAGACAAGGTGTGATTTCAATGGCGAACACTCAAAGTGTTCATCATATCAACCATATGATTCATGCTCTACCTTTCGGTATCACGTGTTCCGAGACCATGTCTGTACATGCTAGGCTCATCACGGCCACCTTAGTATCCGCATGTGCAAAACTAGCTTGCACCCGTTGTATGCACTTGTTGATTCTATCACATCCGATCATCACGAGATGCTTCGAAACGAGAAGTCTTGGCAACGGTGCTACTAAGGATGAACACTTTATTATCTTGAGATTTTAGTGAGGGATCATCTTATAATGCTACCGTCGCGATCTAAGCAAAATAAGATGCATAAAAGGATTAACATCACATGCAGTTCATATGTGATATGATATGGCCCTTTTGTCTTTGCGCCTTTGATCTTCATCTCCAAAGCACGGACATGATCTCCATCATCTTCGGGCATGATCTCCATCATCGTCGGCGTAGCGTCAAGGTCAATGGCGCCGTCTTCATGATTGTCCTCCATGTAGCAACTATTACAACTACTTTGAAATACTACTCAACATGAAATTTAAAGACAACCATAAGGCTCCTGCCGGTTGCCACAATACAATAATGATCATCTCATACATATTCATCATCACATTATGGCCATATCACATCACCAAACCCTGCAAAAACAAGTTAGACGTCTCTAATTTGGTTTGCATATTTTACGTGGTTTAGGGTTTTCGATAGAGATCTAATCTACCTACGAACATGAACCACAACGGTGATACTAATGTTTTCAATAGAAGAGTAAATTGAATCTTCACTATAGTAGGAGAGACAGATACCCGCAAAGCCTCTTATGCAATACAAGTTGCATGTCGAACGAGGAACAAGTCTCATGAACGCGGTCATGTAAAGTTAGTCCGAGCCGCTTCATCCCACTATGCCACAAAGATGCAAAGTACTCAAACTAAAGATAACAAGAGCATCAACGCCCACAAAACCATTGTGTTCTACTCGTGCAACCATCTATGCATAGACACGGCTCTGATACCACTGTAGGGATTTGTTGCATAGAAAACAAAAAATTTCCTACCGCGAACACGCAATCCAAGCCAAGATGCAATCTAGAAGACGGTAGCAACGAGGGGATTATCGAGTCTCACCCTTGAAGAGATTCCAAAGCCTACAAGATGAGGCTCTTGTTGCTGCGGTAGACGTTCACTTGCCGCTTGCAAAAGCGCGTAGAAGATCATGATCACGATCCCTCCGGCGCCACGAACGGGCAGCACCTCCGTACTCGGTCACACGTTCGGTTGTTGATGAAGACGACGTCCACCTCCCCGTTCCAGCGGGCAGCGGAAGTAGTAGCTCCTCTTGAATCCGACAGCACGACGGCGTGGTGTCGGTGGTGGTGGAGAAATCCGGCGGAGCTTCGCTAAGCGTGCGGGAAGTGGAGGAGCGGGGCGGCTAGGGTTTGGGGAGAGGGGGCGCCGGCCACTAAGGGGTGCGGCCACCTTGTGGTTGTTGGGGTGGCCGGCCCCCTCCCCTTGGCCCTCATTATATAGGTGGAAGCCCTAAGTGTTGGACTACAAGTCTCCGAATAAGACCCGAACCCAAAACCTTCCATGTGATAGGGAAACCTACCCAAGGTGGGAATCCCACTTGGGGTGGGATTCCCCCCTTCCATGTGGGGGCTGGCCGGCCCCCTTAGGGGGGAGTCCACTTGGGACTCTGATGCGTGTGGTTGACACGTCCGTTGGGAACCCCAAGAGGAAGGTGTGATGCGCACAACGGCAAGTTTCCCTCAGTAAGAAACCAAGGTTTAATCGGACCAGTAGGAGTCAAGAAGCACGTTGAAGGTTGATGGCGGCGGGATGTAGTGCGGCGCAACACCAAAGATTCCGGTGCCAACGTGGAACCTGCACAACACAACCAAAGTACTTTGCCCCAACGAAACAGTGAGGTTGTCAATCTCACCGGCTTGCTGTAACAAAGAGTTAACCGTATTGTGTGGAAGATGATTGTTTGCAGAAAACAGTAGAACAAGTATTGCAGTAGATTGTATTTCAGTATAGAGAATTGGACCGGGGTCCACAGTTCACTAGAGGTGTCTCTCCCATAAGATAAACAGCATGTTGGGTGAACAAATTACAGTTGGGCAATTGACAAATAAAGAGAGCATGACCATGCACATACATATCATGATGAGTATAGTGAGATTTAATTGGGCATTACGACAAAGTACATAGACCGCCATCCAACTGCATCTATGCCTAAAAAGTCCACCTTAAGGTTATCATCCGAACCCCCTCCAGTATTAAGTTGCAAAGCAACAGACAATTGCATTAAGTATGGTGCGTAATGTAATCAACAACTACATCCTTAGACATAGCATCAATGTTTTATCCCTAGTGGCAACAGCACAACACAACCTTAGAACTTTCTCACTGTCCTGTGTCAATGCGAGCATGAACCCACTATCGAGCATAAATACTCCCTCTTGGAGTTACAAGCATCTACTTGGCCAGAGCATCTACTAGTAACGGAGAGCATGCAAGATCATAAACAACACATAGATATAACTTTGATAATCAACATAACAAGTATTCTCTATTCATCGGATCCCAACAAACGCAACATATAGAATTACAGATAGATGATCTTGATCATGTTAGGCAGCTCACAAGATCCAACAATGATAGCACAATGGGGAGAAGACAACCATCTAGCTACTGCTATGGACCCATAGTCTAGGGGTAGACTACTCACACATCACACCGGAGGCGACCATGGCGGCGTAGAGTCCTCCGGGAGATGATTCCCCTCTCCGGCAGGGTGCCGGAGGCGATCTCCTGGATCCCCCGAGATGGGATCGGCGGCGGCGTCTCTGGAAGGTTTTCCGTATCGTGGCTCTCGGTACTGGGGTTTTCGCAACGGAGGCTTTAAGTAGGCGGAAGGGCAGGTCAGGAGGCGGCACGAGGGCCCCACACCACAGGGCCGCGCGGCCAAGGGGGGGCCGCGCCGCCCTAGGGTGTGGCCCCCTCGTGGCCCCTCTTCGTCTCCTCTTCGGACTTCTGGAAGCTTCGTGGCAAAATAGGACCCTGGGCGTTGATTTCGTCCAATTCCGAGAATATTTCGTTACTAGGATTTCTGAAACCAAAAACAGCAGAAAACAGCAACTGGCACTTCGGCATCTTGTTAATAGGTTAGTTCCAGAAAATGCACGAATATGACATAAAGTGTGCATAAAACATGTAGATAACATCAATAATGTGGCATGGAACATAAGAAATTATCGATACGTCGGAGACGTATCAGCATCCCCAAGCTTAGTTCTGCTCGTCCCGAGCAGGTAAAACGATAACACAGATAATTTCTGGAGTGACATGCCATCATAACCTTGATCATACTATTTGTAAAGCATATGTAGTGAATGCAGCGATCAAAACAATGTATATGACATGAGTAAACAAGTGAATCATAAAGCAAAGACTTTTTATGAATAGCACTTCAAGACAAGCATCAATTAAGTCTTGCATAAGAGTTAACTCATAAAGCAATAATTCAAAGTAAAAGCATTGAAGCAACACAAAGGAAGATTAAGTTTCAGCGGTTGCTTTCAACTCATAACATGTATATCTCATGGATATTGTCAACATAGAGTAATATAATAAGTGCAATAAGCAAATATGTAGGAATCAATGCACAGTTCACACAAGTGTTTGCTTCTTGAGGTGGAGAGAAATAGGTGAACTGACTCAACATTGAAAGTAAAAGAATTGTCCTCCATAGAGGAAAAGCATCGATTGCTATATTTGTGCTAGAGCTTTGATTTTGAAAACATGAAACAATTTTGTCAACGGTAGTAATAAAGCATATGTATCATGTAAATTATATCTTACAAGTTGCAAGCCTCATGCATAGTATACTAATAGTTCCCGCACCTTGTCCTAATTAGCTTGGACTATCGGATCATCACAATGCACATGTTTTAACCAAGTGTCACAAAGGGGTACCTCTATGCCGCCTGTACAAAGGTCTAAGGAGAAAGCTCGCATTGGATTTCTCGCTATCGATTATTCTTCAACTTAGACATCCATACCGGGACAACATAAACAACAGATAATGGACTCCTCTTTTATGCATAAGCATGTAACAACAATTAATAATTTTCTCATTTGAGATTGAGGATATATGTCCAAAACTGAAACTTCCACCATGGATCATGGCTTTAGTTAGCGGCCCAATGTTCTTCTCTAACAATATGCATGCTTAACCATAGGGTGGTAGATCTCTCTTACTTCAGACAAGACGGACATGCATAGCAACTCACATGAAATTCAACAAAGAGTAGTTGATGGCGTCCCCAGTGAACATGGTTATCGCACAACAAGCAACTTAATAAGAGATAAAGTGCATAATTACATATTCAATACCACAATAGTTTTTAAGCTATTTGTCCCATGAGCTATATATTGCAAAGGTGAATGATGGAGTTTTAAAGGTAGCACTCAAGCAATTTACTTTGGAGTGGCGGAAAATACCATGTAGTAGGTAGGTATGGTGGACACAAATGGCATAGTGGTTGGCTCAAGTATTTTGGATGCATGAGAAGTATTCCCTCTCGATACAGGGTTTAGGCTAGCAAGGCTTATTTGAAACAAACACAAGGATGAACCGGTGCAGCAAAACTCACATAAAAGACATATTGAAAACATTATAAGACTCTACACCGTCTTCCTCGTTGTTCAAACTCAATACTAGAAATTATCTAGACCTTAGAGAAACCAAATATGCAAACCAAATTTTAGCATGCTCTATGTATTTCTTCATTAATGGGTGCAAAGCATATGATGCAAGAGCTTAATCATGAGCACAACAATTGCCAAGTATCACATTACCCAAGACATTAATAGCAATTACTACATGTATCATTTTCCAATTCCAACCATATAACAATTTAACGAAGGACAAACTTCGCCATGAATACTATGAGTAGAAACCAAGGACATACTTGTCCATATGCTACAGCGGAGCGTGTCTCTCTCCCATAAAGTGAATGCTAGGATCCATTTTATTCAAAAAAAAACAAAAACAAAAACAAACCGACGCTCCAAGAAAAGCACATAAGATGTGATGGAATAAAAATATAGTTTCAGGGGAGGAACCTGATAATGTTGTCGATGAAGAAGGGGATGCCTTGGGCATCCCCAAGCTTAGACGCTTGAGTCTTCTTGATATATGCAGGGGTGAACCACCGGGGCATCCCCAAGCTTAGAGCTTTCACTCTCCTTGATCATGTTGCATCATACTCCTCTCTTGATCCTTGAAAACTTCCTCCACACCAAACTTAGAACAACTCATTAGAGGGTTAGCGACAATAAAAATTAACATATTCAGAGGTGACACAATCATTCTTAACACTTCTGGACATTGCATAAAGCTACTGGACATTAATGGATCAAAGAAATTCATCCAACATAGCAAAAGGGGCAATGCGAAATAAAAGGCAGAATCTGTCAAAACAGAACAGTTCGTATTGACGAATTTTATCGAGGCACCAGACTTGCTCAAATGAAAATGCTCAAATTGAATGAAAGTTGCGTACATATCTGAGGATCACTCACGTAAATTGGCATAATTTTCTGAGTTACCTACAGGGGAATACAGCCCAGATTCGTGACAGCAAAGAAATCTGTTTCTGCGCAGTAATCCAAATCTAGTATGAACTTTTCTATCAACGGCTTTACTTGGCACAACAAAACACTAAACTAAGATAAGGAGAGGTTGCTACATTAGTAAACAACTTCCAAGACACAAAATAAAAACAAAGTACTGTAGGTAAAAACATGGGTTGTCTCCCATAAGCGCTTTTCTTTAACGCCTTTCAGCTAGGCGCAGAAAGTGTGTATCAAGTATTATCAAGAGACAAAGTGTCAACATCATAATTTGTTCTCATAATAGAATCAAAAGGTAACTTCATTCTGTTTCTAGGGAAGTATTCCATACCTTTCTTGAGAGGAAATTGATATTTTATATTACCTTCCTTCATATCAATGATAGCACCAACAGTTCGAAGAAAAGGTCTTCCCAATATAATGGGACAAGATGCATTGCATTCAATATCCAAGACAACAAAATCAACGGGGACAAGGTTATTGTTAACGGTAATGCGAACATTATCAACTTTCCCCAGAGGTTTCTTTGTAGAATGATCAGCAAGATTAACATCCAAATAACAGTTTTTCAGCGGTGGCAAGTCAAGCATATTATAAATTTTCTTAGGCATAACAGAAATACTTGCACCAAGATCACATAAGGCATTACAATCAAAATCTTTAACCTTCATCTTAATGATGGGCTCCCAACCATCCTCTAGCTTTTTAGGAATAGAGGCTTCGCGCTCTAGTTTCTCTTCTCTAGCTTTTATGAGAGCATTTGTAATATGTTGCGTGAAAGCCAAATTTATAGCACTAGCATTAGGACTTTTAGCAAGTTTTTGCAAGAACTTTATAACTTCAGAGATATGGCAATCATCAAAATTCAAACCATTATAATCTAAAGAAATGGGATCATCATCCCCAATGTTGGAAAAAATTTCAGCAGTTTTATCACAGGCAGTTTCAGCAGTTTTAGCAGTTTCAGGCAGTTTCTCGCGCTTTGCATTAGAAGTGGAAACATTGCTAACACCAATTCTTTTATTATTATTAGTAGAAGGTGCAGCAACATGTGTAGCATTAGCATTACTAGTGGTGGTAATAGTCCAAACTTTAGCTACATTCTTCTCTTTAGCTAGTTTTTCATTTTCTTCTCTATCCCACCTAGCACGCAATTCAGCCATTAATCTTATATTCTCATTAATTCTAACTTGGATGGCATTTGCTGTAGTAACAATTTTATTATGATGATTTTCATTAGGCAAAACTTTCGATTTCAAAAGATCAACATCAGCAGCAAGACTATCGACTTTAGAAGCAAGTATATCAATTTTCCCAAGCTTTTCTTCAACAGATTTGTTAAAAGCAGTTTGTGTACTAATAAATTCTTTAAGCATGGCTTCAAGTCCAGGGGGTGAACTCCTATTATTGTTGTAAGAATTCCCATAAGAATTACCATAGCCGTTGCCATTATTATAAGGATATGGCCTATAGTTGTTACTAGAATTGTTCCGGTAAGCATTGTTGTTGAAATTATTATTTTTAATGAAGTTTACATCAACATGTTCTTCTTGTGCAACCAATGAAGCTAACGGAACATTATTAGGATCAATATTAGTCCTATCATTCACAAGCATAGACATAATAGCATCAATCTTATCACTCAAGAAAGAGGTTTCTTCGACAGAATTTACCTTCTTACCTTGTGGAGCTCTTTCCGTGTGCCATTCAGAGTAGTTGATCATCATATTATCAAGAAGCTTTGTTGCTTCACCAAGAGTGATGGACATAAAGGTACCTCCAGCAGCTGAATCCAATAAATTCATCGAAGAAAAATTTAGTCATGCAAAGAAGGTTTGGATGATCATCCAAGTAGTCAGTCCATGGGTTGGGCAATTTTTGACCAGAGATTTCATTCTTTCCCAAGCTTGAGCAACATGTTCAGTATCTAATTGTTTAAAATTCATTATGCTACTCCTCAAAGATATAATTTTAGCAGGGGGATAATATCTACCAATAAAAGCATCCTTGCATTTAGTCCATTAATCAATACTATTCGTAGGCAGAGATAGCAACCAATCTTTAGCTCTTCCTCTTAATGAGAAAGGGAACAATTTTAATTTTATAATGTCACCATCTACATATTTATATTTTTGCATTTCACATAGTTCAACAAAATTATTAAGATGGGCAGCAGCATCATCAGAACTAACACCAGAAAATTGCTCTCGCATAACAAGATTCAGTAAAGCAGGTTTAATTTCAAAGAATTCTGCTGTAGTAGCAGGTGGAGCAATAGGTGTGTATAAGAAATCATTATTATTTGTGGTTGTGAAGTCACACAACTTAGTATTTTCAGGGTTGGCCATTTTAGCAACAGTAAATAAAGCAAACTAGATAAAGTAAATGCAAGTAACTAATTTTTTTGTGTTTTTGATATAGCAAACAAGATAGCAAATAAAGTAAAACTAGCAAATAATTTTTTTGTATTTTGATTTAGTGCAGCAAACAAAGTAGTAAATAAAACTAAGCAAGACAAAAACAAAGTAAAGAGATTGAGAAGTGGAGACTCCCCTTGCAGCGTGTCTTGATCTCCCCGGCAACGGCGCCAGAAATTTGCTGCTGGCGTGAAGTTGGCGTGGGAGATAGAAATCTTTGTGGTGTAACTTTTCTTCAGGTCCCCGGCAACGGCGCCAGAAATTTGCTTGATGCGTGTGGTTGACACGTCCGTTGGGAACCCCAAGAGGAAGGTGTGATGCGCACAGCGGCAAGTTTCCCTCAGTAAGAAACCAAGGTTTAATCGGACTAGTAAGAGTCAAGAAGCACGTTGAAGGTTGATGGCGGCGGGATGTAGTGCGGCGCAACACCAGAGATTCCGGCGCTAACGTGGAACCTGCACAACACAACCAAAGTACTTTGCCCCAACGAAACAGTGAGGTTGTCAATCTCACCGGCTTGCTGTAACAAAGAGTTAACCGTATTGTGTGGAAGATGATTGTTTGCAGAAAACAGTAGAACAAGTATTGCAGTAGATTGTATTTCAGTATAGAGAATTGGACCGGGGTCCACAGTTCACTAGAGGTGTCTCTCCCATAAGATAAACAGCATGTTGGGTGAACAAATTACAGTTGGGCAATTGACAAATAAAGAGAGCATGACCATGCACATACATATCATGATGAGTATAGTGAGATTTAATTGGGCATTACGACAAAGTACATAGACCGCCATCCAACTGCATCTATGCCTAAAAAGTCCACCTTCAGGTTATCATCCGAACCCCCTCCAGTATTAAGTTGCAAAGCAACTGACAATTGCATTAAGTATGGTGCGTAATGTAATCAACAACTACATCCTTAGACATAGCATCAATGTTTTATCCCTAGTGGCAACAAAGACAACACAACCTTAGAACTTTCTCACTTCGTCCCAGGTGTCAATGCAGGCATGAACCCACTATCGAGCATAAATACTCCCTCTTGGAGTTACAAGCATCTACTTGGCCAGAGCATCTACTAGTAACGGAGAGCATGCAAGATCATAAACAACACATAGATATAACTTTGATAATCAACATAACAAGTATTCTCTATTCATCGGATCCCAACAAACGCAACATATAGAATTACAGATAGATGATCTTGATCATGTTAGGCAGCTCACAAGATCCGACAATGATAGCACAATGGGGAGAAGACAACCATCTAGCTACTGCTATGGACCCATAGTCCAGGGGTAGACTACTCACACATCACACCGGAGGAGACCATGGCGGCGTAGAGTCCTCCGGGAGATGATTCCCCTCTCCGGCAGGGTGCCGAAGGCGATCTCCTGGATCCCCCGAGATGGGATCGGCGGCGTCTCTGGAAGGTTTTCCGTATCGTGGCTCTCGGTACTGGGGTTTTCGCAATGGAGGCTTTAAGTAGGCGGAAGGGCAGGTCAGGAGGCGGCACGAGGGCCCCACACCACAGGGCCGCGCGGCCAAGGGGGGGGCCGAGCCGCCCTAGGGTGTGGCCCCCTCGTGGCCCGTCTTCGTCTCCTCTTCGGACTTCTGGAAGCTTCGTGGCAAAATAGGACCTTGGGCGTTGATTTCGTCCAATTCCGAGAATATTTCGTTACTAGGATTTCTGAAACCAAAAACAGCAGAAAACAGCAACTGGCACTTCGGCATCTTGTTAATAGGTTAGTTCCAGAAAATGCACGAATATGACATAAAGTGTGCATAAAACATGTAGATAACATCAATAATGTGGCATGGAACATAAGAAATTATCGATACGTCGGAGACGTATCAGACTCCTCCCCCTCTAGGGTTGGCCGGCCATGGAGGTGGAGTCCCTTTGGGACTCCGCCTTCCATAGTGGTTTCTTCCGGACTTTTCTAGAACCTTCTAGAACCTTCCATAGAACCTTCCGGATCATTTTAAATCTTATAAAATGACTTCCTATATATGAATCTTATTCTACGGACCATTCCGGAACTCCTCGTGATGTCCGGGATCTCATCCGGGACTCCGAACAAATATTCGAACTCCATTCCATATTCAAGTTCTACCATTTCAACATCCAACTTTAAGTGTGTCACCCTACGGTTCGTGAACTATGCGGACATGGTTGAGTACTCTCTCCGACCAATAACCAATAGCGGGATCTGGAGATCCATAATGGCTCCCACATATTCAACGATGACTTTAGTGATCGAATGAACCATTCACATACGATACCAATTCCCTTTGTCACGCGATATTTTTCTTGTCCGAGGTTTGATCATCGGTATCTCTCTATACCTTGTTCAACCTCGTCTCCTGACAAGTACTCTTTACTCGTACCGTGGTATGTGGTCTCTTATGAACTTATTCATATGCTTGCAAGACATTAGACGACATTCCACCGAGAGGGCCCAGAGTATATCTATCCGTCATCGGGATGGACAAATCCCACTGTTGATCCATATGTCTCAACTCATACTTTCCGGATACTTAATCCCACCTTTATAACCACCCATTTACGCAGTGGCATTTGATGTAATCAAAGTACCTTTCCGGTATAAGTGATTTATATGATCTCATGGTCATAAGGACTAGGTAACTATGTATCGAAAGCTTATAGCAAATAACTTAATGACATGATCTTATGCTACGCTTAATTGGGTGTGTCCATTACATCATTCATACAATGATATAACCTTGTTATTAATAACATCCAATGTTCATGATTATGAAACTAATCATCCATCAATCAACAAGCTAGTTAAGAGGCATACTAGGGACTCTTTGTTGTTTACATATCACACATGTACTAATGTTTCGGTTAATACAATTATAGCATGGTATATAAACATTATCATAAACATAAACATATATAATAACCACTTTATTATTGCCTCTAGGGCATATCTCCTTCAACCCCATGGACCAATATGTAGTTCAAAAGAAGCGCCAGAGTTTGCTGATCGTTCTGGTAGAAGGAATCGAGAAGAGGCCTTACCAATCGAGCGAATTTCGGCAATTCCTTCCACGGTGGTTCGCCGGAATCCACGACGCCGTGCTCGCGTCTGACCACCCCAAGCCTCACCAAGCCTTCCATCGACTCGAGGTTAATCCCACGCGTCTCCAGAACCTCTTATTATGTCCTAGGATTGTCGGTAGCCTCAGTTCCGATACTCGCCGGAATCGCACCGCCGCAGGCTTGCTCTCCGGCGAGGCTCCGGTGACCCCCTCGAGTAGCCGTCACCACCATTCAATTCCGCGCGTCACAGGGGTTCGTTAGAAGCTAACCGCGCGTTCCGGGATGCACTAAATCGGTGGTGCCACCCTCAACTGGCCGCCGGCGTCAAGCCGCCGGCGAGTGGGTGACGTGGCCGTGGCCCTCCCCATGTTGACTTGGTCTTTGCCTGCGTGGCAAACGACCCAGTCAAGGGCCCCACGTGTCTGCGTCTGTGGGTACAAACCCAACCGGTACATTTAGTATTTACAGTTATAAATACTTTTGAAATTCATATAAATATTCCTGAAAATAGTAGAAACTTTTAAAATTCATATCTAATTCAATTTAGCTCGGAAAAATATAAATAAGATATTAAAATTCTTAGAAAAGAAAACTCTATCCAATAAAAATATAATATGAAATTTTTATTTTTAATAAAAATTTAATTATTTAATACTTGTTATTTAAGCTTTTAATTTTAATTCTAAATTCACTTAAATTCAATAATTAGTAAAAATTTCCAAAAGTAAAGAAAAACCAGTAAATAAATAAAGAAAACATTAAGACTAATTTTCTTTATTTGTTATTTTGTTAAATCATTATTAGAGAGATTTAAACCCTAATTAATAATTACCTTAATTATTAATTGTTTAAAAATAATAAAATGCCAAATTCAATATTATTTTTATTCCCAAGTTATTAATAACTTCAACTTTAAATTGAAGTTATTAATCATAGAACTACATGGTAAATAGCAAACCCTAATTCCATATTGAATGATAGTACAACCCTATCATTTCATGCGAAACCCTAACTCCATCAGGAACCCTAGTTCCACTATTACATGTGAAACCTAAATAGTTTCCAAACCTAAACCCAAGTTCACATGTGATCATATTACGTCAATAATAGTCATATAACCATAGTTGTCGTCGTGGCGAACGAGCAGATGCCATGGGATGGCTTAAGTTGGGGCCGAATGGGCGCAAGAGGATTCGGGGGAGGGTTTGTGATTAGATGGGATGAACTTCCGGATGCTTTCCTCAAGAACTCAGCCAAAGGCAAGGATACAAGAAGAAACACACAAGGAAGAACTCTGCTCTAGATCACGATCTTCATTGATCTCAACATGAGTACAAGTTTCTGGATACAAGGTTCACCTAGAGACTGATCCTCTTTGATACGGGTGTGCCCCCTCTCCTTATATAGGGGAGAGGGTGGCTTACAGAGCAAGAAACCCTAATGGAATCTTTGACTGGACAAACTACTTTACAAAGTAACTTTAATCATAGATGACGTCGGGGTCTTCTTTAAACAGGGAGGCTGACGTCCTCCGGCTTCTTTCTTCGTCACCCTTCTCTTTGGCGCCAGGGCTTCGATTAAAGCCACTTTGTTTAGCTCATCCTTGTCCTCTAGCTCTGAAGAGAATCTTTGACCAGTCTTGCCGACATGCTCCTCTTTCCGGTAGCCCGGTATCTTCTTCATCCGGTTCCGGTATACCCCTCTGGGGATACCGGCCTGGCCTTACTTAGCCAAACACTTATCTCTGTGCTCCGGTATAAACATTAAACTGGTATCTTGATAGCTCAAACCATCCGGTTTGGCATGCCTTTGGCATACCGGGGGTCATCCCCCCAACATTAGTCCCCGAAGCTGGTATAGTCTGGTGGATTCTATCCAACAGACCATGCCAGGTTCTCATATCCTAGGATACCGGTTTAATCTTTCCGGCGGTTAGCTCAGATCCGGCATCTTTGCCCGGACTCACGTTCTCTCTCTTTGCAAGGTATTTTCCGGTATCTTAGTCATTAAACACCTCCTCGGCGAAGTCGAGAATTTCTCGGGCCCCGCGCCTGTCAGTGACATGCGGACTGTGACTGACGCGCCAGTGTCAGGGGTCACTTCCCTTCGGCTTCTGCGCTCGCATTAACTGCTGCACAACGGATCCTGGCCACCGTTCTGGATCCGTGTGGCCTCCCTGTGGCTTTCCGCTTTCTTCGCGTGTATCACTGTGCCACATGGCGGCCCGCGGCGCGAACCGTCGCGGCCCAACGGTTCTCGGCCCACTTCTCCCTCTTCCTTTATAAGGCGAAACTGCCCCTTCTTCTTCCTCTTCTCGCATTCCCCACTTCCTCGTGCACAGAGTTCTCCGCTTCTTGCGCCTCCGCCGCTCCGTTTGTCGTTCGAGCTTCGCCGCCTGGAGAACCCTCGCTGCCGCTCCGCCGGTCTTCGCCGAACTTCGCTGCGCGGAGAGTCCTCGCGGTGCTCCTCTCGCGGCCGTGGCATTAGTGCTTCCTCAAGCTTCTCTCCACCTCACCATCGCCGGACCTCGTCGGCAACCGCAAGCTCGCCGCTTCACCAGCGAACCTCTTCCTCTGTGACTCCGCCGCCTCAGGTCAGGCTTAACTCTCATCTGCCCCCCTTTTGCTTGCTTTCTAGATCTTGGGCCGGTAGTGTATTTACTTCCTCTTTTCTTTTGTTTTTTCTCTTACTCGTAGATCTTCGCGCAAGGGTAGATCGTGGGATTTGTGTTTTTTCAAGTCTAATCTCATGTCTAGCGAAGAATCTTCCTCCGCTTCCTCTTCCAGTAGCCAACATAGTCAATCCTCCGACGGTTTAACCGCCGATCTTGTCCAGATGGACATTGATGCCGGTAGCAACCAAGAAGCCGGTAGCTCTAGCCAAGCTTCCGGCGTAGATCCTGCCGGTATCACACGCGGGGCCTGGATGGGCTCCAACGTTAGCCAGTACGAGATTGACTGGCTTTACCGGTCCAGAAGGATTCCGGAGGGAGTATCCTGCCGACTTCCTGGCGACGAGATCCAACTGGTGCTCGAGCCCGGTGAACATGTCGTTTTTCTCGCTCACTTTGAGCGCGGCTTCGGCCTCCCCGCCTCCGAGTTTTTCCGGAGTTTTCTCGATTTTTACCAACTTCAACCCCACCATCTTCCCGGCAACGCCGTTTTCTACCTCTCTTGCTATGCCACCTTTATGGAGGCTTATATCGGCATTCGTCCCACTCGCGAGACGTTTGCCCGTTTCTTTGCTCTTCGGATCAATTCCGTTCAGGGCAAGGAAATTCCTAAACCCAAACCCCCCGTACAATGCGGGTCTTGTATCATCGGCTCCCGCCAAGGGAGCCCTTTCTTCAAGTTTTCCGGTCTCGAGTCCTGCCGTTTATGGCAAGGGACCTTCTTCTATGTGAAGAACGACGGCGCCGCAGATCTCATCAATCTGCCACCATTTAATCCGGCGCCGGCCAGAAAAATCAACTGGAGCTACAACCCGAAGACAGATCACATCGAAACAAACTGGGTGATACGCTTCATGGAGAAGCTGATGAAGGAGACTAACATCTGCTCCGATGATATTATCCGTGCCTTCATCTCGCGCCGGGTGCTTCCTCTTAAGCGCCGCGCTCACAAGATGAGCGAGATGTATGGTCCCGGTGATCCTACCAAGATCACCGGACTTCCTCTCAGCAAGAAGGACATTGTCCTCAAGGCTAGGCAGATCTGCCAGACTGCCATGCCGGATGATTGGGAATGGGGCTTCCGGCCTCTCAGTTCCACTAACCCTCCAACTCAAGAAGTAAGAGTTTGTGTAACCCGGGTTGCTGTACCGGTAACTTTTATGCTGTGGCTAACCCTTTTTTCTTTTGTTTTCAGGCCACGGACCGCTTCCCCCGCATTGACGCAGATCGGCGAGGCCCTTGCCGGAAGCGTGCTCTGGACAAGGTCGACCCGGACCCCTACATTCATTGGCAGGACCTGAAGATCGGCCGGACGCCAGCCTCGCGCCTCGGTAAATCTCCACCTGAGGCATCCGGCTCCACCGATGATCTGACCTTGCTCGAGGTAGCTTTTCTTTTAGTTCTCTCATACTCTTCTGATATTGTTCCTCTGTAAATGTTCCCTCAGCTAGCTCCAACCCGCAGATCCACGAGCACGCGCCCCCCTGCAGGCCGAGGCCGGCCACGAGTTTGTGGAGAAGCTGATGGCCCAGGGCCAGAAGAACAAGGCTCCAGCCTCTGACGCCGGTTCGAGCCAGGCCCCTGCATCCAAGCGCTTCCGGACTGAACCCTTTGCGGGGAAGGTCGCAGGCGTGAGGCGCTACAAGAGCAGGCAGATGCCGACCTCTTCTGGGTAAGGCCCCGTTTCTCTGCTTGTTTTGTTTTTACTAAGTTCTTTTCCGGTTGCTTTTTTCCAACCCTTTCTTTTTCTCTCTTTCAGCCCTGCGCTCAAGCTCGGCCCCAGGCCTGAGGGCTCTGCTGGATCCGCAAGGACCTCAACCCCTCCTCCTCACTCAAGCCCGGCACCATCTGGTGCCGGCAACATTTCTTCCTCTCCTCTGGGAGGCACTTCAAGTTCGGGGCGCGCAGACGAGGACCTTGTCTCCCCTCCCGAGAACCAAGACACCGGCGCCAGCAACATCGGCGCCGAAGAAGAAGCTGCCGGGCGGGCGGAACCTCTGGTTCCTCCCGTCCTAGAAAAGAAGAAGAAGAAGACCAAGACGTCTTCCCCCTCCAGAGCCGCGAGCTCCAACCCGGGTGACGCGCCTGACGCTCCCCCTTCTCCGAAGACCGCTCCAACGCCACCGCCGGAAGCTCCTCGCACCGAGCCAGCCGGTGCCACTCCAACGCCACCGCCGCCCAAGACCTTGACGCTCGTCAAGGGGAAGGCAACGGCCTCCAGCGCCCCCTCCGGCGGCCAGAAGCCCTTGGTGCTGCACGTCGCCCGCGCCGCTAGCGCTGCCGGCGAGAAGGCCACCGGCCTGCTTGGCCGGATCACCGAGTTCCAGCGCGAAGGCCGGGAGCTGGGGCACTTGCTGCCCTACGCGGAGAAGTGGAACGCCGCGGACGTGTCCAAGGCGACTCGCGGCCTGGGCAAGGACCGGCTACCGGCGCCTGACCCTGCTGGTGAGCGGTGCTCAGAGGAGCACTTTATGCGGCTGCGTCGGGCCGTCAAGGAGCTGGACAGCGCGTGGTTTGATGCCACGAATAACATGATGGTAAGTCTCACAAAGCCTGTTCCATTTTTTGATTTATCTTGGTTTCTCTTCTTCTGGCTTCCTTGAACTTTCAACTTTATGCCGGTTTCTCTTTTTTGCTGAATCTTGTCTATCCTCCCAGTCCCCGAGTTTCGTGTTGAGAGCGTAGCTCTTAGCACGAAACTTAGGTGAAAATGCGCGAAACCGGCATAGCCAGTCTCCGAGTTTCGGGTTAAGATCTTTGCACTTAGCGCGAAACTTAACTAGAAACACGCGAAACCGGCATAGCCAGTCCCCGAGTTTCGGGTTAAGATCTTTGCTCTTAGCGCGAAACTTAACTAGAAACGCGCGAAACCGGCATAGCCAGTCCCCGAGTTTCGGGTTAAGATCTTTGCTCTTAGCGCGGAACTTAACTAGAAACGCGCGAAACCAGCATAGCCAGTCCACGAGTATCGGGTTAAGATCTTTGCTCTTAGCGCGAAACTTAACTAGAAACACGCAAAATCGGCATAGCCAGTCCCCGAGTTTCGGGTTAAGAACTTTGTTCTTAGCGCGAAACATAGCTAACATCTTTTCCTTGAACAGACCACGGCTGACGCTCGGAAGATCCTCTTTGAGGAGATTCTTTGGGAGCACCGGGACCTCGCTGAGGCACACAGCAAGTGCCAAGGTAAACTTCTGCACCTCCGGCATCTTCTTACCGGAAGTTTTTCTTTCTCTTAGTACTTATGATTTTCTACTTGAACAGCTATCCTGGAAGCTTCTATTGAGGCCCTCCGTACTCAGCTTGCCGCCGCCCAAGGTATTGCTTCCTGTTTTCCAGTTGGCTTGCTCCCTCTTCGTTTTATCAGTACAACTTTACTAACATTTTCTTTCCGGGTTCCAGAGGAAAAGGACCAGCTCATCCGGCAGCATCAGGAGGATCTGAGCGCCCAGAGATCCATCTCGAAGGAGCTCAAGGATCAGCTTATCCAGCTTGGTCATGACCATAACAAGGCGCTGAAGGCCGCTGAAGCCGCTGCGGAGGCCAAGCTGCATGAGACGCTGGAGGATGCTGGCAATGCCAATGTGGTGTTGCAGGCTGAGCTGGAGGAGGCCGCCAAGGCGCCGAAGGCAGCCGAGGACAAGGCCGCGCGGCTGGAGGCGGAACAGAAGGAGTACAACCTTCTGGTTACGCAGACTAACGCGCGTGCCCTCCGTAAGTTTCTCTTTTTGCCTTTCCGGTTTCTGCTTATAAGCTTATCTGTTCCGGTAGCATGTGCTTAGCTTCTTTTCTTTGTCGTGCAGGGCTCTTCCCGGACTCCCAGGCGTTTGCTGTGAAGAAGGTTGGAGAGTGCCGGGTGGCACAGGCATATGAGAACCTGGGTGCACCCTGGGATCCCTATGACCACCTAGTTGCGCTGAACGCGCGGGTCTCCCACATGCGCTGCGTGGATCGGAACCTCTCTGACATTCCGCAGGTGGCCATCCAGCTCTACAAGACTCTCTGGCCTGGAGAAGAAGTGCCAGACACCTTCTCCCTCATCAGCGACCGCCTGAAGGGTGCCGGCCGAAGGATCCGGGAGTGGCAGTGCTCTGCTGCCCGTGCCGGAGCAGACTCAGCGCTTCGCGTTGCCTGCTCCTGGTACCCGTAGCTAGATCTGGACGCCCTCATCGGAGTGCGTGAACAAGCTGAAACCGACCTGGACCCGGTCCTCACCGTGAAGCGGCAGGATCGAGCGTACCGGATCGCGGAGTACGCTGACATGCGCACCTTCATCCCCCCTCCTCCAGACGTCAAGGACTATCTGAGCGACGAGGAGGAAGGTGAAGATGCTGAGGAGGCCGGAGCCGGTGACGCGCCTCCAGAGGGTCCTGACGCCAATGACGCTCCTCCCGAAGCCCCTGTTGCCTGAATATTGCATGTTATCTGATTGCCTGTGATATGCTCGTTTGTCCTGTTCAACTTTGAAACATTGTCGGTTAAATTCTACCCCGGTATGCCGGGGTTCGTGATGTAAAACTTAATCTCCCTTTTGGTTGTGGTACAACAGTTCATGCCGGTATGCTATACTGGTAGTTAATTAACTTATGCTTGCCTTAGCATATTTGCTTGTTGATTTGCTTTTTCTTGCACTGCAAAAGATTCCAAAATTGCTTCTGCATTCAATTCAATGCACATTTGGCTCTTTTGCTTTGGCTCTGCCTGCCTTCTCTGGGCGTTCTTTGGCGTATGAGCACAAAGTTCTTTTACCAAACAAGCACTTTCTTGAACTTAGAAATAACTCGAGATTTTTGCAAAAAAACGGTTTAACCGGGGTTAGTTAAACTTTCCCGGATTGTTCGTTCCCACTCTCTCTTTTCGCAGTTCGCGTGCTTAATTGCTACCGGTTTATCTTGCTTGCCATGAAGCCGGGTTGCGGACAGCAGCAGAGTCGAAGACTCCGGTAGGTTTAGCACGCTACTAAACCGAAAAGAAAAAATGTTCACTAAGCAACCGGTCGAACTGAAAAAATAAACATATTGCATGCAACTTTTAGGGGTAGTCCCCGAGATTCATTCGAGGTTCCGACATCTTTTATTCATAGCATATAAGGTACAAAAAAGGAACTTCTTACACCACAACTTCAAGAGTAGAATGGACGCAACAGGGCTACGTTCCATGGACGCTTGCTCTCCTCTCCGGACCTGTCCGCCTTTCCTTTTTTCCACTCCTGTGCATCGATTAAGTAATAGGCATCATTGTGGAGAGCCTTGCTCACCACGAAGGGACCTTCCCACGGAGGTGAAAGCTTATGTCGGTCTTCAGTGCGCTGCACTAGGCGTAGCACCAGATCTCCTTCCCGGAATACTCTCGGGTTAACCTTCCGGCTATGATAGCGTCTGAGGTTTTGCTGGTAAATGGTTGTTCTTGCCAATGCCAATTCTCTTGCTTCTTCTAGCAAGTCCACATCGTTTTCTCTGGCCTCTTTGACCTCTTGCTCAGTATAGAGCTGCACTCTTGGTGAGTCATGGATGATGTCGGTTGGTATGACCGCTTCTGCTCCATAAACCATGAAGAATGGAGTGTATCCGGTGGACCGGTTTGGAGTTGTTCTTATGCTCCACAACACTGATGGTAGCTCATCGAGCCAACACCCCGGTGACTTTTCCACCGCCTCGATGAGTCTTGGTTTGATACCGGAAAGTACCAACGCGTTCGTTCTTTCCACCTGGCCATTGCCTTGTGGGTGTGCTACCGAGCACAGATCCAACCGGATGTTGTTATCCTCACAAAATCTTTTGAACTCACCTTGAGCAAAATTGGTTCCATTGTCTTTGATGATGCTATGCGGGTAGCCATACCGCAAAATGACATCTTTTAAGAACTTCACCGTTGTGCGCCCATCACACTTTGCGATAGGTTTCACTTCTAGCCACTTGGTGAACTTGTCTACCATGACCAAGATGTGAGTCATGCTGCTTCTTGCAGTCTTGAATGGGCCAACCATATCAAGGCACCAAACAGCAAATGGCCATGTTAGCGGTATAGTTTTTAAACCGGATGCTGGGGTATGCTTTTGCTTGGCGTACCTCTGGCACCCATTGCATTTTCTTACCAAATCCTCAGCATTTTCCAAAGCAGTAGGCCAGTAGAACTCATGCCGGAATACTTTTTCTACCAATGCCCTTGATGAAGCGTGGTGCCCACATTCTCCCTGGTGAATCTCCTCAAGCATTTCTTTTCCTTCTTCCGGTTCCACACACCTTTGAAGGACACCGGTTACACTTCTCTTGTACACCTCGCCATTGATGATGGTGTATGCCTTGGACCTCCTCTGGATCCTTCTGGATTCATTTTCGTCATCCGGCAAGGTGCCGTTGATCAGGAATTCCTTAATAGGTTTAACCCATGACGGTGCCTCCCGAACCAGAAACACCGGTGCGTCTATCTCCATGTTATCCACCAGCATTGTTTCTTCCGGTATAGCTGCAACAGTCCCCGAGCTTGCCGGTGCAGTCCCCGAGTTTGCCGGAGCAGTCCCCGAGCTTGCTGGAACAGTCCCCGAGCTTGCCGGAACAGTCCCCGAGTTTGCCGGAACAGTCCCCGGGTTCACTTCATCGATATCCATGGGTACCACATGTGATTCCGGTACAAAAATTGATTCCGATTCCGGGCTTGGTTTGATCGATGGTACTCTTAAGTGTGCCAAGGCTATTCCGGGAGGAATTTCTTGCCTAGATGAGCCCAGCTTGGACAAAGCATCCGCGGCCTCGTTTTCCGCTCGTGGCACATGGTGAAACTCACAGCCTTCAAAGAAGCCGGCAATCTTTTGCACGTGAAACCGGTACGAAGCCATGTTTGCATCTTTTGCGTCCCAATCTCCGGAACATTGTTGCACCACGAGATCTGAATCCCCGTAGCAAATGATCCGGTGCACACCGATTTCTTTTGCGACCTTAAGTCCATGTATCAGAGCTTCGTACTCAGCGACATTGTTTGATGCCCTGAAATGCACTTGCAGAACATACCGGAGACGATCTCCCTTAGGTGAGGTAAGCACCACACCGGCACCTAGACCCTCTTTGAGTTTGGATCCGTCAAAGTGCATCTTCCAGTACTCTATTCTTTGATCCGGTGGCTTGTATTGCATTTCCGCCCAATCAACAAGGAAATCAGCCAAAGCTTGCGATTTTATGGCATCTCTTCTTTCATAGACCGGTACGTACGGTGATATCTGGATCGCCCACTTGGCAATCCTACCGCTAGCATCTTTGTTGCACATGATATCGGAAATGGGCGCCTCGCTCACCACTTTCATGGGGTGCTCCTCAAAGTAATGCTTAAGCTTGGTGCCGGCCATGTACACGCCATAAGTCATTTTCTGGAAGTGAGGGTAGTTTTGTTTTGAGAGGGAGAGCACCTCGCTCAGGTAGTATACCGGCCTCTGGACGGTTTTTCCTTCCTCTTCTCTTTCAACTACAACCACTACACTCACAACCCGGTTTGTTGCTGCTATGTATAATAGCATAGGCTCTCTTTCTAGAGGTGAAGCCAGTATTGGCGCTGTGGCCAACATTGTTTTTAGCTCTTTAAACGCCGCGTCTGCCTGAGGGGTCCAGACGAACGTATCGGATTTCTTCATGAGAGCATACAGTGGCAGAGCTTTTTCTCCCAACCTGCTTATAAACCGGCTTAGTGATGCCAAGCTACCGGTGAACTTTTGCACGTCCTTGAGATCGCGCGGTATAGTCATTCTTTCAATTGCCCGGATTTTTACCGGATTGACCTCAATGCCCCGGCTTGATACGAGAAAACCAAGCAGCTTGCCGGCAGGGACACCGAAGGTGCATTTTGCCAGATTGAGTTTCATCCGGAATCTTCTCAAGTTATCAAATGTTTGCCGGAGGTCATCAATTAAGGTTTCTTTTACGTTGGTTTTTACCACAACATCGTCCACATAGACTTGCACGTTTTTTCCGATCTGATCAAACAAGCATTTTTGCATACAGCGCTGGTACGTTGCACCAGCGTTGCGCAAACCAAAAGGCATAGTGACATAGCAATAAGCCCCGTGCGGGGTAATGAATGCAGTTTTTATTTGATCTTCCTTTTTCAAGGGGATTTGGTGGAAACCGGAATAAGCATCCAAGAAAGACAACAGCTCACACCCTGCAGTGGAATCAATCACTTGATCGATCCGAGGTAAAGGGAAAGGGTCTTTCGGGCAAGCTTTGTTCAGGTTGGTGTAGTCGATGCACATGCGCCACACCTTTGGATCTTTTGCTTCCATGTTCTCTTCTTTCTTCTTCTCGACCAGCACCGGATTGGCTAGCCACTCAGTGTGCAGTACTTCCACGATGAAACCGGCAACCAGTAACTTTGTCACTTCTTCTCCAATGATCTTTCTCCTGTCTTCAGCAAACCGGCGCAGCGGCTGCCTTACCGGCTTTGCATATTTCCGGACATTTAATGAGTGCTCAGCCAGCTCCCTCGGAACACCTACCAAGTCGTCAGTAGACCAGGCAAAGATATTCCGATTCTCATGGAGGAAGCTGACGAGCGTGCTTTCCTATGCCTCATTCATGCCGGCACCGATACGAACAGTGCGCTCAGGGTAAGCCGGGTCCAGCACAATGTCCTTTGTTTCTTTTGTCGGCTTGAATGCCGGTGTGCCCAGGTTTGCACTCATTGCCGCTAAGCTCAGCTGTGAAGATTGAGCCAGCGCAACCGTAGTTTGCATCCTCCTCTTTTCCTCTGCGATCACCAGCGATTCTGCCAGGTTTGATCTGGCTGAAGCTGTTTCCAGTGAGACTTTGTAGTTTCCCACCACAGTTAAGGGTCCTCGAGGTGCCGGCATCTTCATCTTGAGATAGGCCGTGTGAGTTGAGGCCATGAAAGCAGCCAACGCCGGTCTCCCCAACAATGCATGGTAAGGACTTTCTAAGTCCACCACCTCGAACTCGAGGTTTTCAACCCGGCAGTTGTCACGTCCTCCAAACGACACATCCACCCGGACTTTTCCAACCGGCGCACAGGACAGGCCCGGAACGATTCCATGGAAAGTTGTACGAGTTGGCTGAAGCATGTTTTCTGTTATGCCCAGCATGTTCATGGTGTGCCGGTACATGATGTTTATGCTGCTCCCATTGTCTATCAGCACCTTGCTGAACTTGACTCGTGCGTTTGGCCCTTGCATGATTGGGTCCAAGACAAGAGCATAGCCACCCGGATTAGGCATGATCTTGGGTGATCCTTGAACGACCACGAGATCTCTTGATCAGACCAAAGCATGTATTTTGGCACTACCGACATCACCGCGTTCACTTCCATAGAACGGCGATGCAGGCTCTGTCTGTCGGTTGGCTCAGTGACGAACACAACGCAGCACATATCCGGGTCATGGTAAACATTCCGGCCCAAAGGTGCCGGTGGAGGCGGTTGGCCATTGCCCTCTCCCACCTGGTTAACTTGCTGGTACTGCTGCCGGTTTGGCTGAGGCTGTACCGGTAAAGCATTTGCCCCGGTAAGCGGTGGTGGTGGTGGTAGCTGCTATTGCCGTAGCATATCTTGTGGTGGTGGTTGCACGGTAGAGCACCCTTGTGCTTGTGCATCTTTCGCTGCTCCCTTGAGCATCAGGTACTTGGTCCAGGTACAATCCTTCGTCAGATGGTTTGACGGGTGAGCCGGATTCGGTGTATGCCACCGGCAAGGTTGATCCATGGCAGCTTCCATGGTGTACTTCGCGGGTTCTTGCGCTTCTTTTCCGCCCTGTGGTTTCTTTTCGACCCAATATTTCTTTGGACCCGCCCATGGCTGCGATCCGGTTCTTTGCCTCTGACTGCCACTGGCCTCAGAGTTTTCTTGTACAGCAGCAACTTGCTGCGGACCGTACCTTCGATCGGGAAATCTTCCCTTCTTTTGTTGTTCTGGTTATCCCGGTGTTGCTCTTGGCGCTGCTGTGGCAGGTTTGATTGCTCCGGCTCAGGTTTCACTGCCGGTTGCATTGGGTCTCCCAACGCATAGTTATCCGCCACGCGTATCATTTCCGCTAGCGTTGTCGGCATGTTCCGCTGCAGCTTTTGCCACAACGGCGAACCTCTTCTGCACCCACTGCTAAACCAAGCAATGGCTTGCGCCTCTATCACCCCTTCACAGGAGTTCCTCGTGGTGTTCCACTGGGCCAGGTAGTCCCGGTCTGTTTCATTCGGGCGTTGTATGCACAGAGCGAGCTGCTGCGGCCGGTTTGGCCTTCGGTAGGTGCTACTGAAGTTGCTCACAAAAGCTTTCTCAAAGTCCAACCAACCATTTATGCTTCCTGCCGGCAAGTTGTTCAGCCAAATTCTTGCCGGTCCTACCAAGAATGATGGTATGATTCTCACGGCCCAACGCCGGTTTCCTCCTCCAGCTACGGTTCCTCCGCCTCCAGCGACGTATACCATGGTCACGTAATCCGCGAGCCAGTCTTCCGGCTTCGTGGTGCCATCGTACGTTTTTGTGTCACGGGGCAACTGGAAGTTGCGAACCGGTGGCCCTTCTTTCATGATTCTTGGACCAAAACACTTTGGGCCCGGAGGACCTTCTGCCTCGATCATTTCCGACAAATATACTCTGTCCAGACGGTGCCTCGCATCCCGTTCTGGCAGGTATCTTTCTCCCAAGCGTTCTCCCAGAGGGTTCCGGTATGCTGCCGGTCTCGTGGAATCAGCCTCATCATAACATTCCGGTACCGAGGCCCTTGCCTGCCGTTACCTCGGGGGAAGCACTTCCTCCTCATCATACGCTGCCCTTGCAGCTTGATAATTTTGCCCAATTTCGTGTCTACCGGCATGATTGTTTCCGGCATAGCCCTCTTTGGCGTAGCCTCTGTTTGCCCCTTGGCTTTTTCTACCGGCATCGTGTTGCCCGGCTTGTTGTTTTCCGGCAAGAACCGGATCGTACACAGTCATCTGCTGCGCATTCATCTCTTTTTCTCTTCTTCTGTCCGGATGGGGGGACGAGGCCTGCCCATGGGACTTGCTACCGGCATTCCGTGTTGAACGCGCGGATTTTGAAGCCACAGCCTTGTTCAGCTTATCAAGCTGCTCAGCGTTCTGCTGCTCGATAGTTTCAAGAAGCTCCCGGATACGCTCTTGTTGTTTTGCCAGAGCGTCCCCGGAAAGCGATTCACACAGCTGTACGGCAGCTTTAGCAACTTTTATAGTTTTATCCGGGCTACTGTACTTAGGTTTCTCTACAATGCTCACAGATGCAGAGGTGCTTTTGCCGGCATGAATTTCCTTACGCAAATCCTGATCTAGATTGCGAGCCTTAAGCCGGTTCTCCGGTATCCTAGCAGCATGAGCGCTAACAGAAGCAAAGCCATGGGCAGCGTTATACTCACGTATGGTTAGGTTCAGCTCGCGCTGCGCCCTGACGACATCCTTGCCGCTCTCGAGCATCTTCTGGCGCTGCGCCTCCAGCTCCGCCTGAGCCGCTGCCGGGTCAATGTTCTATGCGATGGGCGTGGCGAGGATGCTCATCGCCGCTTGGAGCGGTGTCTCTGGTAGCGCGGACGATGCTCCCGCAGCGCCTGCGTCGCGCTCGAGCGGTGGTTTGGGCGCGCGGGTTGAAGCCGCACGCCTAGCACCTTCTTCCACAGCTTCTTTGCCGGCGCCGACCACGCCTGCCATCATCACCTCCACGCTGCCGGGTGCGCGGCCTGCCTGTAGCCACCTTGGCGGATCCGGCGCCACCAGCACCGGCGAGGGGCGCTGGCGCATAGGAACGGTGCCGAAGTAGATGCGGTGGCTGCCGAACTCGATGATGCGGCCGTTCTTGGGGAAGATGCCGCCGTTGGCGAAGCAGCCCGCGTTGTCGTTGATGAAGTCCATGGCGTAGATGCGCTGCACCAGCGCGGACACCGTGGCGAACGAGCAGATGCCATGGGATGGCTTAAGTTGGGGCCGAATGGGCGCAAGAGGATTCGGGGGAGGGTTTGTGATTAGATGGGATGAACTTCCGGATGCTTTCCTCAAGAACTCAGCCAAAGGCAAGGATACAAGATGAAACACACAAGGAAGAACTCTGCTCTAGATCACGATCTTCATTGATCTCAACATGAGTACAGGTTTCTGGATACAAGGTTCACCTAGAGACTGATCCTCTTTGATACGGGTGTGCCCCCTCTCCTTATATAGGGGAGAGGGTGGCTTACAGAGCAAGAAACCCTAATGGCATCTTTGACTGGACAAACTACTTTACAAAGTAACTTTAATCATAGATGACATCGGGGTCTTCTTTAAACAGGGAGGCTGACGTCCTCCGGCTTCTTTCTTCGTCACCCTTCTCTTTGGCGCCAGGGCTTCGATTAAAGCCACTTTGCTTAGCTCATCCTTGTCCTCTAGCTCTGAAGAGAATCTTTGACCAGTCTTGCCGACATGCTCCTCTTTCCGGTAGCCTGGTATCTTCTTCATTCGGTTCCGGTATACCCCTCTGGGGATACCGGCCTGGCCTTACTTAGCCAAACACTTATCTCTGTGCTCCGGTATAAACATTAAACCGGTATCTTGATAGCTCAAACCATCCGGTTTGGCATGCCTTTGGCATACCGGGGGTCATCCCCCCAACAATAGTAGCAACTAAATATTTGCTATGACCACATCAAATGTAGAACCCTATCACTAGCATATTAGCATTCCATGTGTTCATCTTAATCAAATCTAGTGCTTATCCAACCTAGATAATCAAAGTAGGGTTAACCAAGTGTAAACCCTAGATCCTATTTCCAAGACCACCATCCTTAACTATCCATGAGTAGCATCACACCATTGTGATAAACCCTAATAGTAACCATGATTGAAGATTACCTAACCATACTCCACTAAACCCTAGTAGTGTAAGATAATTATCAACCATCCTATTTAGGAGCCAATTATTCCTTACTTAATGGAACCCACAGTAAAACCTAGACCACCTCAACCCTAATTCATATACTTCTTATTACTTAAGAAGCATGTTCTTCGAAAGTTATTCTTTTGAAGAAAATAAAGAATCATCATCAACCTTGCCTAACAGTACCTATAAACCCTAGCTAGCTATCACCAATAAGATGAACCAATCTTGATAGCAACCTTATATGAACAATTGCTTAGAATGCCTAGGCTTAACCCAGCCCTACCAACCCTAGGTGTCGATGAATACAACATTGTTGTGATCCATCTACTACTTATTCCAGACACCAATTAGAACCATAGAATACCATAGAACTCCACAACCCTAATTATTATACTTGTTCTTTATTAAAGAACATGTTCTTCAAAAGTTATTCTTTTGAAGTATATGATAATTAATCATTAACCATGCCATATAGTACTAAAACTGACAACTGTTCTTTACATGTTAACATTATGCCAAATATCATTCTTTGTGTGCTCAATTGATTACTATGCTTTATAATCTACCTATCCATGATACCAAGTAATCCTACCTGAATAAGAACCTTGTTTGTGAATCACTCTAAAAGTGCAACACACCCTGAACTGATCATTACAACTCACTAATCCTAAATCATCGGGGTTAGATCACGCTTAGAGCGATTGCATCTCATACTTATGCATTATTGCATCCTTGCCAATCTTTTAAACATTGTCCTTACTGGACGATGATGCTATTTCAGAATTTGGAGTTATTGCGTATCGAAGACCTTGTCTGCATAATATTGCAGTCAAGAAAGGCAAGTTCATCACTTGCTCATGTCATTTGAGTATCTTTATCAAATTACTTGCAAAGTACTATGATTATCACTATTGCATAAAAACCAAAACCACTATTTTCATAACTATGAATATGACTATGTGGTGGGCAATGGAACCATGGATTGTGTTGATATGGTGGAGGTTCCATTGCAAGGGTTTATATCCATCTAGGATTAAACAACAAATGTCGTCCAGTGATTCTTGTGCCGTAATACCCGTGTTAACCATAAGATCCGGAGTGGGACAGAGTAGTCAAAAGTGTTTCCACCTCTCGTTCATCAATGGATGCGCTTTACCGTAGACACTTGTATCTGTCGGGGGCGAGCGGTAGGCTGGGGAAGCCTTAAGTCCCCACGGCATTGTCCGTAGACACTTGTCGCCCGAAGAACAAGCGGTAGGCTGGGGAAGCCTTAAGTCCCCACGGTATTGCGGTCTAGGATGGGTTGCAGCTACCGGCGAAGGAGTTTGGTTCGATCCTAGACTGTCGTCGTGGTCGGGGTCCACCCTGAAATCTATGGGAATAATGGGACCGGCGAGGACCCAGGGTCGGGGCATGCAACAAAGGGTGGGTGTTCGAGGTAGCGGAGGAACACGATTGGCTAGACCTTATACCGGGCCTCACACCATAGGAAGTGTGGACGGGGAAATTGCCCGGTTGGCACCAAGGTTAAGATCTCTTATGGGTAAAGCAACACACCTCTGCAGAGTGTAAAGAACCGTGACCTGTCACTCCCTGTTCCGGGATATGGAACTGCGAACGCGGCCGGAAAGGAGCTCCATGAAGTTCTAGTAAACCGGTGAAGGCTGACGGACATAGTTCTTCTGAATAAAAGCAACCTTTTGAAGAAATGATTATGAAAACCTGCATTGGTATTAGACTTTCTGGTCTAATGCCGTAGCTAGTGCATTAAACACCTCTTTCCTATAATGAACTTGTTGAGTACGCTCGTACTCATCCCACTCTTAAATCCCCTGCTTAGATATGGAGGCATCGATGGAGGATCTACAGTGCAACTCAAAGATCGAGGAGTCAACAACTACTTCAAGAGACAGGAACCTGTCAGAAGAGTCAAACACCACATCCAACAAGGATAAAACTAGCTTAGCAATAGAAAGGAACTACTTTCCTAAACCTAGCTCCTATTTAGCTAGAATCTATTCATAACCTCTAGAGTTAGTTAAATACTCTACAAGTAGAGTTCGTGATAAGACTAGACTACGAGTCGTTCTTCTGGAGTTTATTTGTAGTTTTACCTCATTGTAAAGTAGGAGGCTGTGATGATCTTATGTAACAGAGTCAATGTTGTAATTCTATAGACATGCCTTGGACCCGCATATGTTTCTGTTGTACCACTCTGAGCGATATAATACCCGTGGAACGGTGTTTCATTGGTGTTATATCAGACTTGCATACTACACCATGCAGTGGTATGCCGGGTCACCACAGACGTGCACGGAAATGTAATATTTCGTAGTTAGGCAACTTGTATTCCGGGTAGGACTCTCCATAGAAACCCTAGATCCTGGCGCCTTTATAAGCCGGATCCCGGGAGCCCTAGAGGCACAATCACAACTCATTGTAACAACACGAAAGCACCCAGATAATTCCAGACAAGTAGTAGTAGGCCCTATCTTCGAGCAGGTGTTCCGATAAATCGCGTACCACCATCCCGAGTGCTCTCCGCCCTATGGTCCCTACATCTTCCCCCCTCCGTGAGGATCCCTCCTCCGGGGTATTGTCGAGTAAGCAACGATAGTTGGCGCCCACCGTGGGGCCAGCGGCGTCTGGAGGCTGGAACCGGGAGGGTTCCGTAATGGGAAGCTTCAACGACACCATCGTTGTGGGGCGTGTTATTTACGTCGGAAACTTTCTGACCGTCCCTCGGGATGAGTTCTGGATTCCGGCTAGGACCGACCCCATCAAGCTCTCCATCGTCCCAATCGGCGGCATCCACGTCTTCATCGGCAAGATCATCTATTCCGATGGAAACGCTCTGGTAAGTAACACTGATGCGACCGCCGCTGAGCAGGACGCAGTCGCGAAGATCTGATTTGGGTCGCAGGAAATTCCTAACGAAGATTCCGCCTTAGATCTGAAAATATCAAAACCCACCCAATCCGCCCCAGAGCAGGAAACAGTGGTGGCGGACCAATGCAGATCCGCCTAGGTTTCCCAGGTGTTAGAGAAGCAAAGGTGCCACTTCGTGCACTGATACGTCTCCAACGTATCTATAATTTCTGATGTTCCATGCTTGTTTTATGACAATACCTACATGTTTTGTTCACACTTTATATCGTTTTGATGCATTTTCCGGAACTAACCTATTGACGAGATGCCGAAGTACCAGTTCCTGTTTTCTGCTGTTTTTGGTTTCAGAAATCTTACACAGGAAATATTCTCGGAATTGGACAAAATCAAGGCCCACGATCTTATAATTCCACGAAGCTTCCAGAACACCGAAGAGGGACCAGAGGGGAGCCAGGGAGGCCCCACACGTGGTGGCGGCGCGGCCAGAGGGGGGGCGCCCCCCTGGATTGTGGAGCCCCCAGACCCCTTCCGACTCCGACTCTTCGCCTATATAAGTCGTCGTGACCTAAAACTTCGAGAAGAATAAGCCACGGTACGAGAAACCTTCCAGAGCCGCCGCCATCGCAAAGCCAAGATTCGGGGGACAGAAGTCTCTGTTCCGGCACGCCGCTGGGACAGGGAATTGTCCCAGGAAGGCATCTCCATCGACACCACCGCCATCTTCATCACCGCTGCTATCTCCCATGATGAGGAGGGAGTAGTTCTCCCCCGAGGCTGAGGGCTCTACCGTAGCTATGTGGTTCATCTCTCTCTTTGTGATCTAGTTGAATATCATCTATGTGCTACTCTAGTGATGTTATTAAAGTAGTCTACTCCTCCTCCATGATGTAATGTTGACAGTGTGTGCATCATGTAGTACTTGGTATAAGCTATGATTGTGATCTCTTGTAGATTATGAAGTTAACTATTACTATGATAGTATTGATGTGATCTATTCCTCCTTACATAGTCTGTCGGTGATGGTGTGCATGCTATGTTAGTACTCGGTATAATTGCGTTGGTCTATCATGCACTCTAAGGTTACTTAAATATGAACATCGAATGTTGTGGAGCTTGTTAACTCCGGCATTGAGGTGCTCTTGTAGCCCTACACAATTAATGGTGTTTGTCATCCAACAAGAGAGTGTAGAGTAGTTTCAGTTATGTGATCAATGTTGAGAGTGTCCACTAGTGAAAGTATGATCCCTAGGCCTTGTTTCCGAACATCGAATCTCCGTTTATTTACTGTTCTACTGCATGTTTACTTGCTGCCATATTTATTTCAGATTGTTATTACCACTCATATTCATCCATATCACTTGCATTTTACTATCTCTTCGCCGAACTAGTGCACCTATACATCTGAAAAGTGTATTAGGTGTGTTGGGGACACAAGAGACTTCTTGTATCGTGATTGCAGGGTTGCTTGAGAGGGATATCTTTGACCTCTTCCTCCCTGAGTTTGATAAACCTTGGGTGATTCACTTAAGGGAAACTTGCTGCTGTTCTACAAACTTCTGCTCTTGGAGGCCCAACACTGTCTACAGGAATAGAAGCGTGCGTAGACATCAAGCTATTTTCTGGCGCCGTTGCCGGGGAGGTAAGGTAAAAGGTATTCACATCTTCCGACTACTAAGCTATTTCCTAGAACTGTTGCCGGTGTGAGTGCTCGAAGCTATTTCCTTTAGATCCTGCAATTGCATCTTTTTGTTTCTTGTTTTTCACTAGTCTGGCATAATGGAAAATAACAGTGAGCTTTTTAATCTATTTCCTGAGTTAAGACATGGATTGTTTGATGCGAAAATTAAAAAACCTATGGAACCTTATTTGCATGCTAGTAGCAATGATATTAGTATGAACGCTTTGAACACCATTGTTTCTAATACTATGGAAAATTCTAAGCTTGGGGAAGTTGGTATTGATGAGCATGATATTTTTAGTCCCCCAAGCATGGAGGAGAAAATTTACTTTGATGATACTTTGCCTCCTATTTATGATGATTATAATGATAGTGGTATTTTGGTGCCGCCTACTATGGAGGATAAATTTTATTATGATTATACTATACCTCTTACACTTGATGAGAACAATAATGATAGCTACTTTGTTGAATTTGCTCCCACTACAATTAATACGAATGACTATGCTTATGTTCGGAGTAGTAATAATTTTATGCATGTAGCTCATGATAAGAATGTTTCATTTGATAGTTATATTGTTGAGTTTGTTCATGATGCTACTGAAAATCTTTATGGGAGAGGAAAATATGGTTGTAGAAATTTTCATGTTACTAAAACACCTCTCTATATGCTGAAATTTTTGAAGTTACACTTGTTTTATCTTTCTATGCTTGTTGCATTATGCTTCATGAATTTGTTTATTTACAAGATTCCTTTTCATAGGAAGTGGGTCAGGCTTAAATTTGTTTTGAATTTGCTTTTTGATGCTCTCTTTTGCTTCAACTCTTATTTCTTGGGAGTGCATCATTAAAATCACTGAGCCCATCTTAATGGCTATAAAGAAAGCACTTCTTGGGAGATAGCCCATGTTTTTATTTTACTACAGTAATTTTGTTTTATATTTGTGTCTTGGAAGTTGTTACTACTGTAGAAACCTCTCCTTATCTTTATTTTATTGCATTGTTGTGCCAAGTAAAGTCTTTGATAGTAAGGTTGATACTAGATTTGGATTACTGCGCAGAAACAGATTTCTATCTGTCACGAATTTGGGCAGGGTTCTCTGTAGGTAACTCAGAAAAATCTGTCAATTTACGTGCGTGATCCTCAGATATGTACGCAACTTGCATTCAATTCGAGCATTTTCATCTGAGCAAGTCTAGTGCCTCTAAAAAATTCGTCTTTACGGACTGTTCTGTTTTGACAGATTCTGCCTTTTATTTCGCATTGCCTCTTTTGTTGTGTTGAATGGATTTCTTTGTTCCATTAACTTTCAGTAGCTTTGGGAAATTTCCAGAAGTGTTAAGAATGATTGTGTCACCTCTGAACATGTAAATTTTTGATTATGCACTAACCCTCTAATGAGTTTGTTTTGAGTTTGGTGTGGAGGAAGTTTTCAAGGGTCAAGAGAGGAGGATGATATATGATTAAGAAGAGTGAAAGGTCTAAGCTTGGGGATGCCCCGGTGGATCATCCCTGCATATTTCAAGAAGACTCAAGCGTCTAAGCTTGGGGATGCCCAAGGCATCCCCTTCTTCATCAACAAATTATCAGGTTTCTTCTATTGAAACTATATTTTTATTCCGTCACATCTTATGTGCTTTACTTGGAGCGTCTGTGTGCTTCTATTTTCGTTTTTTTATTTTCATTCTCTGAATAAATTCATGCTTATGTGGGAGAGAGACATGCTCCGCTCGTTCATATGAACACTGGTGCTCTTAGCTTTACTTTTAGTGTTCATGGCGAAGGTTGAAACTGCTTCGTTAATTGTTATATGGTTGGAAACAGAAAATGCTGCATGTGGTAATTGGTATAATGTCTTGAATAATTGATACTTGGCAATTGTTGTGCTCATATAGATCATGTTTAAGCTCTTGCATCATGTATTGTGCACCTATTAGTGAAGAAATACCGTAGAGCTTGTTGACATTTGGTTTGCATGATTGGTCTCTCTAAAAGTCTAGATATTTTCTGGTGATGTGTTTGAAAAACAAGGAAGACAGTGTAGAGTCTTATAATGCTTGCAATATGTTCTTATGTAAGTTTTGTTGTACCGGTTCATACTTGTGTTTGCTTCAAACAACCTTGCTAGCCAAAGCCTTGTATTGAGAGGGATTACTTCTCGTGCATCCAAAATCCTTGAGCCAAAAACTATGTCATTTGTGTCCACCATACCTACCTACTACATGGTATTTCTCTGCCATTCCAAAGTAAATTGCTTGAGTGCTACCTTTAAATTTCCATTCTTTGTCTTTGCAATATATAGCTCATGGGAAAAATAGCTTAAAAACTATTGTGGTATTGAATATGTACTTATGTATCTTATTTCTTATAAGTTGCTTGTTGAGCGGTAACCATGTTCCTGGGGACGCCATCAACTATTACACTTTGTTGAATATCATATGAGTTGCTATGCATGTTCGTCTTGTCTAAAGTAAGGGTGATTTATCATGAGTTGAATGGTTTGAGTATGCATATTGTTAGAGAAGAACATTGGGCCGCTAACTAAAGCCATGATCCATGGTGGAAGTTTCAGTTTGGACAACAATCCTCAATCTCTTATGAGAATATTATTTGTTGTTGAATGCTTATGCATTAAAGAGGAGTCCATTATCTGTTGTCTATGTTGTCCCGGTATGGATGTCTAAGTTGAGAATAATCAAAAGCGAGAAATCCAATGCGAGCTTTCTCCTTAGACCTTTGTACAGGCGGCATAGAGGTACCCCTTTGTGACACTTGGTTAAAACATATGTTATGCAATGATAATCCATGTAAATCCAAGCTAATTAGGACAAGGTGCGGGTGACGTGGGCATTACCCTTCGGGTAACCGTCATTGCCCTATCCTGTATCGCCTAGTTGGAGGCCCATGAAGGCACTTGGAGGCAAGATGGGCCACTAGGATGGCGTACCAGAAGAATCCTTGATGGGCAAGACAAGGAAGCAGCCGAACAAGGAAAGATTAGATTCAAAACTACTGTAAACCTAGTCGTACTCGGGTTGACCTCTTGAGACCTGGCTTCCTATATAAAGGCCAGGAGAGGGGCTGCCGAGGGACACAATCAATCTTAGCAGCCCTAGCCACCAAAAGTCTAGAGCTAGGTCGCCACAGCACTTAGCCTCTCGACGAGATCTCATCCGAACTATTCGGCACCCCATTGTAACCCATTATCTTCATAATCAAGAACAGACAGGCAGGACGTAAGGGTTTTACCTCATCGAGGGCCCCGAACCTGGGTAAATCGCTCTCCCCGCTTGTCTGTGAACCGATGTCTCGTGTCAGGTTGCAGGATTCCATCAACCCTAAGCCCCAATCGTAGGGCATTGCCGACGAGTACCCTCGACAATTGGCGCCGTCTGTGGGACCCCTGTCGGCACAAGATCGGACATCGGCAGAGCCCTGATACGTCTCCGACGTATCGATAATTTCTTATGTTCCATGCCACATTATTGATGTTATCTACATGTTTTATGCACACTTTATGTCATATTCGTGCATTTTCTGGAACTAACCTATTAACAAGATGCCGAAGTGCCGATTCTTGTTTGCTGTTTTTGGTTTCAGAAATCCTAGTAAGGAAATATTCTCGGAATTGGACGAAATCAAAGCCCAGGGGCCTATTTTTCCACGAAGCTTCCAGAAGTCAGAAGACGAAACGAAGTGGGGCCACAGGGTGCCCAAACCCTAGGGCGGCGCGGCCCCCCCCTTGGCCGCGCCGGCCTGTGGTGTGGGGCCCCTGTGCCCCCTCCTGACTTGCCCTTCCGCCTACTTAAAGCCTCCATGACGAAACCCCCAGTACCGAGAGCCACGATACGGAAAACCTTCCAGAGACGCCGCCAACGCCGATCCCATCTCGGGGGATCCAGGAGATCGCCTCCGCACTTCGCCGGAGAGGGGAATCATCTCCCGGAGGACTCTACGCCGCCATGGTCGCCTCCGGGGTGATGTGTGAGTAGTCTACCCCTGGACTATGGGTCCATAGCAGTAGCTAGATGGTTGTCTTCTCCCCATTGTGCTATCATTGTCGGATCTTGTGAGCTGCCTAACATGATCAAGATCATCTATCTGTAATTCTATATGTTGCGTTTGTTGGGATTCGATGAATAGAGAATACTTGTTATGTTGATTATCAAAGTTATATCTATGTGTTGCTTATGATCTTGCATGCTCTCCGTTATTAGTAGATGCTCTGGCCAAGTTGATGCTAGTAACTCCAAGAGGGAGTATTTATGCTCGATAGTGGGTTCATGTCTCCGTGAATCTGGAGGGGTGACAAGAACCTCTAAGGTTATGGATGTGCTGTTGCCACTAGGGATAAAACATTAGTGCTATGTTCAAGGATGTAGTCACTAGTTACATTACGCGCAATACTTAATGCAATTGTCTCGTTGTTAGCAACTTAATACCGGAAGGGGTTCGGATGATAACCCGAAGGTGGACTTTTAGGCATAGATGCAGTTGGATGGCGGTCTATGTACTTTGTCGTAATGCCCAATTAAATCTCACTATACTCATCATGATATGTATGTGCATGGTCATGCTCTCTTTATTTGTCAATTGCCCAACTGTAATTTGTTCACCCAACATGCTGTTTGTCTTATGGGAGAGACACCTCTAGTGAACTGTGGACCCCGGTCCAATTCTCTTTACTGAAATACACGCGACGGCAATACTTGTTCTACTGTTTTCTGCAAACAATCATCTTCCACACAATACGGTTAATCCTTTGTTACAGCAAGCCGGTGAGATTGACAACCTCACTGTTTCGTTGGGGCAAAGTACTTTGGTTGTGTTGTGCAGGTTCCACGTTGGCGCCGGAATCCCTAGTGTTGCGCCGCACTACATCTCGCCGCCATCAACCTTCAACGTGCTTCTTGACTCCTACTGGTTCGATAAACCTTGGTTTCTTACTGAGGGAAACTTGCTGCTGTACGCATCACACCTTCCACTTGGGGTTCCCAACGAGCGTGTGCTTTACGCGTCATCAAGCTAAATTTCTGGCGCCGTTGCCGGGGAGATCAAGACATGCTGCAAGGGGAGTCTCCACTTCTCAATCTCTTTACTTTGTTTTTGTCTTGCTTAGTTTTATTTACTACTTTGTTGCTGCACTAAATCAAAACACAAAAAAATTAGTTGCTAGTTTTACTTTATTTGCTATCTTGTTTGCTATATCAAAAACACACAAAAAATTAGTTACTTGTTTTACTTTACTTAATATCATGCATGTTTTTATTTCACTAGTTAAGCATAATGGAAAACAACAAAAATATGAGAGATCTTTATGAACTTTATCTTGAATTAGGACATGATGTGTTTGAAGAGAGAATTAAAAAACCCATGGAACTTTATATGCATGCTAATGGGAATGTTATTACTATGAATGCTTTGAACACCATTGTAGCTAATGCTATGGAAAATTCTAAGCTTGGGGAAGCTGGCTTTGATGAGCATGATCTTTTTAGTCCCCCAAGCATTGAGGAGAAAATTTTCTTTTATGATTACAATATGCCTCCTACATATGATGATAGCCACTTTGTTGAATTTGCTCCCACAACAACTAATAAAATTGATTATGCTTATGTGGAGAGTAATAATTTTATGCATGAGACTCATGATAAGAATGCTTTATGTGATAGTTATATTGTTGAGTTTGCTCATGGTGCTACTGAAAGTTATGATGAGAGAGGAAAATATGGTTGTAGAAATTTTCATGTTACTAAAACACCTCTCTATGTGCTGAAATTTTTGAAGCTACACTTGTTTTATCTTTCTATGCTTGTTGCATTATGCTTCTTGAACTTATTTATTTACAAGATTCCTTTGCATAGGAAGCATGTTAGACTTAAATGTGTTTTGAATTTGCCTCTGGATGCTCTCTTTTGCTTCAAATACTATTTCTTGCGAGTGCATCATTAAAACTGCTGAGCCCATCTTAATGGCTATAAAGAAAGAACTTCTTGGGAGATAACCCATGTGTTATTTTGCTACAGTACTTTGTTTTATATTTGTGTCTTGGAAGTTGTTTACTACTGTAGCAACCTCTCCTTATCTTAGTTTTGTGTTTTGTTGTGCCAAGTTAAGCCGTTGATAGAAAAGTAAGTACTAGATTTGGATTACTGCGCAGTTCCAGATTTCTTTGCTGTCACGAATCTGGGTCCACCTCCCTGTAGGTAGCTCAGAAAATTAAGCCAATTTACGTGCATGATCCTCAGATATGTACGCAACTTTCATTCGATTTGAGCATTTTCATTTGAGCAAGTCTGGTGCCATTTTAAAATTCGTCAATACGAACTGTTCTGTTTTGACAGATTCTGCCTTTTATTTCGCATTGCCTCTTTTGCTATGTTGGATGAATTTCTTTGATCCACTAATGTACAGTAGCATTATGCAATGTCCAGAAGTGTTAAGAATGATTGTGTCACCTCTGAATATGTTAATTTATATTGTGCACTAACCCTCTAATGAGTTGTTTCGAGTTTGGTGTGGAGGAAGTTTTCAAGGATCAAGAGAGGAGTATGATGCAACATGATCAAGGAGAGTGAAAGCTCTAAGCTTGGGGATGCCCGGTGGTTCACCCCTGCATATATTAAGAAGACTCAAGCGTCTAAGCTTGGGGATGCCCAAGGCATCCCCTTCTTCATCGACAACATTATCAGGTTCCTCCCCTGAAACTATATTTTTATTCCATCACATCTTATGTGCTTTTTCTTGGAGCGTCGGTTTGTTTTTGTTTTTTGTTTTGTTTCAATAAAATGGATCCTAGCATTCACTTTATGGGAGAGAGACACGCTCCGCTGTAGCATATGGACAAGTATGTCCTTGGTTTCTACTCATAGTATTCATGGCGAAGTTTCTCCTTCGTTAAATTGTTATATGGTTGGAATTGGAAAATGATACATGTAGTAATTGCTATAAATGTCTTGGGTAATGTGATACTTGGCAATTGTTGTGCTCATGATTAAGCTCTTGCATCATATGCTTTGCACCCATTAACGAAGAAATACATAGAGCATGCTAAAATTTGGTTTGCATATTTGGTTTCTCTAAGGTCTAGATAATTTCTAGTATTGAGTTTGAACAACAAGGAAGACGGTGTAGAGTCTTATAATGTTTTCAATATGTCTTTTATGTGAGTTTTGCTGCACCGGTTCATCCTTGTGTTTGTTTCAAATAAGCCTTGCTAGCCTAAACCTTGTATCGAGAGGGAATACTTCTCATGCATCCAAAATACTTGAGCCAACCACTATGCCATTTGTGTCCACCATACCTACCTACTACATGGTATTTTCCGCCATTCCAAAGTAAATTGCTTGAGTGCTACCTTTAAAATTCCATCATTCACCTTTGCAATATATAGCTCATGGGACAAATAGCTTAAAAACTATTGTGGTATTGAATATGTAATTATGCACTTTATCTCTTATTAAGTTGCTTGTTGTGCGATAACCATGTTTACTGGGGACGCCATCAACTTTTCATTGTTGAATTTCATGTGAGTTGCTATGCATGTTCGTCTTGTCTGAAGTAAGGGCGATCTACACTGAGTTGAATGGTTTGAGCATGCATATTGTTAGAGAAGAACATTGGGCCGCTAACTAAAGCCATGATCCATGGTGGAAGTTTCAGTTTTGGACAAACGTCCTCAAATCTCTAATGAGAAAAGAATTAATTGTTGTTGAATGCTTAAAGCATTAAAAGAGGAGTCCATTATCTGTTGTCTATGTTGTCCCGGTATGGATGTCTAAGTTGAGAATAATCAAAAGCGAGAAATCCAAATGCGAGCTTTCTCCTTAGACCTTTGTACAGGCGGCATAGAGGTACCCCTTTGTGATACTTGGTTAAAGCATATGTATTGCGATGATAATCCAGGTAGTCCAAGCTAATTAGGACAAGGTGCGGGCACTATTAGTACACTATGCATGAGGCTTGCAACTTATAAGATATAATTTACATGATGCATATGCTTTATTACTACCGTTGACAAAATTGTTTCATGTTTTCAAAATCAAAGCTCTAGCACAAATATAGCAATCGATGCTTTTCCTCTATGGAGGACCATTCTTTTACTTTCAATGTTGAGTCAGTTCACCTATTTCTCTCCACCTCAAGAAGCAAACACTTGTGTGAACTGTGCATTGATTCCTACATACTTGCTTATTGCACTTATTATATTACTCTATGTTGACAATCTCCATGAGATATACATGTTACAAGTTGAAAGCAACCGCTGAAACTTAATCTTCTTTTGTGTTGTTTCAATGCCTTTACTTTGAATGATTGCTTTATGAGTTAACTCTTATGCAAGACTTATTGATGCTTGTCTTGAAGTGATATTCATGAAAAGTCTTTGCTTTATGATTCACTTGTTTACTCATGTCATATACATTGTTTTGATCGCTGCATTCACTACATATGCTTTACAAATAGTATGATCAAGATTATGATGGCATGTCACTCCAGAAATTATCTGTGTTATCGTTTTACCTACTCGGGACGAGCAGAACTAAGCTTGGGGATGCTGATACGTCTCCGACGTATCGATAATTTCTTATGTTCCATGCCACATTATTGATGTTATCTACATGTTTTATGCACACTTTATGTCATATTCGTGCATTTTCTGGAACTAACCTATTAACAAGATGCCGAAGTGCCGATTCTTTGTTTTCTGCTGTTTTTGGTTTCAGAAATCCTAGTAAGGAAATATTCTCGGAATTGGACGAAATCAAAGCCCAGGGGCCTATTTTTCCACGAAGCTTCCAGAAGTCCGAAGACGAAACGAAGTGGGGCCACAGGGTGCCCAAACCCTAGGGCGGCGCGGCCCCCCCCTTGGCCGCGCCGGCCGGTGGTGTGGGGCCCCAGTGCCCCTTCCGGGCTTGCCCGTCCGCCTACTTAAAGCCTCTGTGCCGAAACCCCCGCATCGAGAGCCACGATACGGAAAACCTTCCCGGAGACGCCGCCAACGCCGATCCCATCTCGGGGATCCAGAGATCGCCTCCGGCACCCGCCGGAGAGGGGAATCATCTCCCGGAGGACTCTACGCCGCCATGGTCGCCTCCGGTGTGATGTGTGAGTAGTCTACCCCTGGACTATGGGTCCATAGCAGTAGCTAGATGGTTGTCTTCTCCCCATTGTGCTATCATTGTCGGATCTTGTGAGCTGCCTAACATGATCAAGATCATCTATCTGTAATTCTATATGTTGCGTTTGTTGGGATCCGATGAATAGAGAATACTTGTTATGTTGATTATCAAAGTTATATCTATGTGTTGTTTATGATCTTGCATGCTCTCCGTTATTAGTAGATGCTCTGGCCAAGTTGATGCTAGTAACTCCAAGAGGGAGTATTTATGCTCGATAGTGTGTTCATGTCTCCGTGAATCTGGAGGGGTGACAAGAACCTCTAAGGTTATGGATGTGCTGTTGCCACTAGGGATAAAACATTAGTGCTATGTTCAAGGATGTAGTCACTAGTTACATTACGCGCAATACTTAATGCAATTGTCTGTTGTTAGCAACTTAATACTGGAAGGGGTTCGGATGATAACCTGAAGGTGGACTTTTTAGGCATAGATGCAGTTGGATGGCGGTCTATGTACTTTGTCGTAATGCCCAATTAAATCTCACTATACTCATCATGATATGTATGTGCATGGTCATGCTCTCTTTATTTGTCAATTGCCCAACTGTAATATGTTCACCCAACATGTTGTTTGTCTTATGGGAGAGACACCTCTAGTGAACTGTGGACCCCGGTCCAATTCTTTTTACTGAAATACAATCTACTGCAATACTTGTTCTACTGTTTTCTGCAAACAATCATCTTCCACACAATACGGTTAATCCTTTGTTACAGCAAGCCGGTGAGATTGACAACCTCACTGTTTCGTTGGGGCAAAGTACTTTGGTTGTGTTGTGCAGGTTCCACGTTGGCGCCGGAATCCCTGGTGTTGCGCCGCACTACATCTCGCCGCCATCAACCTTCAACGTGCTTCTTGACTCCTACTGGTTCGATAAACCTTGGTTTCTTACTGAGGGAAACTTGCTGCTGTACGCATCACACCTTCCACTTGGGGTTCCCAACGAGCGTGTGCTTTACGCGTCATCAAGCCCGTCATGTCATCAGCGACTTCATCAACATCATCATCGCCAAACTTGGGAAGCCCGATTCGCTTCGGCTCCTACGAATTCACCCCGCACAGCGACTCGTCTCGCTCGACCTTCTCCGATCTGCAAGGCAACATGGAGATGACCTTCGGGAGCGTCCACTACAACGTCAACTCGGAAGGGATCCTTCGGCAGCTGGAATCGCCCACTTCCAGATTGACTAGTCCAAGCACGTCATCATCACTCGACCTTTCGGCTGGTGTGACACGATCGACGAGTTCGCTCGCGCCCTCGACTCCCCGTTCGGCGTCTTCCATGTCGGTTGGATCCGACAATCCCGCATCTTCGGAGTTAACCTCGTACTACTACTTGAACTGCGACACCAGGCACGGGCTGGGATCAAGCGACACGCCATTCATCTGCAATGCCCAGTATTCATCAGGAGAAGACAGTGTCGACAACATCGTCCAAGGTGTCACCCGAGGAGCGGCGCACCACCAAGTTTATGTTGCCAACAGGGCAGACGGAGATCGCACCCCCCGTTCCAGCAGGCGAGCTAGTTTTGAGAACAGCGCCAGCAACAACAATAGCGACCACACCATCGCAGAGGAGGAGTGGGCAGCAGCCAAGGCAGCCGTGCTGAACAACACGCCACTCCCGGCAGGAACCACGGTTGGCACCCTCAACGCTTACCGCTCCATATTGGAGAAAAACCGGGAACGACTATCCAAAGAACAACCCACCCTCGAGAGACGCCTATCTGCGGCAGACCGATCCAGCGAACGACGAAGAGGCTCGCAAGGAAGCGCCTCTCGAAGTACTCATGGGGCAGGCAAACATCGATCAAGAATGTCCAGGCTCTCGGAAGACGATGCTAGAGAAATAACATCGAATCTGACCAAGTCCTTTATGACCACGGACACCGCGGGCATGCCACGACCAAAAACCGTCGCGGGAGCAACCGCCAACCTCGCTGCATACCTCATCAATCAGCGCCCAGAAGGTTCCATGGCTCAAGCCCACCGAGGTGCCCTAGAAAGTCTCGCTATATTGGGAGATAATCTGGTCCCGCGAAAGGAAAAAGACCATGTTGCAGGCTAGTGGTTCAAAGCATCATGCGAGAGATGCTCGGAACGAAATCACCCAGAGCAGGATCGACAAAGCAAGGTGACAACACGCCGCTAGGGAGGAATACGACAGTGATTCTTCGGATGAAAGTCAGGAGAACGACGGCGAGCTCAGGGTAGCCGATTGTTTGAGCTACAAGATCCGTGAGACGATGCCTCCCAGGAAATTCAAACCCACCCCTACTGACGCTGCCAAATACGATGGGCAGCAAGAGCCAAGGTCCTGGATAGACGACTATTTGCAGACTGTGATTCTGCATAAGGGGAACCAGATAGCAGCGATGCAGTGCTTGCAGCTGTACCTAAAGGATTCAGCGCGAGCCTGGTTAAGGGGTCTGCCAAAGGGTTCCATCAAATCATGGGACGACCTAGTCGATGCTTTCTTTGCCAATTTCCAAGCAACGTACAAAAGGCCCGTCGGGATTGAAGAGTTACGGCACTGCCAGCAAAAGCAGAAGGAATCGATGCGCTCATACATCGGGAGATTCAACAAGCTCCTAAACGCTGCCGAGGATGTATCTGTCGACAAAGCAATCGACGCCTTCAGCGATGGCATCCGACGTGAAAGCTACATAGAAGAACTCGGGCGCAAAAAGCCAAAAACCATAACCAAGTTAATGGAAATCGCCAACAGTTGGGCCGATGGCGAGGACAACGTGCGAAAGCCGCGACAGCGCAGTGACGATGAAGACGACGACCAGCCGAAGCACGACTCGGGTGGTCGAAGGGATCGTCACAAGAGAAGGAAGAACCACAGCTATGATGACAACAACCTGGTAGCCGCAGGGTACTCCGATCGGCAGGACGATCGATATGACGATAGAAGCGATGATCGGCAGGACGGTAATCGGAACAACTCTGGGAACCATGGCAATTATAAACCACGGCAGCAGAGGACTCCCGAACTGCCCTACGCTGAGCAGATCAACGCTCCCTGCTACCTGCACTCGTATGTCGATTCTAAAGACGGCAAAACAAAGTCAAGCCACCTGCTCAGGGACTGTCGGCAGTTCATCGACATGCACAAACTCATCCAGCAGGCAGGCCAGCAGCAGCCACCACCGCCACCACCTCCACCGCAGCATCAGGTCCAGCAGGCACAACCTCATCAACCCAACGAGGCTTTTCCACCACCACGTGGGCAGATGAGCATGATCCACAGGACAAGTGTTTCAAGAAGAGAAATGAAGAAGCTCACTCGAGAAATCAACCTGGCAGAAAGCATCATGGAAAACATCCCTGAGTATATCGAGTGGTCGTCTCAGAATATCACGTTCAGCCGAGCAGATCACCCGATGACCATACCGAAACCAGGACACGCTGCCCTAGTAGTCGAGGCGCAGGTCGGAGGATTCAAGATGAGCAAAGTCTTCATGGATGGTGGCAGTGGACTAAATCTGATATTCCTCGACACAATCAAGAGTATGGGGATCACCATGAGAATGCTAGAAAAATCGGACACCCGCTTTCATGGGATTCTCCCCACTTCACCGGCGTACTCTCTTGGCAAAGTTTACTTGAACGTCATCTTTGGCAAACCCGACAACTTTAGGAAGAAAAAGATCGAGTTCGAAGTCGTGAACTGGGAATCGCAGTATCACGCTATACTCGGGAGACCAGCTTATGCCAAGTTCATGGTTGTACCGCACTACGCATACCTCAAGATGAAAATTCCTGGGAGCAACGGGACAAACATTACAGTCTATGGAAGTTTCTCATGCTCAGACAATTGTGATCGAGACTTTCAGAGGATTGCTGCTAAGTTTGGTTTGAGGCAGGAAATTACTGACCTCCCTTCGAAGACATCGTCCCGCAATAATAAGGACGAAGAACGCATCAGAGGAGCAAAGAAGAAGCCAGCCGACCTCGCCCTTGAAGCTTCGGCAGCACAAACTTCGGCAGCCCAAGCTTCGGCAGTTGATGGTGCAGAAGACATAGGAGGCAGCAAGACATTGACAATCGCTGCCCAGACCTCTGGAGAAATCAACGACGCTTCGAAAAACACCAACACGGTGAACAAGCCAGAAGATGAGAAGAACCCCTTCAATACTTAAGCAATCTACTAGTGTTTAGCTTCCCTTTCCTTTTCAAGCAGAGCTTTCCCTTCTTTCGCCCTTTAGTCTCGCGTTTTTTATTATTAATGAGAACTTAAGTTTTGATTCCTTGAAAAGCATTGCAGTTAACCGGAGCACCTAAACCGCATCATTGTAAACCGTGCCCACGCCCCGTGGCAAACGATGGTACAACATAGCGCGCGGCAAAGGATCGTGCTCCGAAAAAAGCCTCTACGAGTGCTACAGGATGCAAAATAAACAAGGACATTAACTCTTCCCTCTACTATAGATGCCTCTACGAGCGCCGCAAATAGCAAGAGTCCGGAAGTACACATGAACACAACCCACATTCGATATTTTACTTATGGAAATATCAAAGAACAACGGGCTCATCGGCAGACTCACTTCACCCGAAATATTCGGGAGTGACTGTCGAAGCATACAACGGTTGAAAGCAAAGTTGCGCATACAGCGGGTTTAGCAAAACCCGCAACACGAGCTGATCACTCAAATGATTTGCTGACCAACGAATACACATACGTCTAAACGAGCAATTAAGATTTTCTCCTTCAAAATTTGCCAACGGCATCAACACGGTAAAAATACATATAAATGTTTCTACCAAATAAAAAGTCTCGGCTAAACAATCCTAACACTTGGATAAAGTGGCCAAAATACCAATTTACAAAACAACCTTAATCCCTGAAATCACCCTTGCGGAGTTTCTTTTTCCTCAGGTATCTTTGAATCCTTTTCAAGCTTGTCGACAATCATATTGGTGGGCAGCAATACCTTCGGATACAGTGTCTCCAGATCACCAGTTGCGTTGGCGATTGACAGCAAACTCGCTGAGGGATAACACGCAAGGACAAGGGCAAGTGTAAACCTGGCCCCTGCAAAGACTTGAGCTCGCACCAAGCCTCGAATCTTCTTGGTGTTTCCAAATTCCGACATCAGAGTTAGCAGCGTAGGAGGAACCCTGTTCAAAGGGAACATCGTCCTCGAAACTACCCTCAGGGCTTTGTAACACTTGTCGAAGAAGTGGTGGACCTGTTGGACCCGATCCTGGAATTGAGCGACAGCCGAGGCCTTCGACTGTTTTCGCCAAAAAAATTCTTCGGCTGATGATAACTGGGTCAATGCGTGCACACGCTCATGAATTCGCTTGTTCTCTTCCGCACGGTTCAAAGATATGACTGGCAGAGCAATTAACGGAAGATCAGGAAATACGTTTTTAGCGGAAGAGCAATGAATGCAAGGACCAGGGAACTTACAGTTTAAACTTTCAGTGGCTTTGTGAAGTTCAGTAAGAGCATAGTGCTCTACGTCAGCCGCAATCTCTCCCTTCTTCTTGATGATAGCAGCCAAGGCATAGGTGCTGCGTAGATCCTTCTCCAACTGTGTGATCCGATCCTTCATACGATGGATCCGATCATCTTCAGAGAGAGCACCCGAAGAATCTTCGACAAATGTAGGCACGGGGAACACCTGCAAGAAACAGCGTCAAAAGCATGACAGACCGAGTCACACCAACATCGGAAGATACTCCCATCGGGAGAATGCAAGTGACAATATTATAACAAAGAGTGTGCTAGCAACATTGCTAGCACAAAGTTTATTACAAACAGAAGTTATCCAACGGAACAGTGTTTCACATCGGCTCAAATAAAAGTTTGTTACAAAGATCAAAGGGCTTGGGTCTGAGTCGATAAACTAGGGCCGGCCGATGTCTTCCTTGATGAAACCAGTTCAAGGAGCTGGCGTGCACATTAAAGGGCTGACGCCTTGAAGATGCTTAAATCAACCAACCGCCCATCCTGCTCTTTCGGCAGCTCCTTGGGCATTTCTTCAATGTCGGCCTTAAAGCCGTGACCCATCATAAGTTGGAAGGCAAGGACAACACCATAGGTACGTGAAGTGCGTTTGAATACCTCGATAACCTCCTTGGTGTCAACCCGCGAAGGCGTCGATCAACTGCCCCAGAGTTTTGTCTTGACTGATCTTGGGGAAGATCATCGAGTGTATCCGCGCCATGGCACCCTTTCCCTTTTCAAGAAGCTCCCGCGTAAGATGATGGGAGGCAAGAGTCATCGACACGCTGTTTGCCGGAGAGTTGTTTGGAATTTTGTCCAGGGCATCGGCAGGGATGTTGGCGGCCTCTGCAAAAGAATGAAATGGGAAAGGTCATTGACAAAAGATCGAATCCACAAGTGCGATAGTCGACAAAGGTGCACAAAAGAGATTACCAAGTAAAGCCAAGGAAGACTGTCGAAGGAGTTCATCCTTTTCAGCTGCCCGAGCCTCGGCAGCCAGCCTGGATGCCGCCTCTTCTTTCAGCTTCTCCTTTAGCTTGCCCAGTTCCTCCTTCAGGGAGTCGACTTCTTGGCGAGCTTCGGCAGCTATCTTGACTGCGTCATCCAACTTCGAGGAGGAAGATTTAACTTCCTTTTGCAGTCGAACCTTCTCCGCCTCCAGAGAAGTGAATTGGGAGGCAAAGGCCTCCAAAGAGGATATAACACCTCGCAGGTCCTAAAGGAAAGAGGATGTTTGATGAAGAATCACCAAACAAGGTACACACTGGGAAAATTCGCGTTGTAATTAATAAGGACTTACAGAAGGAGGAGTCGTGGCGGCGGCAGTTGAAGGAGTGTCTTTCCCCTTAGAAAGGGAGGAAGTTGTCGATACCTGAGCTGCGGGGGTTGCCTTAGGAGCCGAAGCTTCGGAAGCAGCAACGTCTGACGGAGCAGCTCCGGATTTGGCTTTCTTAGACGGAGGCTCAACAAAACCTTCGTCACTATGAAAGGAAATGATTGACAAAAATTATGAAAGGAATGCGAGAAATAAAAGGACAGAATACGGCTTCAGGGAAGAAGGTACTTACATATCGAAGAGATCGTCTTCATCGGCAAAGCTGCCGGTCGATCTCTTCATGGGTGAAGCCCTGGCCTCCTCCACGGCTGCATCAACAAAGGCATCACGATCAGTGTCATCATCACGCACTGATCCCTCTGTGTCGCAAGCATCATCGGCTGAGGAAGGAAGATTGGCATGAGCAGCTTCAGAATCTATCGGGTCATCCTGTTCACCCTCTGGGTCTATGTGTTTGGCAGTATGAAAATCAACAGGGACTGAGGAGCCTCTTCCTTCAGAAGTGTCATTTGGCGAATCATGCAAGTTTCCAGAAACTATGGGGACCTATCGAAGAAAAGAGTAAATAAGAACAATGATAATTATGTCGACTAAGTGAAAGCAGCGTAATAAGAGTATGAGAAGGGAAATTACCTCTGATGGTGGATGATCGGCATCAAGAGGAGTATAAGAAGATATCAATGGGAACGAGTCTTCCTGGCTGAAGAGAGTAAGTCGACGGACTTCATCAAGCAGCTCCTTTTCCGACAGTTCAGCAATGTTTATCCTGGTTTCATCTTTTGGACCCGAATACAACCACATTGGACGAACTCTGGCCATGTCTGGTTGGACTCGACGTTTCAAGAACACCGCTGCCACCTCTGTGCCGATCATAGTTTGACCATCGGTCTCTTTGATCCGAAGGAATTTGGCGAATAATTCATCGGTTGCTGCCCTTTCGTCGGGAGAGAGAATGTTCTTCCAAGAATCTTTCGGCTTGGCTTCGAGGACGTCGGCAAAGCAAGGAAGCTGGGACTCGGTTGTCAGGGAATCCTTGACATAAAACCATTTCAGTCTCCATCCTTGCACGGATTCTCTCATTGGGAAACTGAAATAGTTGACCTCTGAGCGAGCCACGAACCCCACGCCTCCGATGACAAAGGATCCATTGCTACTGCTGTACCTCTTAACATAGAAGATCTTCTTCCACAACCCAAAATGAGGCTCGATGCCCAAAAACGCCTCGCAGAGGGTGATAAACACAGCAACGTGAAGGATCGAGTTGGGAGTGAGTTGCCACAGTTGGATTTCATAAGTCCGTAGAAGGCGAAGAAGGAATTCATGGGCAGGAAGCGAGAGACCGTGATACAAGAATGACAAGAACACCACGGTAAAACCAGCAGGGGGATTGGGCCGAGAAATCGCACCTGGAAGGATTACGTTCCCCTCGTCGGAGGAGACTAACCCAAGGCTTCGGGCCCTCTTCTCATCACGTTTCGTGATGGAGGACGCTAGCTAATCCCCTGGTTTGGCTATCGAGCCTGGTGGCGCTGGCGGCGCCGGAGCTGGAGGAGGAGCGTCTGGAGCACTCCTCTTCGGAAGATTAGAGGAAGATTTGGTGGCGGCACCACCGCTCGTGGAACTGGCGGCGGCAGTGAGGCTCTTCTTCTTCACCATTGCGAGATCTGGGAAGGATCGGAAAAGCAGGTGGTGGCGGCGCAGCAGTTGCGAAAGGAAGAAGGAGAAGAAAGGCAAGAGGATGCAAATGCAAATGTGGGAGAAGATTAGGGATTTTTGTCCTTTGAAGATCTTAAGAGAAGGAGAACTGCGTGGGCACGTGTCGTTGCTGCCAGTTCATCAAGTGGACCTTTTTCTGATTGATGGTTGCAGGAATTGAGGAGACGCCTTGGTAACTGTGCGAGAAGGGCGGAAATAGCTTAAAGATAGGGCCAGACAGGGAAAGGATGGGCCCAGCGGGTCGCGTCTTATCAGTCAAAATCCTATCCTGTATCGCCTAGTTGGAGGCCCATGAAGGCACTTGGAGGGAAGATGGACCACCAGGATGGCGTACCAAAAGAATCCTTGACGGGCAGGACAAGGAAGCAGCCGAACAAGGAAAGATTAGATTCAAAACTACTGTAAACCTAGTCATACTCGGGTTGACCTCTTGAGACCTGGCTTCCTATATAAAGGCCAGGAGAGGGGCTGCCAAGGGACACAATCAATCTTAGCAGCCCTAGCCACCAAAAGTCTAGAGCTAGGTCGCCGCAGCACTTAGCCTCTCGACGAGATCTCAGCCGAACTATTCGGCACCCCATTGTAACCCATTATCTTCATAATCAAGAACAGATAGGCATGACGTAAGGGTTTTACCTCATCGAGGGCCCCAAACCTGGGTAAATCGCTCTCCCCGCTTGTCTGTGAACCGATGTCTCGTGTCAGCTTGCAGGATTCCATCAACCCTAAGCCCCAATCGGAGGGCATTGCCGAGGAGTACCCTCAACAGCGGGCACTATTGGTAATCTATGCATGAGGCTTGTGATAACCCACAAGTATAGGGGATCGCGGCAGTCTTCGAGGGAAGTAAAACCCAAATTTATTGATTCGACACAAGGGGAGGTAAAGAATACTTATAAGTCTTAACAACTGAGTTGTCAATTCAGCTGCACCTGGAAAAGCACTAGCAACAGGGGTGATGTGAAAGTAGCAGTAATATGAGAGCAATAGTAATAGTAACATAGCAGCAGTAATAGTAACACAGGAGCAATGGCACCAGAAAATAGTTGATACTACTTCCAATGACATGTAGAACAAGTATATGATGATGAGATATGGACCGGGGTTCCCACCGATCTACACTAGTGGTAACTCTCCAATAAGTGACAAGTGTTGGGTGAACAAATTACAGTTGGGCAATTGATAGGAATCAAAGCATTAAGATAGAACATCAATTCATTAATCATGTAGGCATGTTTTCCAATTACAGTCATACGTGCTCGCAATGAGAAACTTGTACAACATCTTTTGTCCTACCAGCCGGTGGCAGCCGGGCCTCAAGGGAATCTACTGGATATTAAGGTACTCCTTTTAATAGAGCACTGGAGCAAAGCATTAACACTTGGTGAAAACATGTGATCCTCACATCACCGCCATCCCCTCCGGTTGTCCCGATTCTTGTCACTTCGGGGCCTTTGGTTCCGGACAGTGACATGTGCATACAACTTGTAGATACAATCTAAGCAATAATATAGAGCTTAAATCTAAGATCATGCCACTCGGGCCCTAGTGACAAGCATTAAGCATAACAAGATTGCAGCAACAATAACTTCACAAACTTTATAGATAGACTAATCATAATGTATCATCCATCGGATCCCAACAAACACAACACCGATTACATCAGATGGATCTCAATCATGTAAGGAAGCTCATGAGATCATTGTATTGAAGTACATGGAGGAGAGTATACCGACTAGCTACTGCTAGAACCCGTAGTCCATGGGGGAACTACTCACGGAGCATGATGGAGGCAGTGGCGTTGATGGAGATGGCTTCCGGGGGCACTTCCCCGTCCCGGCAGGGTGCCGGAACAGAGACTTCTGTCCCCCAAATTGGAGTTTCGCGATGGCGGCGGTGCCCCTGGAGTCTTTCTGGAGTTTCGTCAATTGGTACTGCGTTTTTAGGTCGAAAGGGGTTATATAGGCGAAGAGGCGGCGCAGGAGGGTCGACAGGGTGGCCTCCCCCTAGGCCAGCGCGGCCAGGGTCTGGCCCGCGCGGCCCTATGGTGTGGGGGCCCCTGGCTCTCCTCCGACTCTTCTTCGGTGTTCTGGAGCCTTCCGGGAAAAATAAGATCTTTGGCGTTGATTTCGTCCAATTCCGAGAATATTGCCCAAACAACCTTTCTGGAACCAAAAATAGCAGAAAACAGGAACTGGCACTGTGGCATCTTGTTAATAGGTTAGTTCCGGAAAACGCATAAAAACATTATAAAGTGCAAGCAAAACATGTAAGTATTGTCATAAAACAAGCATGGAACATCAGAAATTATGGATACGTTGGAGACGTATCAGCATCCCCAAGCTTAGTTTCTGCTCGTCCCGAGCAGGTAAACGATAAAAAGAATAATTTCTGTAGTGACATGCTGCTTACATAACCTTGATCATACTATTACAAAGCATATGAAATGAATGAAGTGACTCAAGGCAATGATCTATAGTTGCTAACAAATAGATAACATATAGCAAAGCTTTTCATGAAGAGTACTTTCAAGACAAGCATCAAAAGTCTTGCACAAGAGTTAACTCATAAAGCAATAAATTCAAAGTAAAGGCATCGAAGCAACACAATGGAAGATATAAGTTTCAGCGGTTGCTTTCAACTTTCAACATGCATATCTCATGGATAATTATCAACATAAAGTAATATGATGAATGCAAATATGCAAGTATGTAAGAATCAATGCACAGTTAACACAAGTGTTTGCTTCTAAGGTGGAAGGAAGTAGGTAAACTGACTCAACAATAAAAGTAAAAGAATGGTCCTTCAAAGAGGAAAGCATCGATTGCTATATTTGTGCTAGAGATTTGGTTTTGAAAACATCAAGAGAGCATAAAAGTAAAGTTTTGAGAGGTGTTTGTTGTTGTCAACGAATGGTAGTGGGCAATCTAACCCCCTTGCCAGACAAACCTTCAAAGAGCGGCTCCCATTTTATTTTATTTTTGGGTGGCACTCCTTCCAACCTTTCTTTCACAAACCATGGCTAACCGAATCCTCGGGTTCCTGCCAACAATCTCATACCATGAAGGAGTGCCTTTTTATTTTAGTTTTATTATGATGACACTCCTCCCCACCTTTGCTTTCTCAAGCCATGGCTAACCGAATCCTTCGGGTGCCGTCCAACAATCACATACCATGGAGGAGTGTCTATTTTGGTTAATTAATTTGGGACTGGGAATCCCATTGCCAGCTCTTTTTGCAAAATTATTGGATAAGCGGATGAAGCCACTAGTCCATTGGTGAAAGTTGCCCAACAAGATTGAAAGATAAACACCACATACTTCCTCATGAGCTATAAAACATTGACACAAATTGAGAAGCATTTTGAATTGTTTGAAGGTAGCACTCAAGCAATTTACTTTGGAATGGCAGGAAATACCACATAGTAGGTAGGTATGGTGGACACAAATGGCATAGTGGTTGGCTCAAGTATTTGGATGCATGAGAAGTATTCCCTCTCAGTACAAGGTTTAGGCTAGCAAGGTTGTTTGAAGCAAACACAAGTATGAACCAGTTCAGCAAAACTTACATAAACACATATTGCAAGCATTATAATACTCTACACTGTCTTCCTTGTTGCTCAAACACTTTTACCAGAAAATATCTAGACCTTAAGAGAAACCAATCATGCAAACCAATTTTAACAAGCTCTACGGTAGTTCTCCACTAATAGGTTTAAACTACATGAAAAAACTTAATCATGATCTACTTGAGAGCTCAAAACAATTGCCAATTGTCAAATTATCCAAGACATTATGAGGCATTTTCTTTTTCCAAACAAATAACCATAAGTATTGTAGCTTCCAACTTTTATCATTGAACATCTATCTATTATATAATTAAAGCAGAAGACAAACGATGGTGGAGATTAAGCAAAGCAAAACCGATGGATTAGATTAAAATCGCTATGTCAGGGAAAAAAAAAAGACGTGCATAACAATGATCGCTTTGGAATAAACTGAATAGATATCGGCACCAGCACGTAGTATAAAATATCTATTCAACGGATCTCAAAAGGAGAAAAAAAATCCTTTCAATGTATCCCAAACCGACTTCAAATGTTCCCTAAACTAACCGGCAAGATCGGAACTGCACACGTCAAAACTCCACCCTAAGGGCATGTACAATGGTGATGACTCAGCTGTCTGTAAGAGGTAGTTATAGGTGATTTTGGTGATGTGGAGGAAAGAGAATGAGGAGAGAGAAGGAGGCTGTCTGTAAAGTTATAGACAGTCTGTAGCCTCCTTACAGACAGCTTGCAGACACCATTTTTGTTGTTGTATGAAGGGTGTCTATAACTTGTACTCACATATAGCTATGACTAAAAATAGATAACTTACAGACAGACTATTGTATACACTGTCTATACCATTGTCTATAGATGACATGGAGTAGTATTACAGACACCATCCGTCTAAACCAATGTATATGCCCTAACTATCGATAGGATCTCCTATACATAGCGGCCACGACGCGACGTGTTGGGTAGTTTCTGTGGCCTCGCATCATCCGGAGTCGCACCATTGCTGCAGCATGAAAAAGAGCGTGGGCGTTGCCGTCGAGCGCCGCCGTCCGCGACCAGTGCCCCGCCCCCTCCACACCGAGTCTCCTGAAAAGCTAGAAATACACGACGCTGAGGTCGCCGACCAACACTGCTCCTCCTCCCCTACGATCGCGGCTTCCTAGCAAATTAGCCAGCGTCGCGCGCCACGAGCACAAGATGTTGGCTTGCTAGGCGGATTGGCGGGGCGCCGTCGGCAAAGCCGAGCAGAAGAAGTTAGTTGGGAGGACAGCAACCATGCCGCGCCACAACATCGACGAGGCTGGTACAATACGCCGACGAACAAGATGTCGTCCATACTACTCAGCCTCGAGGGACGCGTCGCCATGGGCCTCGCCTAGAAGATCTTTAACAAGACCATCGCCTTATCCGTGTACCAACTGCCAAGTCGTGTGGTTTCTTAGATCAGCTTCCTATCGGTGCTGGCAAAGGAGAGTGCAGATTCAATCAGCGCATGTCCCAGTTACACCGTGGGTATGTGTGGAAGAAGATCACGGCGTCACGGGACCTGGCCCTGGAGGATGTTAGCTTTGCCTAGGCTTTAAAGTAATAATTAAGCCATTGGATAAAGAATTCTACGTCGCTCCTTCCTCCGCGATATTGAGCACAAAAAATTCTAGGGCTTACAATATCTTGGCCGACCCAACCAGCCGCCATACCCTCCGCCGAGACGATCTTGCTATCACACATGTCTACGCGGCCGGCGGCGGCTGGCCGACTTGAATCGCACATGGCCTCATTTACTACCATGCTGCATGCATGGCTGATATATGCATCGATCGATCTGAAGCTGGATCCATAGCATTGAGAGGCTCTTCCGCGTGCGTGCCAATGTTGTTGCTCGCGGCCGGACGATAGGGCAGGGCATACCAAGCTAGCTGCATCTTCACGACCATGCATATCCGATGCGTATCAAGCTGGATCGAGATGGTACGTTCAGCAGATGGAGATCAGTCACTCGAGCCGTCGAGCGGATGGTCGGCGCAATCAACTTGGACAACCATGAGAATCATTGAAGGCTACGCTAATCAGTTATGCATAGAGGTCTCGATTTATTCGTATTGATTTTTTCCTTTTGCTATCTATCAGGTAGAAGTTCTCTGCACAAGTGCACATGAGGTGGAGATGCAGCTTCATTCTCAGATCCACGCCACGTAGTTAATAATTATTTTTTCCTTTTAAGTTCACAAGACTATTCTCTGCCACGCGTAAGTTTTATAATGTTTCATCCCTGTTGGTGGGTGAGATTTTATTTTGTCTGCATTTTCCTTATCATCTGTATCTCTGCCCTTACATGAATTCAATTTCTATTCTGAGCTTTGTTCTTGCCAGGGGATCTTTGGTGATGCCTGACTCCTGCTGTACAAATTAAGGTTAACTATTGAGAATTCATGGACAACAAAAGTTTGCTGCTTTTAGTTAGTAATTACAAAAATATCAGCATGACTCTGCCGGTGGATATTTGTGAAGGACTCTAGCATGGCTCCTGAAGAAAATATACCATGTAGACTCCTGAATCATGATTCATATAAGGTATGTGCTCCTCTATTCTTACCATTACCACTGTCAAAATTCTTTAAATGCATACAATTAGTGACCTAGAATTTTTTTTCTTTTTCTCTTCGTACCAGGAGCACGAAAAAAATGAACACACGGGATAGTTTTAACTTTTCGGCAAGTTCCTACAGCCGCTGTTTTAACTTTACGGCCGGCAAACTAACTAGCCAATTTATTCCACGTATCCATGTCTTTTTTAATTGGCACAGCAACAAATCAATTACTGTTCTACAACTGAACAACTCGAGAAGCCCCGCAGCCAGTTGGGTTAATAACATTGTTCGTAAAAATTCTAAAAGGATTGGCGGAAGGGCATCACATATTAGCTGGATCTATTCCGATGGCATGTATAACGTCTGATGACTTTTTTTAACTAGCAGATATGGACTATGGCATCGACGGAGTCAATGTGAATGCTAGATTGATCGAGAAAGGTACAAGTTCCCTTCGCTATAAAAACTGAAGAGAAGGTAGAGTCTAAGAAATAGATCATTTATGTGATCTTCCAAAGGCACGATTCAGCGTTGATGCTCCTAGAATCTTAGAGCCACAGGTACGGTTGATGGGCACTCCTATATATGCATCAAGCTTTGCACCACTGATATATATTTTTTTATCATACATCTAGGATCAAAGGCGGTTTGATGTGTAAGCAAGGATGGCATTTCGGGGTAGAGTCTTACTGATCCATTTAGCCATATGTAGTTGCCCTTGCTTTCTTCTTTTGGATTATTGCTAGCCATTCAATTGTTGATTTGTTCGATGTGCGCAATCGAATTTATAATGTGTTTGGTTTAACACATCTATCAAGATTTTAAATATCCTTATGTGTCACAGCCATATGGACTACCACATTCCGGTGCCGAGAGGCTGGAGGATGATTCCGCACCGGGAATCCTTGGGAGGCTGCGAGGGGAGAGTTTAGTTTCGCAAGAACCTATCCTAGAATTCTACATGGACGAACACCACATAAATTTTCTCAGAAGTACCGCTTAGATGTCACGCAGGAAAATCTCAAAAAGTGTAGACACAGCGAGGTGAAAACATGAGATAGTACCTGATTGTTTTTCTCTAGAATTCTTATGTAATAGCCCGTCCCATGTGAAGCTCAAAGGAATCTAAGATTCATTTTTTTCTTTTTACTCAAAAGATAGCAATGACACAAATATTTTCCTAGATTAGTTGGATGCTAATCACCAGCATTAACTTAACTTTATTTTTAAAATTGTCCTTTTTGCAGGCGAGAATAGGGAGCAAGGAGGTGCTCACATACACATGTGGCAAACAGTAGTTTTCATAAAGGGTTGTGGTTGCATATATGCTCAATTAAGGAAGTGGTGGTTGTATATATGCTTTCTGTATATCCATGTTTGCATATTAATATGATCTAGGGATTAGGAAGGATATTCATTTCATAGGTGGGTATGTTTCATAAGTTGTACTTCTTCACTGCCCAGACTTACCTAAATTTGGAGGTATCAATACACTAAATATTGTTTAGATATATTCACATTTAGATAAATTTGCAATACTATTTTTTGGATGGAGAAAGTACGACATTCATTAGATTGGGAGTTAGTCTGCGGAGATGAAGTATTTTATGTCTACATGTATAGAGTACATAGGAGTCGGCAGTCGCTGAACCATTGAGATGGATCGTTTGAAAATATTGACAATTATTAAAAGGACAACACGAATTTAATTATATTTCGATTATAACAATCCATTTCTGTTTTAAGAAGGTACTCCGTATCACTTGATCTATGTGTATTAATTATTGTCATCAATTCTGTACATTAATATTTTACTACAAATCTAATAAAACAAATGAAATATAAAAGAGAATTATGTGTTTCTTCTATTGATAAGCCATTACAAATCTAGCCGCGCAAATGCGCGGGTCACTCCGCTAGTTAGAAGTAAAACGAAGAACACAAGTGTTCATATGAAAAAGCGGAGCGTGTCTCTCTCCCAATCAAGGATTTCTAGGATCCGATCTTATTCAAACAAAAACAAAAATAAAAGCACACAGACGCTCTAAGTAAAACGCATATGATGTTACCGAATAAAAATATAGTTTCAGGGGAGGAACCTGATAAGTTGATGAAGAAGGGGATGCCTTGGGCATCCCCAAGATTAGACGCTTGAGTCTTCTTGAAATATGCAGGGATGAACCACGGGGGCATCCCCAAGCTTAGACTTTTCACTCTTCTTGATCATATATCATCCTCCTCTCTTGACCCTTGAAAACTTCCTTCACACCAAACTTCTGATAAACTTCATTAGAGGGGTTAGTACTCAAAAATTTTGAATCCACCTTGGTCCTGTAGTGGCACATTGCAAGAACTAAATAAAACATTAGCTACAGCCCTCTACGTCTAGAAAACCTCGCTTAAAGTCCACAAGAGACAATGCAAAAAACAGAGACAGAATCTGCCAAAACAGAACAGCCAGTAAAGACGAATTTTTAATAAATACTTCCGTTGCTCAAATCAGAAAACTCAAAACTAATGAAAGTTGCGTACATATCTGAGGAACACGCACGTAAATTGGAATATTTTTCTGAGTTACCTACAGAGAAAACAGTCCAGATTTGTGACAGATAGAAATCTGTTTCTGCGCAGAAATCCAAATCTAGTATCAACCTTCGATTAGAGGCTTCACTTGGCACAACAAAACACAAAATTAAGATAAGGAGAGGTTGCTACAGTAGTAAACAACTTCCAAGACACAAATATAAAACAAAGTACTGTAGCAAAATAACACATGGGTTATCTCCCAAGAAGTTCTTTCTTTATAGCCATTAAGATGGGCTCAGCAGTTTTAATGATGCACTCGCAAGAAATAGTATTTGAAGCAAAAGAGAGCATCAAGAGGCAAATTCAAAACACATTTAAGCCTAACATGTTTCCTATGCAAAGGAATCTTGTAAATAAACAAGTTCATGAAAAGCAAAGTAACAAGCATAGGAAGATAGAACAAGTGTAGCTTCCAAATTTTAAGCATATAGAGAGGTGTATTAGTACCATGCAAATTTCTACAACCATATTTTCCTCTCTCATAATAATTTTCAGTAGCTTCATGAACAAACTCAACAATATAACTATCACATGCAGCATACTTTTCATGATCCACAAACTCATAATTTTTATCAAGCTCAAAAATAGTGGAATTAAAACTTTCAAACTCACTTTTATCAATAATATAACAAGGTGATCGATCAATCTCAAGAGATATGGGACACATAGATAAAGTCAAGAACTCTCCAATCCCATTTTCTTTAGTAGTACAATTAATATTATCAAGTAACATAGGACCATCATCTAAAGCTTTATCATAAACATTTGCCAAGCAAAATTCTTTAGTACCATGCATTTCGACATCAGGCACAAACAAAGCATTATCATAAGATTTATCAAAGTAGCATGGATTATCATAAATAATAGTAGCATAATTATTCTCACAAGTATTACTCATAGGTACTATTTCAAAAGAATCCACAGGAACATAACATTCAACCTCTTTCGGTAAGCATGGAGGACAATCAAATAGTGTAAGAGATAAAGAGTTACTCTCATTAGAAGGTTGGCATGGGTAGCTAATCCATTCTTCCTCCTTTTGTTCGTCGCTCTCCTCTTCTTTTTCATCCAATGCGCTTTCAAGTTCATCAATTTCCTCCTCTTTTTCATCCAATGCGCTTTCAGGTTCATCAATTTTTTCTTCCACCGGTTCCAGCAAATTGTGAGTGCATTCTTGTGCATTAATGAGTCTCTCTTTATAATCAATGATATAAGGATTATCACTGTAGCATTCTATGCAAGAATTAAGGATAGTAGAGACATAATCTTTAAGGTCCTTACAAATAGCACAAGTTTCATAATTCTCAACCATGAAGGATTCTATCTCGGAGGCTCCCATAAATAAGACAAATTGTTCTACCTCTTCGAACCCATAATGAATATAGCAATTCCGATTATAGTTCGTAATTAAAAATTCCTCACTAAAGCCACATTGAAATTTAAGATGTTTAGTATCCTGTTGAGAGCAACAGTTTATATCATGGCGTCTAAGCAAGATTCTAGCCATTGTATTCAATTTTTCTATCATAGCACTCATTATTTTACCAGTTCTTGATTCTCTATAATTATTATAACATTCTATAAGCTCCAAGTAGGTTGTTGGTTCTCCCATAACAGCAGTTTTTAATTTTTCGGTTTTTCAAATTTTTATGGATTTTTGGGTATATGAGAAAAATAAAACAAGACGAAAATAAACTAGACAAAAATAAACTAAGCAAAATAGTACTAGGCAGAAATAAACTAAGCACAAATAAACTAGACAAAAGTAAACTAAGCAAAACAAAATAAAAACAAAATAAAAATAGAGAGAGAGGTAGAGTGTACTCCCCAGGTGAACTTATGAGTAGAGCTATGCCTCCCCGGCAACGGCGCCAGAAAATGGTCTTGATAACCCACAAGTATAGGGGATCGCGGCAGTCTTCGAGGGAAGTAAAACCCAAATTTATTGATTCGACACAAGGGGAGGTAAAGAATACTTATAAGTCTTAACAACTGAGTTGTCAATTCAGCTGCACCTGGAAAAGCACTAGCAACAAGGGTGATGTGAAAGTAGCAGTAATATGAGAGCAATAGTAATAGTAACACAGCAGCAGTAATAGTAACACAGGAGCAATGGCACCAGAAAATAGTTGATACTACTTCCAATGACATGTAGAACAAGTATATGATGATGAGATATGGACCGGGGTTCCCAGCGATCTACACTAGTGGTAACTCTCCAATAAGTGACAAGTGTTGGGTGAACAAATTACAGTTGGGCAATTGATAGGAATCAAAGCATTAAGATAGAACATCAATTAATTAATCATGTAGGCATGTTTTCCAATTATAGTCATACGTGCTCGCAATGAGAAACTTGTACAACATCTTTTGTCCTACCAGCCGGTGGCAGCCGGGCCTCAAGGGAATCTACTTGATATTAAGGTACTCCTTTTAATAGAGCACCGGAGCAAAGCATTAACACTTGGTGAAAACATGTGATTCTCACATCACCGCCATCCCCTCCGGTTGTCCCGATTCTTGTCACTTCGGGGCCTTTGGTTCCGGACAGTGACATGTGCATACAACTTGTAGATACAATCTAAGCAATAATATAGAGCTTAAATCTAAGATCATGCCACTCGGGCCCTAGTGACAAGCATTAAGCATAACAAGATTGCAGCAACAATAACTTCACAAACTTTATAGATAGACTAATCATAATGTATCATCCATCGGATCCCAACAAACACAACACCGATTACATCAGATGGATCTCAATCATGTAAGGCATCTCATGAGATCATTGTATTGAAGTACATGGAGGAGAGTATACCGACTAGCTACTGCTAGAACCCATAGTCAATGGGGGAACTACTCACGGAGCATGATGGAGGCGGTGGCGTTGATGGAGATGGCTTCCGGGGGCACTTCCCCGTCCCGGCAGGGTGCCGGAACAGAGACTTCTGTCCCCCAAATTGGAGTTTCGCGATGGCGGCGGCGCCCCTGGAGTCTTTCGGGAGTTTCGTCAATTGGTACTGCGTTTTTAGGTCGAAAGGGGTTATATAGGCGAAGAGGCGGCGCAGGAGGGTCGACAGGGTGGCCTCCCCCTAGGCCGGCGCGGCCAGGGTCTGGCCCGCGCGGCCCTATGGTGTGGGGGCCCCTGGCTCTCCTCCGACTCTTCTTCGGTGTTCTGGAGCCTTCCGGGAAAAATAAGATCTTTGGCGTTGATTTCGTCCAATTCCAAGAATATTGCCCGAACAGCCTTTCTGGAACCAAAAACAGCAGAAAACAGGAACTGGCACTGTGGCATCTTGTTAATAGGTTAGTTCCGGAAAACGCATAAAAACATTATAAAGTGCAAGCAAAACATGTAAGTATTGTCATAAAACAAGCATGGAACATCAGAAATTATGGATACGTTGGAGACGTGTCAGCTTGCAACTTATAGGATATCTTATACATAACACATATGCTTTATTACTACCATTGACAAAATTGTTTCTTGTTTTCAAAATAAAAGCTCTAGCACAAATATAGTAATCCATGCTTCCCTCTTCGAAGGGCCATTCTTATACTTTTATGTTGAGTCAGTTTACCTACTTCTTTCTATCTTAGAAGCAAACACTTGTGTTAACTGTGTGCATTGATTCTTACATGTTTACCTATTGCACTTGTTATATTGCTTTATGATGACAACTATCCATGAGATATACATGTTATAAGTTGAAAGCAACTTCTGAAACTTAAATCTTCCTTTGTGTTGCTTCAATGCCTTTACTTTGAATCTATTGCTTTATGAGTTAACTCTTATGCAAGACTTATTGATGCTTGTCTTGAAAGTACTATTCATGAAAAGTCTTTGCTATATGATTCAGTTTTTTACTCATTGTCTTTACCATTGCTTCGAATCGTTGCATTCATCTCATAAGCTTTGCAATAGTATGAACAAGATTATGTAAGTAGCATGTCACTTCAGAAATTATTGTTGTTATCGTTTACCTATACTCGAGGGCGAGTAGGAACTAAGCTTGGGGATGCTGATACGTCTCCAACGTATCTATAACTTCTGATGTTCCATGCTTGCTTTATGACAATACCTACATGTTTTGTTCACACTTTATATCGTTTTGATGCATTTTCCGGAACTAACCTATTGACGAGATGCCGAAGTGACAGTTCCTGTTTTCTGCTGTTTTTGGTTTCAGAAATCTTACACAGGAAATATTATCGGAATTGGACGAAATCAAGGCCCATGATCTTATAATTCCACGAAGCTTCCAGAACACCGAAGAGGGACCAGAGGGGAGCCAGGGAGGCCCCACACGTGGTGGCGGCGCGGCCAGAGGGGGGTCGCGCCCCCTGGTGTGTGGAGCGCCCAGACCCCTTCCGACTCCGACTCTTCGCCTATATAAGTCGTCGTGACCTAAAACTTCGAGGAGAATAATCCACGGTACGAGAAACCTTCCAGAGCCGCCGCCATCGTGAAGCCAAGATTCGGGGGACAGAAGTCTCTGTTCCGGCACGCCGCCGGGACGGGGAATTGCCCCCGGAAGGCATCTCCATTGACACCACCGCCATCTTCATCACCGCTGCTGTCTCCCATGATGAGGAGGGAGTAGTTCTCCCCCGAGGCTGAGGGCTCTACTGTAGCTATGTGGTTCATCTCTCTCTTTGTGATCTAGTTGAATATCATCTATGTGCTACTCTAGTGATGTTATTAAAGTAGTATATTCCCCCTCCATGATGTAATGTTGACAGTGTGTGCATCATGTAGTACTTGGTATAAACTATGATTGTGATCTCTTGTAGATTATGAAGTTAACTATTACTATGATAGTATTGATGTGATCTATTCCTCCTTTCATAGTCAGTCGGTGATGGTGTGCATGCTATGTTAGTACTCGGTATAATTGCGTTGGTCTGTCATGCACTCTAAGGTTACTTAAATATGAACATCGAATGTTGTGGAGCTTGATAACTCCGGCATTGAGGTGCTCTTGTAGCCCTACACAATTAATGGTGTTTGTCATCCAACAAGAGAGTGTAGAGTAGTTTCAGTTATGTGATCAATGTTGAGAGTGTCCACTAGTGAAAGTATGATCCCTAGGCCTTGTTTCCGAACATCGAATCTCCGTTTATTTACTGTTCTACTGCATGTTTACTTCCTGCCATATTTATTTCAGATTGTTATTACCACTCATATTCATCCATATCACTTGCATTTTACTATCTCTTCGCCGAACTAGTGCACCTATACATCTGACAAGTGTATTAGGTGTGTTGGGGACACAAGAGACTTCTTGTATCGTGATTGCAGGGTTGCTTAAGAGGGATATCTTTGACCTCTTCCTCCCTGAGTTCGATAAACCTTGGGTGATTCACTTAAGGGAAACTTGCTGCTGTTCTACAAACCTCTGCTCTTGGAGGCCCAACACTGTCTACAGGAATAGAAGCGTGCGTAGACATCATGCACTACCTTGGATACACCACAGGGGTCGCCCCTCCTCAAGAAGGAGTTGAATCCATGCAGGTCAAGGAACCCGGAGAAAATAACGCTCCAGTTCAGCAAGAGGGTGCCGGAGACAATGAAGAATCAGTCCTCGACAACCTACGCCCATTATCTGGCGATGAGTCTTCCATAGACTCGGAGGAGTACAACCGTCTGACGAAAGAGATGGAGGACAAGGAGAAAGCTGAGGTCAAATCCGCTCCGCCCAAGGAGGTCCTCGCGACCGTAGCTGGGTTGGACGAAGACACCGACTCAGAAAAAACTCCGCCTGACGCCAGAATTTCGGGTCCGTCAGATCCAAGGGAACCGCACCGCGTTCGTACTCGCGCTACGCGGGAGCTCCGACAAGGACGTGGCCTCGACTTCGGTGAAGTGATGACAATGGCAGAGCTCACTAGGTTAGCAGACCAGAATGGCAACGACACCGCGCGGCCAGAAATCCTCACCAAGCCAATAACAGCTGAAGAAGCCGCAGATCCGGGAGCTCTAGAAGCTAAAAGAAAAGAATTGCTGGCCAAAGCTGAAAAGATCACCAAAACTGCAGCAACAATGCTTGCGGAAAGGGCGGAAGTTGAGGAGTTGATAGAAGTGGTCGAGGATCAAGAGCGCAGGACCACATAGTACCTGAAGAAAGCCAGAGAACTCAAGGAACGGTGGGAAAAGGTAGTCAGTGATGCTCAAGCAGAGGCGGAAAAGATCCGACAGGAAGATATCCGCCCTCGAAAAATCAACTTCGACAGCCCCACTAACCATCGGCCTCTCGTGACCCCAAAAGATAACATGAAGAGGGTCGTGAAGCTCCTGGCCAAGAACGATGAGGAAATAGATATCAGCCACCTCTGCACACTCGTTGCTACAGCAGCGACGCAGCAGACCAAGGCGGATACTTCGCGCAAGATGGAATCCAAACCGGGGGTATGCGTATCCACCACGCAAAAGTGAAGGAGATATGCCCAAGAGGCAATAATAAAAGTGGTTATTATATATCTTTATGTTTATGATAAATGTTTATATGTCATGCTATAATTGTATTAACCGAAACATTAGTACATGTGTGATATGTAAACAACAAAGAGTCCCTAGTATGCCTCTTAACTAGCTTGTTGATTAATGGATGCTTAGTTTCATAATCATGAACATTGGATGTTATTAATAACAAGGTTATATCATTGTATGAATGATGTAATGGACACACCCAATTAAGCGTAGCATAAGATCACGTCATTAAGTTATTTGATATAAGCTTTCGATACATAGTTACCTAGTCCTTATGACCATGAGATCATGTAAATCACTTATACCGGAAAGGTACTTTGATTACATCAAACGCCACTGCGTAAATGGGTGGTTATAAAGGTGGGATTAAGTATCCAGAAAGTATGAGTTGAGGCATATGGATCAACAGTGGGATTTGTCCATCCCAATGACGGATAGATATACTCTGGGCCCTCTCGGTGGAATGTCGTCTAATGTCTTGCAAGCATATGAATAAGTTCATAAGAGACCATATACCACGGTACGAGTAAAGAGTACTTGTCAGGAGACGAGATTGAACAAGGTATAGAGTGATACCGATGATCAAACCTCGGACAAGTAAAATATCGCGTGACAAAGGGAATTGGTATCGTATGTGAATGGTTCATTCGATCACTAAAGTCATCGTTGAATATGTGGGAGCGATTATGGATCTCCAGATCCCGCTATTGGTTATTGGTCGGAGTGAGTACTCAACCATGTCCGCATAGTTCACGAACCGTAGGGTGACACACTTAAAAGTTGGATGTTGAAATGGTAGAACTTGAATATGGAATGGAGTTCGAATATTTGTTCGGAGTCCCGGATGAGATCCCGGACATCACGAGGAGTTCCGGAATGGTCCGGAGAATAAGATTCATATATAGGAAGTCATTTTATGAGATTTAAAATGATCCAGAAGGTTCTAGAAGGTTCTAGAAGGTTCTAGAAAAGTCCGGAAGAAACCACTTTGGAAGGCGGAGTCCCAAAGGGACTCCACCTCCATGGCCGGCCAACCCTAGAGGGGGAGGAGTCCCAAGTGGACTCCCCCTATGGGGGCCGGCCACCCCCCCACATGGAAGGGGGGAATCCCACCCCAAGTGGGATTCCCACCTTGGGTAGGTTTCCCTATCACATGGAAGGTTTTGGGTTCGGGTCTTATTCGGAGACTTGTAGTCCAACACTTGGGGCTTCCACCTATATAATGAGGGACAAGGGGAGGGGGCCGGCCACCTCAAGAACCACCAAGGTGGACGCACCCCTTAGTGTCCGGCGCCCCCCTCTCCCCAAACCCTAGCCGCCCCGCTCCTCCACTTCCCGCACGCTTAGCGAAGCTCCGCCGGATTTCTCCACCACCACCGACTCCACGCCGTCGTGCTGTCGGATTCAAGAGGAGCTACTACTTCCGCTGCCCGCTGGAACAGGGAGGTGGACGTCGTCTTCATCAACAACCGAACGTGTGACCGAGTACGGAGGTGCTGCCCGTTCGTGGCGCCGTGATCAAGATCTTCTACGCGCTTTTGCAAACGGCAAGTGAACGTCTACCGCAGCAACAAGAGCCTCATCTTGTAGGCTTTGGAATCTCTTCAAGGGTGAGACTCGATAATCCCCTCGTTGCTACCGTCTTCTAGATTGCATCTTGGGGATTATCGAGTCTCACCCTTGAAGAGATTCCAAAGCCTACAAGATGAGGCTCTTGTTGCTGCGGTAGACGTTCACTTGCCGCTTGCAAAAGCGCGTAGAAGATCTTGATCACGGCGCCACGAACGGGTAGCACCTCCGTACTCGGTCACACGTTCGGTTGCTGATGAAGACGACGTCCACCTCCCCGTTCCAGCGGGCAGCGGAAGTAGTAGCTCCTCTTGAATCCGACAGCACGACGGCGTGGTGTCGGTGGTGGTGGAGAAACCCGGCGGAGCTTCGCTAAGCGTGCGGGAAGTGGAGGAGCGGGGCGGCTAGGGTTTGGGGAGAGGGGGCGCCGGCCATCTAGGTGGTGCGGCCACCTTGGTGTTTGTTGGGGTGGCCGGCCCCCTCCCCTTGGCCCTCATTATATAGGTGGAAGCCCCAAGTGTTGGACTACAAGTCTCCGAATAAGACCCGAACCCAAAACCTTCTATGTGATAGGGAAACCTACCCAAGGTGGGAATCCCACTTGGGGTGGGATTCCCCCCTTCCATGTGGGGGGGTGGCCGGCCCCCTTTGGGGGAGTCCACTTGGGACTCCTCCCCCTCTAGGGTTGGCCGGCCATGGAGGTGGAGTAGTGGTTTCTTCCGGACATTTCTAGAACCTTCTAGAACCTTCCATAGAACCTTCCGGATCATTTTAAATCTCATAATGACTTCCTATATATGAATCTTATTCTCCGGACCATTCCGGAACTCCTCGTGATGTCCGGGATCTCATCCGGGACTCCGAACAAATATTCGAACTCCATTCCATATTCAAGTTCTACCATTTCAACATCCAACTTTTAAGTGTGTCACCCTACGGTTCGTGAACTATGCGGACATGGTTGAGTACTCACTCTGACCAATAACCAATAGCGGGATCTGGAGATCCATAATGGCTCCCACATATTCAACGATGACTTTAGTGATCGAATGAACCATTCACATACGATACCAATTCCCTTTGTCACGCGATATTTTACTTGTCTGAGGTTTGATCATCGGTATCACTCTATACCTTGTTCAACCTCGTCTCCTGACAAGTACTCTTTACTCGTACCGTGGTATGTGGTCTCTTATCAACTTATTCATATGCTTGCAAGACATTAGACGACATTCCACCGAGAGGGCCCAGAGTATATCTATCCGTCATCGGGATGGACAAATCCCACTGTTGATCCATATGCCTCAACTCATACTTTCCGGATACTTAATCCCACCTTTATAACCACCCATTTACGCAGTGGCGTTTGATGTAATCAAAGTACCTTTCCGGTATAAGTGATTTACATGATCTCATGGTCATAAGGACTAGGTAACTATGTATCGAAAGCTTATAGCAAATAACTTAATGACGTGATCTTATGCTACGCTTAATTGGGTGTGTCCATTACATCATTCATACAATGATATAACCTTGTTATTAATAACATCCAATGTTCATGATTATGAAACTAATCATCCATTAATCAACGAGCTAGTTAAGAGGCATACTAGGGACTCTTTGTTGTTTACATATCACACATGTACTAATGTTTCAGTTAATACAATTATAGCATGACATATAAACATTTATCATAAACATAAAGATATATAATAACCACTTTTATTATTGCCTCTTGGGCATATCTCCTTCAGTCTCCCACTTGCACTAGAGTCAATAATCTAGATTACATTGTAAGGTACCTAACACCCATGGCATTCTGGTATTGGTCATGCTTTGCCCTAGGGAGAGCTTTAGTCAATGTATCTGCTACATTCAGATCAGTGTGTACTTTGCAAATCTTTACTTCTCCATCTTCGATGTACTCGCGAATCGAGTGGTAACGTAGCTTGATATGCTTCAGCCTCTTGTGTGACCTTGGTTCTTGTGCATTGGCGATGGCACCCATGTTGTCACAGTATATGACTAGTGGGTCCAATGCACTAGGAACCACACCGAGCTCTACAATGAACCTCTTCATCCATACCGCTTCTGATGAAGCCTCTGAAGCCGCTAAGTACTCTGATTCTGTTGAAGACTTCGCCACCGTGCACTGCTTCGAGCTTGCCCAGCTTACTGCAGCACCATTCAATATAAACACGTACCCATTGTGACTTAGAGTCATCAGGATCAGTGTTCCAACTTGCATCGGTGTAACTTGTTACAACGAGCTCTTGGTCACCTCCATAACAAAGAAACATATCCTTAGTTCTTTTCAAGTACTTCAGGATATTCTTGACCGCTGTCCAGTGTTCCATTCCTGGATCACTTTGATATCTGCTAGTCAAACTAACAGCATGTGCTATATCCGGTCTTGTACATATCATGGCATACATAATAGAGCTTACTGCCGAAGCATAGGGGATCTGACTCATCCTTTCTTCTACCGTAGCCGGTCCTTGAGTCTTACTCAAGACCTTGCCTGGTAACATAGGTAAAAACCTTTCTTACTTTCGTCCATTCTAAACTTCTTTAGAATCTTGTCCAGGTATGTACTCTGTGATAGCCCTATTAGGCGTCTTGATCTATCTCTATAAATCTTGATGCCTAATATATACGATGCTTCACCAAGGTCTTTCATTGAAAAACTGTTATTCAAATAACCTTTTACGCTGCTTAATAGTTCTATATCATTCCCAATCAATAATATGTCATCTACATATAATATCAGGAATGCTACAGAGCTCCCACTCACTTTCTTGTAAATACAGGCCTCTCCATGACACTGTATAAACCCGAAGTCTTTGATCACCTTATCAAAGCGTCGGTTCCAACTTCTTGATGCTTGCTTCAGTCCATAGATTGAACGCTGAAGTTTGCATACTTTGTCAGCATTTTTAGGATCGACAAAACCTTTGGGTTGTACCATATACAACTCTTCCTCAATGTCTCCATTAAGGAACGCTGTTTTGACATCCATCTGCCAAATATCATAATCGAAAAATGCAGCTATTGCTAACAAAATCCTCACAGGTTTTAGCTTCGCTACAGGTGAGAAAGTCTCATCGTAGTCAACTCCTTGAATTTGTCGAAAACCCTTTGCGACAAGTCGAGCTTTATAGACAGTAATATTACCATCAGCATCTGTTTTTCTCTTGATGATCCATTTATTCTCGACAGCCTTGCGGCTATCAGGTAAGTCTACCAAAGTCCATACTTTGTTATCATACATGGATCCCTTTTCGGATTTCATGGCTTCTTGCCATTTGTTGGAATCTGGGCTCATCATCGCTTCTTCATACATCGCAGGGTCCTCATTATTGTTATCCACAATCATGACATTTAGACAAGGATCATACCAATCAGGAGTGGCATGTTCCCTTGTCGATCTGCGAGGTTCAGTAGTTTCCTCGTTCGAAGTTTCATGATCATTATCATTAGCTTCCTCTGTTGCCGGTGTAGGCGGTACAGGTACAACTTCCGATCGCGCTACTCGATCAACGAGTATAGATTCATCAATCTCATCGAGTTCTACTTTTCTTCCAGTCACTTCTTTAGTGAGAAATTCTTTCTCAAGAAAGGTTCCGTTCTTAGCAACAAAGATTTTGCCTTCGGATCTGTGATAGAAAGTGTACCCTATAGTTTCCTTAGGGTATCCTATGAAGACACATTTCTCCGCTTTGGGTTCTAGCTTGTCCGGTTGTAACTTCTTTACATAGGCTTCGCAACCCCAAACTTTAAGGAACGGCAGCTTAGGTTTCTTATTAAACCATAATTCATACGGTGTCGTTTCTACGGATTTTGATGGTGCTCTATTTAAAGTGAATGCGGCTGTCTCTAATGCATAACTCCAAAATGATAATGGCAAATCAGTAAGAGACATCATAGAACGAACCATATCTAAGAGAGTTCGATTACGACGTTTGGACACACCGTTTCGTTGTGGTGTTCCCGGCGGTGTCAATTGTGAAAGTATTCCGCATTTCTTTAAATGCATGCCAAACTCATAACTCAGATATTCACCTCCGCGATCAGATCGTAGAAATTTAATCTTCTTGTTACGTTGATTTTCTACTTCACTTTGGAATTCCTTAAACTTCTCGAAAGTTTCGGATTTATGTTTCATGAAATAGATATACCCATATCTACTCAGATCATCTGTGAAGGTGTTGCGGTCAGAAACCCACCGGCGAGCAACGACGGGCAACACAGGAGAGCCGGGAGCAACTTAGGGCTGCGGCTGGCCCTGGTCCCTCTGAGCGACGGCCCGCAAAGACTCCGGCACGCACGTCCGATGCTGGTGCAAAGGCGTGCCACCTGACCTATACCTGGTCAGGAAGGTGATGGAGATGCCTCGCTTAGTTTCCTGCATGGCATACACGTAAACATTAAATACGAGCCTCGATCGGCTCTTAGGTTGTCCTGTGAATCGGCTCAAGGAGCCGATCCACCCATGATTCGTACGAGGTGTACGAATATATGGTGGTCCTGCTTGATCAAGATAAAGCTAAAACGATCTACGACGATTTAGGGTTTTCACCGCATAATCGGAACGTCCTACTCGTGATTGGGCCTCGCGGCCGCGCACGGTGATCGTAAGCCAATCCTAGACAGGGCCTAAAAACCAACACGAGGTTGATCCCCGGAACATCCTGTCTAGGGCTAGCAAACTACACCCTACGCGCCGCTGGATCCTCCAACCCTTTGTAAGGCCTAACTATGCAGATATTAAACTAATCCTTGAAGAACAAGGAGCAACCATAACGGATCGGATCTACTAAATAATGATCAAGCGGGGTGCCGCCCCTACGCCTAAGATAGGCGTAAGGGCGGCTAGATGTCTAAGGGTTGCACGGCGATAGCATATGATATGAAGAACAATGCTAACCCTAACACATCTAAGATAACTACGTTGCTCGCCATCAAAAAGGCTTCAGTACGAGCAACGCATGAACGACGAATAAACTTGTACTGCCTAGATCGCAAGATGCGATCTAGGCAGCATGATGCTTACCCGGAAGAAACCCTCGAGACAAGGGAGTTGGCGATGCGCCTAGATTGGTTTGTGGTGAACGTGATTGTTGTTTATTTCATAAACCCTAGATACATATTTATAGTCCGTAGACTTTCTAACGTGGGAACAATCCCAACCGTGCACGAGCAAAACCCTATCTAATCGATACGTATCCTACTATATTACAGATACACGGGCCAACTAGCCCAAACTTTGCAAATAAGGCCGATTCAAATATATTCTTCCATATATAATCTTCAAGTCCATCTTGATCGCGGCCCACCTCTGACTCGGTCAAATTCTGGTGATAACACATGCCCCCCTGGTTTTGGAATTGATAATTCCAAAATCACTCCGCTTCTCTTTGTCGGGTCATGTCATGGCAGAGCAGAACCGTCGCAGCATCCTTCATCATGATGCCCTGTCTTCTCAACTTTTCCGCGTGATTTGACCGTTGTTTTTGGGCACCGCCTCCTCGGAAATTGCTGTGGCATTGAATCTCTACTATATCACCTTTATTTAACCGCTCTGAGCAGTTTGCCACTTCATCCCCTTGCTCTGTTCTGGCCATCGGCACCCAAAAATCCCCAATCTCCCGTAGCCATGTCCTCTTCTTCTTCCTCCTCTGCCTCGTCGGTCTTCTCCGACTCTTCCTCATCTCGCGAGCCGACGCCGGAGTGGGGCTCGTTGGCGGCGCATGACATTCTCGCCCCAACGACGTGGGACAAGGAGGAACACGATTCCTCCATCTGGTCCGAGGATGACAAATCCTTGACCGTCGGAGAGGGTGACCTTCGATTCCTCGTCGAAGGGGAAGAGGAGGCGGAGAGCGAGGATGACCGCTTCTCCTGGGACGATTTCACCTCCTCCGAGGAAGAAGCGGAGGAGGACGACGACGACTCCCTCGAAGGTTACCCACCGGCGAAGCGCCTCCGCACCTGGTGGGACGACAACAGCGATGACGACGATGAGGAAGATGAGGCTCCCGTAGAAGGCTACGGGAGCTCCGATGAGGAGCCTATCAGCAGCTGCGCCGGCGGCAGCGACGACGAGGGCAGCAACGGCCCTTAGATTAGGGACTAGTAGTAGTAGTCGGCTTTTGTTCTCTCTTCTCTGAGCAATCGGCTCTTTCTTTGTAAGAAATCCCTCTATTAATGAAGAAAATATTCCTCAATTAATTTCGCTTCCTTGTCAACTTTGCCGATCGTCGAACGAAGTCGCCGTACAGAGAGCCGATGGTAGGGCATCGGCTTGCATTATAAATGCGATTTGAGGCCAAGCCGTTGCCTAATCACGCGGTCCAACAGGTCTAACTCGCGTCCAAACCATCCTCCAACCTTAAACGCGCAGATTGAACTCCTCAGCTTAATCGAGCTTATTCCTCTAAAGTCGATAGCAATATATCGGCTTTTATTATTCTGAAGTCGATGCCCGTGCATCGGCTGTACTCGCATACTGTTGTCTCCGCATGTTTTCTTAAGTCGATGTCTGCGCATCGGCTGTGATTTTTTTTTACTGGCCGATTTAAAATCGGCCTCCACACCTTACTGCCCATCATCCCACATGCTTGGGAAATATTTCTTGAGGTGTTGACCATTGACGGCTACTGGGAACTTAACGCCGTCCAACTGCTCCAGCATGTATGCATTACCCTTCAAGGCCTGGACGACTTTGTACGGACCATGCCAATTAGGAGACCATTTGCCATATGCTTTGTCCTTAGTCCCTAACGGCAACACAGCTTCCCATACTAGATCACCGACTTGAAACTCCTTTGGTCTAACCTTCTTATTGTAGGCACGAGCTACCCTGGCTTTGTTCTCTTTAATCTTCTCCAATGACCAAAGTCTAAGTTCCGTTGCGTCCTCAATAGTGTCACTCATCAAAGCTGCATATTCTTCAGCTGTTAGATCATTCTGAAACGTGACACGTCTTGATCCAGCCGTAATTTCCCAAGGTAACACGGCTTCCTGTCCATAGACGAGCTGGTACGGCGAAGTTTTTATAGCTCCATGGCACGACATGCGATAGGCCCACAAAGCTTCTGATAACTTTTCATGCCAATCCCTAGGGTTCTCGTCAATTTTTCTCTTGATCAGGCTCTGATTGGACGCTTCAGCTTGCCCGTTGGCTTGAGCATAGTATGGAGATGATCGGATCAGCTTAATCCCCATGTCATCACAGAACTTTCTGAATTCTTTAGAAATAAAGACCGAACCTCCATCGGTCGTGATAGTTTGGGGAATCCCGAACCTATGAATGATGTGTTCTTTCACAAACTTGACCACATCTTCTGATTTCACCTTCTTCATAGGGACGGCCTCCACCCACTTGGTGAAGTAATCTGTAATAACCAAAATCCATTCATGTTTTTTACTCGACGCCAGATGGATTTTGCCGATCATATCCATGCCCCACCCTCGAAACGGCCAAGGCTTGATGATAGGGTTCATTGCTGATGCGGGTACCATCTGAATCTTCCCGAACATCTGGCACGCTTGGCACCCTTTGTAGTACTTGAAGCAATCTTCAAGCATGGTGGGCCAATAAAACCCTGATCGCCTAATTAGCCACTTCATCTTATGAGCCGACTGATGAGTTCCACAGGCGCCTTCATGCACCTCATGTAAGAGTCGATTAGACTCGGTTGGTCCCAGGCACTTGAGTAGTAACCCTTCCAACGTCCTGTAGAACATGTCGTCTCCTATGAGGACATACTTCATGGCCTTGTATCTTATCCGTTTAGGTGCCCCCTGAGCCGAATCTTTTAAGTAATTGAAGATTTCGGCTCTCCAATCATCCTGTTCCAGGAACTGCACCTGAACTTCTGACCCGTCCGATATGTCCTTATAGCCCGATGCCATTTGTGCGAGATCGTTGGCCTCGGTATTTCGGGATCTTGGGACCCAATTAAAGTTGATGTACCGAAACCGTGTCATCAACTCACGGCATTCCATCCAATATGGGAAAAATGATTCAGTTTCACATTTATATTCATCCGTGAGCTGGCTAATCACCAACTTCGAGTCTCCAAAAAGCTCTACCGCTTCTGCCCCGGCTTCCAGCAGAAACTCCATTCCCTTACGTACTGCCTCATACTCAGCGACATTGTTGGTGCAAGGGGTAGATAGTCTGATGGAGAAGGAGTACATTGCCCCCCTAGGCGATACAAGCAGAATGCCGATGCCACAACCATCGTCACAAGCCGATCCATCGAAGAACATAGCCCATGCACATATAGATAGTGCTGCTATATTGGTATTGATCCGTTCAGCTATAAGATCGGCCAACGCTTGTCCCTTGACTGCTTTCGCAGGCTGATACCGAAGATCGAACTCCGATAACGCAAACATCCACTTGCCAAGTCGGCCTTTCAAAACAGGGGCCGACAGCATGTGCTTGACCACGTCTGACTTGCATATGACGATGATCTCCGCCGTCAAAAGGATGTGATGAAGCTTGGTGCAGGTGAAGAACAGGCAGAGGCAAAGCTTCTCGACTTCGGGATACCTTGTCTCCGCATCCAACATCCTCCTGCTGAGGTAGAAAACGACCTTTTCAACACCCTCATAGAGTTGCACCACCACCGAAGCAATGGACGTGTCAGCTACTGACAAGTAGATATAGAACGGCCTGTCTTGTTGGGGTGGAACTAACACGGGCGGCGGCGTCAGATACCGCTTAATCTCATCAAACGCCTGCTGCTGTTCTGCCCCCCAGTGAAACTCGTCGTCAGATTTAATCTTCACCAGTGCTATGAACGGCTCGATTCGTCCTGACAGGTTAGAGATGAACCGTCGGACAAAATTTATCTTGCCGATGAGACGTTGGAGCTCCTTCTTCGTGGTGGGCGGCTGCATGGTACGCACTGCCTCTTGACTTTTCAGGCCGATCTCAATTCCCCGTTCATGAACCAGAAAACCTAGGAACTGACCAGCCATCACACCAAAGGCACACTTCTTTGGATTCATTCTCAGCCCGAACTTCCGAGTTCGGTCTAGGACGCGTCGCAAATCATCCAAGTGTCCCTCCATGGAGACAGATTTGACTACCACGTCGTCGATGTAGATTTCCACCAACTTGCCGATCAGATCGTGAAATATATAATTCATGGCTCTTTGGTACGTCGCACCAGCATTCTTCAACCCAAAGGTCATGACTACATATTCAAACAAGCCTACTGCCCCTGGTACTCTGAATGCGGTCTTGTGTATATCTTCTGGAGCCATGAAGATTTGGTTATAGCCGGCGTTGCCGTCCATGAAGCTCAACACCTTGTGGCCAGCAGCTGCATTGATCAACGTTTCTGCCACAGGCATCGGGTATTCATCCTTTGGAGTGGCTCTGTTGAGATCTCGGAAATCGATGGCCACTCGCCATCGGCCGTCCTTCTTTTCTACAGGAACGATACTGGAGATCCATTCAGCATACCTGCATGGCCTGATGAACCCGGCGGCCAACATCTTCTCAATCTCTTTCTTGACCTCTTCCAGAATTTCGGCCTTCATCTGACGTGCTCGTTGTTGGATCGGCCGAAATCCCTTCTTAAGGGGGAGTCGATGCTCAATGATGCTCCTGTCTAACCCAGGCATTTCTGTGTAATCCCATGCAAAGCAATCTGGGTATTCTTTTAACAGAGCTATCATCTGACTCCTAAGATGTGGATCTAACTTCTTGCTGATAAAAGTTGGTCGCGGCTTATCCCCAGGTCCGATGTCGACTTCTTCCAGCTCATCAGCCGATGTGAACCCATACCCTAGCTTTCCGTCACCCGTTAGATCGACACTAAATTCGGGGAGAACGTGTGGCAAGGATAAAACGGGCCGATCGCTGGAATCGGCCTTCATCTTGATTGTAACCGGGATTTTTTGGGATTGCCGGAGCCGATCGCGTGGAATGGCTTCCTCCTTGTCCTTGCTATGAGAGCATCTGCCCTCGTCCCCTTCCTTATCAGGGTGGCGCCCAAGCTCTACCATGTTGATGTTGAACGAGAATCTTGGCTGGCACCTCCCAGGGTACGTGCATTCCACCATATCAACGGCGTATGCCGGTAAATTCGGCACTTCTGGTGCTGCCAACGCGAATGGCAGCGGTGGACGGGACTGGAGTGGCATCTCTCCTTGGTAAGTCCCGAGAGCTGGTCCTGACGGAGAGTACTGGTGCCTCATGATTTCCTGGATCACGCGAAGAGCGACATGCTCCAAAGCGTTCACCAGGCTCTCAGAATGGCGGTGCAACGAGTGAGCCACCATGTAGTTGATCTCCTGACGCAGGGACCTGGTGTGTTCTTCTGACGGGGCGGACAGGTCTATTCCATCGAGCGCACCTTCAGGCGAGAACCCTTTCCACCTGACGCCATGTGAACGGGTTCTGTGAAAAGAGCCGATGAGGTCGGCTTCGAGGATCGCTTTGACCTCGTCGTACTTCTTCTTGAGCTCCTCGGTCAAATCCTCATACGTAACTGGGGTGCCGTCCGCCATCTCAGATGTAGATGGCGATGCGGTTGATGTCGAAGAGTGTCCCACCGGGCGTGCCAGAATGTGTTGCGGTCAGAAACCCACCGGCGAGCAACGACGGGCAACACAGGAGAGCCGGGAGCAACTTAGGGCTGCGGCTGGCCCTGGTCCCTCCGAGCGACGGCCCGCAAAGACTCCGGCACGCACGTCTGATGCTGGTGCAAAGGCGTGCCACCTGACCTATACCTGGTCAGGAAGGTGATGGAGATGCCTCGCTTAGTTTCCTGCATGGCATACACGTAAACATTAAATACGAGCCTCGATCGGCTCTCAGGTTGTCCTGTGAATCGGCTCAAGGAGCCGATCCACCCATGATTCGTACGAGGTGTACGAATATATGGTGGTCCTGCTTGATCAAGATAAAGCTAAAACGATCTACGATGATTTAGGGTTTTCACCGCATAATCGGAACGTCCTACTCGTGATTGGGCCTCGCGGCCGCGCACGTTGATCGTAAGCCGATCCTAGACAGGGCCTAAAAACCAACACGAGGTTGATCCCCGGAACATCCTGTCTAGGGCTAGCAAACTACACCCTACGCGCCGCTGGATCCTCCAACCCTTTGTAAGGCCTAACTATGCAGATATTAAACTAATCCTTGAAGAACAAGGAGCAACCATAACGGATCGGATCTACTAAATAATGATCAAGCGGGGTGCCACCCCTACGCCTAAGATAGGCGTAAGGGCGGCTAGATGTCTAAGGGTTGCACGGCGATAGCATATGATATGAAGAACAATGCTAACCCTAACACATCTAAGATAACTACGTTGCTCGCCATCAAAAAGGCTTCAGTACGAGCAACGCATGAACGACGAATAAACTTGTACTGCCTAGATCGCAAGATGCGATCTAGGCAGCATGATGCTTACCCGGAAGAAACCCTCGAGACAAGGGAGTTGGCGATGCGCCTAGATTGGTTTGTGGTGAACGTGATTGTTGTTTATTTCATAAACCCTAGATACATATTTATAGTCCATAGACTTTCTAACGTGGGAATAATCCCAACCGTGCACGAGCAAAACTCTATCTAATCGATACGTATCCTACTATATTACAGATACACGGGCCAACTAGCCCAAACTTTGCAAATAAGGCCGATTCACATATATTCTTCCATATATAATCTTCAAGTCCATCTTGATCGCGGCCCACCTCTAACTCGGTCAAATTCTGGTGATAACAGAAGGTTAGAACATAACGATAACCACCGCGCAATGCTACACTCATTGGTCCGCACACATCGGTATGTATGATTTCCAATAAGTCAGTAGCTCACTCCATCATACCAGAAAATGGAGTCTTAGTCATTTTTCCCATTAGACATGTTTCGCATCTATCAAGTGACTCAAAGTCAAGTGATTCAAGTAATCCATCAGTATGGAGTTTCTTCATGCGCTTCACTCCAATATGACCAAGACGACAGTGCCACATATAAGTAGAATTATCATTCAATTTAATTCGCTTAGCATCAATGTTATGTATATGCGTATCACTACTATCGAGATCTAACAGAAATAAGCCATTCTTTTCAGGTGCTCGACCATAAAAGATATTATTCATAAAAATAGAACAACCATTATTCTCAGACTTGAATGAATAACCGTCTTGCATTAAACAAGATCCAGATATAATGTTCTGTTATCACCAGATTTTGGACGAATCCAGAGGTGGGCCGTAAGAGAGATGGGCTTGGAAGACTACACGTGGAAGATCTCTGAAGCGGCCTTGCACGGAGAGTTTGGGCTAGTTTGCCCGTGTATCTTTAATTATAGTAGGTTATGTTTTAGATCAAGATTAGAGTTTGTATCGTGCACGGTGGGATATTCCCACGTTAGAAAGTCCCCTGGACTATAAATATGTATCTAGGGTTTATGGAATAAACAACAACTCACGTTCAACCCAAAACAAACCAATCTCGGCGCATCGCCAACTCCTTCATCTCGAGGGTTTCAATCAGGTAAGCGACATGCTGCCTAGATCGCATCTTGCGATCTAGGCAGCACAAGCTCCACGTTGTTCATGCGTTGCTCGTACTGAAGCGTCTTTGATGGCGAGCAACGTAGTTATCATAGATGTGTTAGGGTTAGCATAGTTCTTCGTATAACATGCTTACGTAGTGCAACCTCGTATGTCTAGCCGCCCTCACGCCTAGCTCCGGTGGGCGGGCGGCACCCTGCTTGTTCATCATCTAGTAGATCTGATCCGTTACGATTGCTCCTTGTTCTGCAAGGATTAGTTTAATATCTGCAATAGTTAGGCCTTACAAAGGGGGGGAGGATCCAGCGGCACGTAGGGTGGCGTTCGCAAGTCCTAAACAGGATGTTTCGAGGATCAACGTCATGTTGGTTTTTAGGCCTTGTTTAGGATCGGCTTATGAGCACCGTGCGTGGCCGCGAGGCCCAACCTGGAGTAGGATGATCCGATTATGCGGTGAAAACCCTAAATCATCGTAGATCTCATTAGCTATATTTTGATCAAGCAGGATCACCAAGTATTCGTGCGCCCCGTACGAATCATGGGTGGATCGGCTCTTTGAGCCGATTCACAGGATAACCTGAGAGCCGATCGAGGCTCGTATTTAATGTTTACGTGTATGCCATGCAGGAACTAAGCGAGGCATCCCCATCACCTTCCTGACCAGGTATAGGTCAGGTGGCACGCCCTTGCACTTCGCATCGCCGCGTGTGACCAGAAGAGCATTGCGGGCTGTCGCTCGGAGGGGTCTCAGCCAGCCGCAGCTCTAGGCTCTTCCCGGCTCTACCTGTGTTGACAGGCCGCTGCCCGCCGGTGGGTTTTGGCAGTCAACACATTCTGGCACGCCCGGTGGGACAATCGTCTACATCAACCACATCGCCATCTACATCTGAGATGGCGGACGGCACGCCAGTCACCTACGAGGAGCTGCCTGACGAGCTCAAGAAGAGATACGACGAGATCAAGGTCACCCTCGAAGCCGACCTCATCGGCTCTTTTCAGAGAACCCGTTCCCATGGCATCAGATGGAAGGGATTCTCACCGCAAGGTGCACTCGATGGGATAGATCTCTCTGCCCCGTCGGAGGAACGCACTAGGGGCCTACGGCAGGAGATCAACTACTTGGTGGCTCACTCGCTACACCGCCACTCTGAAAACTTGGTCAACGTGTTGGAGCGTCTCGCTCTGCGTGTGATCCAGGAGATTATGAGCCACCAGTACTCGCCGTCAGGACCAGCTCTCGGGACGCATCAAGGAGAGTTGCCACTCCAGTCCCGTCCACCGCTGCCATATGCGTTGGCAGCACCACCTGAAGTGTCGGCTACACCGGCATTCGTCGTCTACAAGATTGGTGGTGATCCTAGTGACTACCAGTTCTTGACCGAGGCGCCTAAGGAGATCCCTCAAGGATACGCGTGCACGTATGTGCCAGATTGTGGCAACTGGGCACTCTCAAACCAGGCCACAACATCAGGGACTCCGGCGAAAACAGGAGAAACGTCAGCGACAGAGCTTGAAAAGGCGACGTGGCTAACTAAGTACGCCACCCCGACGAAACTCCAGAGCCCAGCTCCTGCAGCTTGGCTCAGAGCTGGAAAAGCAAACATGGCTGGCTAAGTACGCCACCCCGGCGAATCTTCTCGTAGTGCAACTTCTGCAGCCAAGACAATGCGGATCAGATCAGTACCATACTGAGAGACCAGTTCGGCATGGTGCCGAAAAGAAGGGCAATCGGCTATTCCAAGCCGTACCCTGACGAGTACGAGATGATCCCGCTGCCACCTAAATATCGGCTCCCTGACTTCTCCAAATTCAGTGGATCAGATGGCTCCAGCTCCATCGAGCACATCGGCCGATATTTGGCGCAACTAGGACCGGCTTCAGTGTCGGATCAGCTACGCGTGAGGCTCTTTTCACAGTCCGTCACAGGATCGGCTTTTGGATGGTACACCTCTTTGCCAGCAAATTCCATCCAGTCTTGGAAGCAATTGGAAGAACAGTTCCATACGCAATACCATTCAGAAGCTTCCGAGTCTAGCATTGCCGATCTAGCACAACTACGTCAGAAGCGCGGAGAAACGGTGACAGAGTACATCCAGCGCTTCAGGAATCTTAGGAACCGATGTTATTCGGTGCGTAGAAGGGAAAAGGAAGCAGTCGCGTTGGCCGTAGCTGGCCTTGCACCACAGCTCAAGGACATGGCCTCCCAAGCAGATTATCCTCGTCGGCGCACATGGTTCAGAAACTATCGGCATATGAACAGCGCCACCTGCACTGTACCAAGACAAGTTCAAGCGTGCGTAGTCATGGTCGATACAGAGGAAGGTGAAGTGCCTGCGGGAGACCAAGAAGTAGCAGTGGCTGAATGGACTCGGGGAGGAACCCCTGTGTCCTGCAAATGGGTAAAGCCACCAGGGCCGCCCAGGGGATTTGATTTTGACGTGACCAAGACTGAACAAATCTTCGACCTCCTGCTCAAGGAGAAACAGTTGACGATTCCTGAAGGTCTCAAGTTCCCCACGGTGCAAGAGCTAAACGGAAAGCCGTACTGCAAATTCCACAACTCGCTTTCCCATGCCACCAACGACTGCAGGGTGTGGCGTCAGCACATCCAAGCGGCGATAGAGAAGGGGCGTCTAATTTTCAACCAGTACGCCATGAAGGTCGACACCCAACCCTTCCCCGCCGTTAACATGGTAGAAGTCATCTGCCCCGAGGGCTGCCAGCCAGGTCCCGCGTTCAGCATCAACATGGTAGGACCTGGGAACTACTCTGGCAAAAAATGGGGATGAGGGCAGCTGCTCTCATAGCAAGGACACAGAGGAGGCCGCTCCACGCGATCGGCTCCATCATGACGGCAAGCGCTACGTCACAGAGGGGGAAGTAAAGAATATAAGATATCAACGACCTCTCTCTGATCACCTCCTCAACAAATATGTGAGTCAGTATGACCAACGCCGATGGTCCAACTATGATGATGAAGGAGATCGTCTGGCTAGAGAAGCCAGAAGACATCGTCGGCAGGATCGCGATGAGGAGGAGCACGAGCGCCGTGCCACGGACACATCAAGGGAGCAAGATGACAACGCCAGACACTGGGACTGCCCTTTCTTCAGACACTGCTGAGATTCAGGAATGAGCCGATTGCCCACAATCGGCAATTGCCCAGAATGCAACCAGAAGAAGAAGGAGGCAGCCAACGTGTCTGTGTTCGAGCGATTAGGGCCTCTCCCGCCACAGAGCAAACGTGCTGAGTCACCTCGTTGGGCAGATCTTGAGGATTCCGAAGACGAGGGACTAGAAGAAGAAGAAGACAGGTACCACCGTCCAAGGTGGTGCCCTGACGGACTCAGCCGTTCACAAAAACGCAGGGTTCAGCGGTTACGCGGCCTGGAGGAAGCCGAAAGGTTATACCTGCGTACGCTAAGGAAGGCACGGCCTGATTTGGCTGCAAAGGTTCAGCGAGCCCTGGATGAAGAGGGTCGTCCACGGAGAATGGAGTGGCGTCCCAAGCAAAAGAAAGCCGATGATGAAACATCGGCTGGCACAAACATGGTGCTCGTCTTGCCGACAGAGCTTAGTGCTCCACGATTATATGATGCACTCAAGGTGGACGAAAGCAGGCGCATCAAGTCAGAGGTTGGGTTGGTTTTATCCAGCCTGACCGAGTAGCAAGATTAAACCAATGAGCGAACCGTGCGAGGCTGATCCTTGTGATCGGCCCCAAAAAATTTATGGAGGGACATTACAAAACCTTCATCGAACAAGCAATGTGGAGGCCGATTCCAGCAATCGGCCAAAGTTATCTTCTGCACATATTCTGTTTGTGGTCAGCAACGATCTACTGGGCAGCGGCCACGTCGGCAGATGAAAGTCAGCATGAATCTTTGCGAAGCCGATGTGCAAGTGCAGTGCCCTGACTAACCATGAAAGCCGATATCTGCAGTCATTTGGCAGATTCGGCTCGGGGGGCATATAGTCAGATGAACATATGCAAATAAAACATGTGCAGACATGCGTGCAGTGGAATATTGGGGGCCGATTAAGAAAAATCGGCCAAATAAAAACAAAATTTTCAGCCGATGGAAGGGCATCGACTTCAGAATTAAGAAGCGAAGCAAGACCGGCATCGACGGTCAGTGACCTACAAGGCGCGAAGTAGACTGAAGAAGCCTGGGGGGCAGCTCACCCTGAAGGTTCTCTGCTCTGGGGAGCCGATTTTGTTGAAATCGGCTAACTCTGCGTAGGCGGCACATTCGGCTGATCCATTACCGTTCTCGCCTCGACTGAGACTCGGGGGGCAGCTGGCTGGTGACTGCTCTGTTTTGGAAAGCCGATTGGGGTCGCATCGACTGGCCCTGCATTGTGATCTCCTCTGAATCAGGGTAGGAGGCCGTCAGTTTTTACAAGTTTGGACCGTCTTGTCGCTGCAAGAGGAAGAAAGGGACTAGATTCTCAAAATAGCCGATGAATAGTCATCGGCTAAGGGATTGCGAAAAATTGTGGTCAGATACCAAATCGCAGCCTGAAATTGAGAAGTTTTTGGCCTACGAGCTTATCGACATGAGGGTCCGGCTTCATGGGCGTCCAAAAGAAAAAATCCGATACATTGCTATCGGTCTTGACAAGACAGGCGGAAGGAATGAAATTGGGGCAATTGAAGGATGAATCAAAAGAACAATTTCATTAATTCAGAGGAGCGGCTTTACAAGAAAGACCCGATTGGCTCTCAAAAGAGGGATCTAGTACCTAGCGCACTACTACTACTAGTCCTATTCTACTAGTCGTCGCTGTCCTCGTCGTCACCGCCGTCGATGTCGTCGGCGCTGCTCCCAGGGAGCTCTTCGTCGCTGCTACCCCAGCCCGTGGCCGGAGCTTCTTCCTCCTCGTCATCATCATCGTCCTCGCTGTCCGCCCAGGAGCGGAAGCGCTTGGTTGGCGGGTACCCGGCGGAAGAGGAAGATTCATCTTCCTCCTCCTCTTCTTCTTCTTCGTCGTCATCTTCATCCTCGCTGTCCGCCCACATACGGGAGCACTTCTTCAGCGGGAGCTTGGCGGAGGGGAAGGTCTTGGCCTTCGCTACTTCTCCTTCTTTCTTCTCATTATCGGAGGGGAGGGGGTTCACCTCGGAATGAGGCTTGTCCTTGTTCTTCTTCGGCGAGAATGGGGGGAAGAGGTTTGAGAAGGAGGAGGAAGAGGAAGACATGGCTGGGGGAGAAGAGGGTTTTTTGGGTGCCGATGGCTGGAACAGAGGAAGGGGATGAAGAAAGCTAGTTGATCGGCACAGTTAAATAATGAGAAGCCTGGTGGAAATTTAATGTCATTACAGTTTCCAAGGAGATGACGCCGGAGCTATCGAATTTTGCAGAGAAGCTGAGAAGACAGGGCATAATGATAACGGATACTGCAACAACTCTGCCACGACATGACCCGACGAAGGAAAGCATAATGATTTTGGAAAAATTATTTCCAAAACCAGGGGGGCATGTGTTATCACCAGATTTTGGACGAATCCAGAGGTGGGCCGTAAGAGAGATGGGCTTGGAAGACTACACGTGGAAGATCTCTGAAGCGGCCTTGCACGGAGAGTTTGGGCTAGTTTGCCCGTGTATCTTTAATTATAGTAGGTTATGTTTTAGATCAAGATTAGAGTTTGTATCGTGCACGGTGGGATATTCCCACGTTAGAAAGTCCCCTGGACTATAAATATGTATCTAGGGTTTATGGAATAAACAACAACTCACGTTCAACCCAAAACAAACCAATCTCGGCGCATCGCCAACTCCTTCATCTCGAGGGTTTCAATCAGGTAAGCGACATGCTGCCTAGATCGCATCTTGCGATCTAGGCAGCACAAGCTCCACGTTGTTCATGCGTTGCTCGTACTGAAGCGTCTTTGATGGCGAGCAACGTAGTTATCATAGATGTGTTAGGGTTAGCATAGTTCTTCGTATAACATGCTTACGTAGTGCAACCCTGGCATGTCTAGCCGCCCTCACGCCTATCTCAGGTGTGGGGGCGGCACCCTGCTTGTTCATCATCTAGTAGATCTGATCCGTTACGATTGCTCCTTGTTCTGCAAGGATTAGTTTAATATCTGCAATAGTTAGGCCTTACAAAGGGGGGGAGGATCCAGCGGCACGTAGGGTGGCGTTCGCAAGTCCTAAACAGGATGTTCCGAGGATCAACGTCATGTTGGTTTTTAGGCCTTGTTTAGGATCGGCTTATGAGCACCGTGCGTGGCCGCGAGGCCCAACCTGGAGTAGGATGATCCGATTATGCGGTGAAAACCCTAAATCGTCGTAGATCTCATTAGCTATATTTTGATCAAGCAGGATCACCAAGTATTCGTGCGCCCCGTACGAATCATGGGTGGATCGGCTCTTTGAGCCGATTCACAGGATAACCTGAGAGCCGATCGAGGCTCGTATTTAATGTTTACGTGTATGCCATGCAGGAACTAAGCGAGGCATCCCCATCACCTTCCTGACCAGGTATAGGTCAGGTGGCACGCCCTTGCACTTCGCATCGCCGCGTGTGACCAGAAGAGCATTGCGGGCCGTCGCTCGGAGGGGTCTCAGCCAGCCGCAGCTCTAGGCTCTTCCCGGCTCTACTAGTGTTGACAGGTCGCTGCCCGCCGGTGGGTTTTGGCAGTCAACATGTTCATGCTCAACGCGGGTACAAAATAACAATTATTTAGGCTTAAAACTAATCCCGAAGGTAGATGTAGAGGAAGTGTGCCGACAGCGATCACATCGACTTTGGATCCGTTTCCAACGCGCATGGTCACTTCATCTTTCAGTAGTCTTCGTTTATTCTTTAGTTCCTGTTTCGAGTTACAAATATGAGCAACCGAACCAGTATCAAATACCCAGGTACTAGAACGAGAACCAGTGAGATAAACATCTATAACATGTATATCAGATATACCTTCTTTCTTTTTCTTGACAATGACGCTCTTCAGATCAGTCAGATACTTGGAGCAATTACGCTTCCAGTGTCCCTTCTCCTTGCAGTAATAGCACTCAGCATCAGGCTTAGGGCTGTTCTTAGGTTTCATAGGAGGCGTGGTAGCTTTCTTGCCACCCTTCTTGAATTTTCCCTTAGACTTGCCCTGTTTCTTGAAACTGGTGGTCTTGTTGACCATCAACACTTGGTGCTCTTTCTTGATCTCAATCTCAGCAGCTTTTAGCATGCCAAAGAGTTCAGGTAACTCCTTGTTCATGTTCTGCATATTGTAGTTCATCACAAAGTTCTTGTAACTTGGTGGCAGTGATTGAAGGACACGATTAATCCCCAGCCTATTAGGAATCACTATTCCCAAGTCACTGAGTTTCTTCGCATGCCCGGTCATGGCGAGCATGTGCTCACTAACGGAGCTGCCTTCTTCCATCATACAGCTGAAGAAGTGTTTCGATGCTTCATAGCATTCCACGGCCGCATGAGTTTCAAATATAGCTTTCAGCTCATTGACCAACTCATGTGGATCGTGGTGCTCAAAACGTTTTTGAAGATCGGCTTCCAGACTGCACAGGAGGGCACACTGAACTTGAGAGTACCGAGTTTTCCGAGTCGCGTAAACAGCTTTTACTTCATCCGTTTCAGTTTCTGCAGGAGGGTCACCTAGCGGTGCATCAAGCACAAATTGCAGATTTCCGCCAGAGAGGAAGATCCTCACATGACGGAACCAGTCGGTGAAGTTGCTACCATTGCTCTTAAGCTTTTCTTTCTCTAGGAACTGGTTAAAATTGATTGGGGACGCCATCTCTACAACATATATTTGCAATAGTTTAGACTAAGTTTATGACAAATTGAGTTCAAATTTTAATTCAACATAATTAAAAATCTAGGTGAACTCCCACACAAAACAAAATCCCTCGCATTGTCTTAGTGATCACACGAACCAAATCCACCGCACCTAAGTCCGATCATCACGAGACAAGGTGTGATTTCAATGGCGAACACTCAAAGTGTTCATCATATCAACCATATGATTCATGCTCTACCTTTCGGTATCACGTGTTCCGAGACCATGTCTGTACATGCTAGGCTCGTCAAGGCCACCTTAGTATCCGCATGTGCAAAACTGTCTTGCACCCGTTGTATGCACTTGTTGATTCTATCACACCCGATCATCACGAGATGCTTCGAAACGACAAGTCTTGGCAACGGTGCTACTAAGGATGAACACTTTATTATCTTGAGATTTTAGTGCGGGATCATCTTATAATGCTACCGTCGCGATCTAAGCAAAATAAGATGCATAAAAGGATTAACATCACATGCAGTTCATATGTGATATGATATGGCCCTTTTTTTCTTTGCGCCTTTGATCTTCATCTCCAAAGTACGGACATGATCTCCATCATCTTCGGGCATGATCTCCATCATCGTCGGCGTAGCGTCAAGGTCAATGGCGCCGTCTTCATGATTGTCCTCCATGTAGCAACTATTACAACTACTTTGAAATACTACTCAACATGAAATTTAAAGACAACCATAAGGCTCCTGCCGGTTGCCACAATACAATAATGATCATCTCATACATATTCATCATCACATTATGGCCATATCACATCACCAAACCCTGCAAAAACAAGTTAGACGTCTCTAATTTGGTTTGCATATTTTACGTGGTTTAGGGTTTTCGATAGAGATCTAATCTACCTACGAACATGAACCACAACGTTGATACTAATGTTGTCAATAGAAGAGTAAATTGAATCTTCACTATAGTAGGAGAGACAGACACCCGCAAAGCCTCTTATGCAATACAAGTTGCATGTCGAACGAGGAACAAGTCTCATGAACGCGGTCATGTAAAGTTAGTCCGAGCCGCTTCATCCCACTATGCCACAAAGATGCAAAGTACTCAACTAAAGATAACAAGAGTATCAACACCCACAAAACCATTGTGTTCTACTCGTGCAACCATCTATGAATAGAGCCATACGCTCGACAAAATACGAAGGAGTAGTTGGCGTGGTTGTCCCCGGCATGTCTGCCGATCTCTCCTTCAGTCAAAAATAAAGTAAATTGGCGATGATTCTTAAACCAGATCAGTACAGTAGAGGAGAGATTGCTAGCGGGAAGTTCTCAAAAAAAAAAAAAAGATTGCTAGCGGGAATCATCCCCCACCAGTCGATCAAGAAAAAGAGCAATTCCCCATGTTAATTTGCTCACCTGTGGCGAGGAAGTGGATCGGCCCATCGGGTGCGTGCGCGTAAGGTACAAATAGAGGCACTGCAGCGATTGTATGTCCTGTGGCAAGGGCTGTGGTGAAATTCGCCGGATTAGCCGCTAAGAAGTGGTTATGGCACCTCCAGTCCTGCACTCCCGTCTGCGTTTCCGCGAGGAAGAGGAACCCCACGGATATATACGTAGGCAAGCCATCGGTCTCCGCGTTTGAACCCACCTGGACCGGCTCATAGACGCCCCAAGACCGCCTTCCGCTCGGACTCGCGCGGGTCGGAGGAACACCCCGTCGAGCTGTCGTTGTGTCCTACCATCCAGATCAACGATTAACCGCCTCCACTTCAACGGAGAGGCAGGCGAGATCGGCTTGACCATTCGCTCGTCAACTTTAAGTTATTGAGTAGTACATGCCCTTTTTATTGGACATAAATTTGGTGCTCCTGCTATTTTAGAAAAAATAAAAATCACATTTATGTGTTTTAGAAAAATTAGAAAAAATCATGGTGTAGTCAATGAATTTTCCCATAAACGTGAATTTTTTTGATTTCAAATACAATTTTTTTTGGGCTACACAAAAATAACAAACGTGTGGATCTAGGTATGTATATTCCAAATCTCCAAATTTCAACAGATTTTGTGTTTTTTATGTAGTCTACAATATAAAGAATTTCATATTAAAATTTTACACGCTTGTAGGTTACGTCATTTATTATGTCTAGATTTATTTTCAGATTTTTTTTGAAACAAATATGTATGATTTTCAAAAAAAATTAAACAGTAGGAGCACTGGTGCCTATGAGCAAAAGACACTTTTCGCTTTTTATTGCACTATTTCCGTAACTGTATTTGATGCTCAAACAAGGTTATTGGATGTTGAATATATAAAAAAATTACTACTACCTCCTATTCATATTACTTGGGCACTAGTGTAGATGTACCTAGAACTAAAATATATTTAATACATTTATATTAGTGACAACTATTATGGATCGGATGGAGTATATGATTTAATTTGAACAAATAATTATAACTACACGAACATTAAGTAAACTAATCACACAAAACAAATCGCATCTAGACAAGATAAACCGATCACATCTACCACAAACACCAGAACTAGAAATTCTAGCAAAACATGAAACACGAAAGATGGGATCACACACGGGGGCTGCAGCAAAAATCGCGTTGGTGTTGTTGCCCATGTGAAGGTTGCTGAAGAGGTCGCTGACGTCTGGGAAGAAGTCATCGTTCGAAGACTCGTCGTCAGACTATGTCGTGTAGCCAGTAGTCGCGCGCAAGCGCTCTCTAAAATTCTGGTCGCCCTTACCCGTACAGGTATAGAAGAGGTGGGGTTCCAGAGGCCTATTGTCCCATCTATCGGTGCACACCAAAGGACAGGATGAAAAAAACAAGGGTGGTTCCGCAAGGTTCTAGAAGGAGGTGGCCGCATATATGTCTCATGCATGCTAGAGTTTGCGTCGGTGTTTATATTGTGCGGTTTGGAAAGACACGTTCAAGTTGTGTTGCCAATGGTGGCAGCAGAATAATTAGCGATCAAGCATGTCCAAAGGAATGCGCAATCAAACACAATTATAGTCGATGATCAAATCAAGCAATACCATTGTAGCCAAGACCATATCTAGCACCATCTTCACAACCACAGGGAGGCACAACTGGGCTAGAAGCCTAGAAGGCGCGGGGTGGGGAGATAAGAGCATCTCCAACGGCGCTCCCAAATAGTCGTCGGTAGGGGCGTCAACACTGCCGTATAGGGGTCGCCGGCAGAGTATCCTTTATTTAGGGATGCTGCTCCCACACCGGCGCCCCCCCATAGTGTAGTCCTAATAGAAATTTAAATTTAAAATGACATTTAAAAACCGAAATTCATACGAAATTTATACAAAAGTAACTCGAATTTAAACCTAAATAAAACTTAAACTTAATCCTAATCTACTGGCCGTCGGTTGGAGCGCACGATGGGCCTTCCTCGTCGTCGTTCTTCGCCTTTGCCGCCTGCGTCTGTGCCCGCCTCTCGGCCCTTGCTTCGCGCATCTGGTGGTGGAGCATGGCGGCTGGCGTCGCAGGAGCTTGCCGGCGGCGTTGTGCCCGCGCTGCGGTGGCGAGAAGCCTTGTTCTCGGCGTGCCTCGCTTGCTCGCGGGTGAACGCCTCGTAGTGGCGATGCGCGTTGAGCTCATAGAGCTTATGTCGCTCCGCCTCCATGAGGAGGCGTCCCGCCTCCTCCGTGTTCGCTCGCTGGCACGAGATCTCGAGGGCGTGCTCGAGGTTAGCGTCGTTGATGAACTCCCCCTGCTCCTCCTTCAACCTCCGGAAGCACTGCGCGTTCAACGACGTCAGGATCGCCGCCTGCTCCGGATCGGGGGGGGGGGGGGGGGGGGCTACGGCTGCTCGCCCCACTACGCGGCCTCCTCCGCCTCCTCAGCTTCCGCATCTGCAACGTAGGTCTCGCGCCACACTGCGAACCTTTGATCCGCGGCGTCGTCGTTGCTGTAGTCCGCGTCGGGCTCGGGCTCCGGCTCCAGCTGCGGTGGTGGTGGAGGCGCCGCAGGCAGCGCGCGTCCGTTGAGACCAAGCATGGAGTACGTCGTCTTAAGACGGCGCTGCATTTTTGAGGTGGAGAGAAAAGAATGGCGCGGCGGCGGTGGTGGAGATGAGAGGATAGCACCACGGTGGTGGACGATGTACGTACTAATAGTGGTGACAACTACCCACATTTACGGCTACGTAGGCGACTGGACGCCACGTGGCCAATCGCCGCCCTCGTTGTCGCCTCGGTTTCCGCGCGGGAGACCATTAACGCCGACGACCAACCTTCCCGCGTCGCGGCCGATGCGAACCGTCGCGTCCTCACGCTGACAAGGCGCCCCGATCCGCGAAAACCGTCGTGCCGCGAGGCGCCGGCGCGCCCGATTGGTGCCCTACGCGAAGGGGCCGGCACGGGGTTACCGTCGGTTCTATTGGGCTGGGAAATTAGCCGGCGCCGTTTGGGACGCACCGGTGCAAGCCTAAAACCACGCCGGCTCCTAAATCGCTATCGAGACTACTACGAGAGACACCGGTGGAGATGCTCTAAGAGGCAGCAGCGACACTTGAGGTGGAAAGAAAGAGTTGAAACCTCCCTCCTGCCAACGACCGTGAATGGATCCACGGTACCAAAAATCTAGGCGGCCATCTCGGCTTTATCATGGCATGGGCGGAAATAACCCGCACCCCTTAAAATAGTGTGCCCACTAAATGTATTGCACCATGGAGGGTAAAATTCTTTTTTAAGAAACGAGGGTAAGATTCTAAGTACTCCCTCCATCTAATGAAAATTATCTGAGATTTATCTAGCTTTGAATGTATGTAGACAGTAATTACCATCTAGATATATCCAAATTTTGACAGTAATTACAATTTAGATATATCTAGCTTTGAATGTAAACCGAAATGACCTCAAATAGGAACGTACTTGCAAGCGATCTAGATGCCGCAGGGGAGATCACAACGGTGCCGACATATTTGGAGAGCGTCAAGGGGTTCTACCACGTCTCCCCCAGATGCTACTCCACGCGCCGGCCATGTCCCCTCCGTCGCAACCCTATCTCCTGCAGCCGCTCCTCCTTGCGTTGGCCATGTCCTCTCTGTCCCGGCCCCACCTCCCCCAGCGGGCTGTGCAGTTAGCCACTCTGGGACCATTGAGAAGAGAGGCGGGCAGCAGAGAGAGGGATGAGAGAGGAGTGGGGATGAGTTGATTAGGAGAGAGATGGGTGATAGAGAAGTGGGGAAAACACAAGCTTTAAGATGCGTGTACAGGCTCATCCGATGGTCCTGCCAATTGAATGGTGTTTTTTTTTTACAATTTTCGTAAAATATATTAGAGGTATCAGTCCCACATAATTTTGGTTCCGGTGGCACACTTTTAGTTCCGTTCGGTCCCATAAGTTTGGTTGCATTTATTTACCATTGTCAGATTGAGGTGGATGGACGGTTTCTAGAAAATGTGTACTTACGGAAACATGGCCCATCTCCCATACACCTCAAACTAGCAGAGTGAAAGACACGGGAGAGCCAAGCAAGCACAATAATAAGTTGTCTAAAATAAAGAGGTATAGAGAATAAACTGCATACCGAAATTTGACGAGTATACAGAAAAATATCAACATCGACAATATCGAAACAATATTATTGGAACCATTATACAACATATTTTCATATTGAATGCATGTAATATTGTAAAAAATATATATATTTGTCAAACTTTGACCAGAATTAGTATGAGATATATTTTGGAGAGGGAGTGAAGTACTTTATAGCATGCACAGAAATTAATTAAGACCCCTCATGCACATAATTGAAGGACACAAACAACATCCTACAACATTAAGAGTTGACTGAAATATGCTGAGTACAAAAAAGAAAAGAAAACCACAGCACAAAATGTCTTGCCTGACAGATCATGTCATGTTGCTACATTCTTCCTTACATGCCATGTGAATTAATACCACTCCTCTCTTAAGACAACTGACTAATAGAAACTTCCCACTAAACGAATTCGTAATCAGTCTCGTCATCAATACTGTCCCACTGCACTCTCGGACATATTCTTTTGTGCCCACCTAGAAAGGTACCACAACTGGGATGTATAAGACCTTTTGCCTCATGTTGACACGCTTTACAGAGAGCTTAAAGAGAAAGAGAAGTGCTTTAGTTAATGACCAACACAAATAAATAAAAATAATGTGAAAAATGACCTTCAAAGTTAGAGCACCAGTGTATTAGCATATAACAAACTGAAGAAAAATGTGAAGATACCTTGGTCATTCTCTTTTGATGGATTGAAGTCATCCTCTTCCAAAGGCATGCAAAGATAGACTTCATCCTCATCTTCCAGATCATGATGCACCTCAGCAAAAAACATTGTATGTTTACCATCTAATTCTTTCACTGAGAAGTTATAATGCAAATATCCTGCCCCGCTTTCATCAATAAGGTTTCTTTCTTTCACTTCCAGAAACTCAAGTTCACTAGGCTACAATATAAATGTATGTCAGTATAACAGGCCCAATTTAGATAATAGTAAATTGCATTTCAATCCTGCAGCTAGATTCAATTGTGAGTTATCTTAACCTATAACAGATTAAAAAACATGGATTAACTTATTAAGAGTAATATTAATTAATACGCCAATAAAGGCCTCGCTCAATGCCTAACTAATATGAGTTGGTTTAGACAAGTAGTAAACTACATGTCCATTTTAAAAACAGAATAGAAGAAGCAATATTGACTAACACAGCAAGTACTGTCATTGAAAAATAACCAGAACAGTAATTATTGGTTGATATGGATATGACCTGCATGTTGTATTTCTTGGTATAGACTCCCAGTGCTATCATCGCGAACTTGCGATCCTGCTCTTCTCTCTGCCTAAGTTGCTCCTCACTAGGCCTAACTAATGACCTAGCAGCCTGAAGGATGGTACCGCGCCTGCAAGCCTTAATACAAGCCTCACGAAGATTATGCACAGTAAATTCCGATTCCCTAGGAGTGGGATCAGCCCAAGTCTCCAACCTTGTGTCGAAACTGCATGAGTTAAAAATAATACATAAAAGCGTAGTCATCAATTGAAGTGTTGAAGTTTCTCAAGATATGTTGGCATGTTGAGCATGTTAAGGAAGTTATTGCAGGAAATTCAAAATAGAGGACACGTTGGTTAGAAGGAATGAATGTATTTTCTAACTCGATCGCGCTGTCGTTGCTTCTGCTGGATAACAAGTTTGCTTTTCTAGAGCCTTCCCTGCTCTTCGTTTGCTTTACGGGAACCATTTTCGCGAGCAAAAATAGGGTTCCAATGAACCCGAGGAATTTCATCAAAGAGTAAATGATGCTGCCTACCATTCGGAAAAATACGAAGGAGTAGTTGAGCTGGTTTTACGCAATATGTTGTTCAATCTCTCCTCTCCTTCAAAAATAAACATAAATTAGCAACGATTCGCAAACCAGATCGGCACACAGGAAGAGATATCGCGCATATATAGGGATCATCCCCGATCCAGTTCAGTCGATCAACAAAAAGGTTTGGTCACCTGTTAGGAGGGCCGAGCCGGCGAGCCTCCGCTCCTGCATTAGGAACCCCCTCCTGCAAATCCAAAAAAACCTTGTTTCAGCTTCCGAGTTCCGGCACCGGTGAATCGTAGGTCCTCTCCATGGTTTGAACAAAAACATACAGCGATAAACGAATTTGCTCACCTGTGACGACGGCTGCGGTCGAATTCACCGGATCCGAGCTAGGGCTACGGCGCCACCTGTCCTCCCGTCCCGTCTTCGTTTCCGCGTGGAAGGGGGACACCAGGATAGTGAATTCCGTACAAATCGTCCCCCCTCCACGGATATGTAGGCATCAACCGTCTGATCCCGAGTCTCCATCCTGTCCTACTCCTACTCGTACCCATTGGGCCGGCCTCAAAGCGTTTGATCCCTTGCCTGCGAGGTGGTCTCCCTGTTAGAGCAACTCTAACAGAGCCAGGGCCGGCTCTGGCCCAGGACAAGAAGTGCGACGGCCCGGGGCCCAACCGAAACGGGGACCCATTATTTCTGGCATAGTGCATATAGGAAAAGGTAGAAGAAAAAAATTAGGCCCATCTAGCAAGCACGCAGCTTAAATTGGGCCGATTTATAGAGTTCGCCCTGGGGCCCTCCAAATCCTAGAGCCGGCCCTGAACAGAGCCCCTATTTATCGGAACTGAAAAAAGCGAGTTCAGTCTCCCGAAAAACAATTTGGTTGCGGATTTAGCGATGGCGCAGAACAGAAATCGAAAAGGTGAACCGAACTCGATGAAATCAAACGTCGCGGGAAACCAAAATTTGCGATCGCACTCGATTTCATCGAATGAAGCTAAAATTCGTTCATAATTTGTACAATACTAGGCAAAATACATGCATATTGCACGTACATTACGATCTAGGCACCTAAATTAAACTAGAATTAGCCCCCGGAGTGACTATACTGTCACCGGGGAGCTAAACGTAGCCGGCGGAGGGTTTTTGCTCGCCGGTCTTCCTAGGCGATGACGACCGCCGCCATTTCGACGACCGCCGCCTCGGAGGTGCTCCCGCACGCTTGAGGCGTCCCGGCGGCGGCGGCGTCGGCGCTGCCGTTGCCGCCGGCGGGGAGCGGCGCCGGCAGAGGAGGGTTGCACGCCGCGGCAGCAGGAGGCGCCTCGGCTTTTCCTTCCGCCGCCTCCTCCGCGCGCGCAGCGAGGTACGCCATCATCTCCGGCCACTTCCGGCCGGCCCTCCTCCATGCGCCGATGGAGCGCCTACGCCTGCCGAGCTCCGGCGACGCCCGTGCACCCGGCGGACGCCGAGTGCACCTTCCGGCGTCGGATCGACCACCTCCACTACCCACGCATCTAGCACGCGTCATTCCGGACGGAGGGGAGCTGGCCGAAGCGGCGGCACGGCGTCGGAGCGGCCGGAATCGCTCGTCGGAGCGGAGAACTGGCGGCGGCGGCGGGAGACGAGCGGCGGAGGGGAGTAGGGTTTGCGAACCGAACTCCCCTCCGCGAACCCTTTTAATAGGGGTCGCAAGGTGGTTTTCTCGGGCACCCGAACTTTCGATTCGGGCCGGCCCATGTATTCGGGCGCTGATCTGCGCGCGTTTCGGCCCGAACCCGTAAATCCGCCGGAAAAGTTCAGTTCCGGCGGGATTTACGGGCTCTGCTAGGGATGCTCTTAGGCATTTCCAGCGGCGCGACGCAAACGGACGCTGAGCGACCGTTTTTGTCCGCCGTGACCGAAAATGCATCTGGGCCCTGCTCCAGCGGGGCGACGCAAAGTGATCGGGCCGTCCGCAGAGACGCAAACCTGGCCCAAATATGCGCCAGGTTTACGTCGCTTCGATTTGCTTCTTTTTCCCCTTCTTTGCTGCCCTAGTGCGACACTACCACCCCAACCCCACCTACCGCCGTCCCGCCGCAGCGCCGCAGTACTCGCCGTCGGCTCCGTTGTCGCCGCGCGGGAGAGCAGGATCGTACTCGGGGTTGGCTCCGGCTCGTACCTGCCGGCTGTTTTGGGGCCAAACGTTGCCGGTTGCGCCGTCCTTCCACGCCGCCCACGAACTGTTCGGTCAATTGCGCCGGTTGATTTCTTCCCCTTTTTCTGCGCTATTTGTGCGCAACCATTGATCAACAGTTCGTACCCACGCAGATGGATATGTGGCATATGGTGGAGAAGTTCCACGCGGAGGTCATTGACTCCTCTACGAGGTCAATGGAAATGAATACGACAAGCCATATTATCTTGCTGATGGCATCTACCCTGACTGGGCCACACTGGTGAAGACTGTCCGTAATCCAAACTCCGAGAAGACGAAGAGGTTTGCCAAGATGCAAAAGGTTTGCAGGAAAGATGTGGAGCGCGGATTTGGTGTGCTCCAAGCTCGGTGGGCAATTGTCCGTCACCCGGCAAAAACATGGTCGCTGAAGACTATGGATGAGGTGATGACATGATGCGTGATCATGCACAACATGATCGTTGAGAACGAGCGTCCTGATGGCCACAATGAGAACCACTGGAAATTCCAAGGTGAGTTGATTGCGCCACTTCCTGAAGTTTTATCTTGGGAGAACTATCTACATATGAATGTAGAAGTCACTAACGAGAATGTCTGCAAACAGCTGCAGACGGATCTGATTGAGCATCAGTGGACATTGGCTGGCCATGAAGATCGTGTCTACAAGAATACTATCTTATTTTCATGTAGACTTTTCAAAATTTGAATGTAATAACTATGACTTACGTTGACTTCTTTATTTTGTTGTTTGAAAACTTCATAATTGATGCAAACGCAGAAATGTGTCGGACCGCTGGAGCCACCCCTAGATGCAAACGGACGCGCGGACAAAAACGGTCTGTCTCGCGTCCGCCGCGCGACAAAAACGGACGCTAGCGGACACCGAAATGCGCCGCGCCGCTGGAGATGCCCTTAGGAAAAAAACAGACTGAGTTCAGCATGCTTGGAATAAGGGATATCTGATTCAGAGCACTTTCTAGGAAAAATGAGTTGATCTCAGAAGAACACCAAACCAATTCAAAAAAAAAAAGGAGCCTGCTCTAGAATGCTAGTTCCAAATGAAAAAGAGAAGTTCCTGTAATCGCACAAACTATCTTGTTTGGGACAAACCTTCCCTTAAGAGCATCTCTAGCATATCCGTTAAACAAAAAAGACGTAAAATAAGGAAGCCTTATTTCTTGAAATGGAGGTAGTATTTCTACTTGTCAAAAAATTCTACTCCCTTTCATCCGTATTACTTGTCGTCATTATGAATGTATCCGAACTATTTTTTAAAGCAACCACATATTTTATTAATAGAAAAGTGGAAACTGTAAAATAGACAAGAAGAAAACAGATTTCTTGAAAACTTTACATATAGAACCTTAAATGATAGAAAAATATAAAACTATCCCAGGGTTTCCTCCACTCGCCGAAACTAGCGGCCGCCGCCGAACTCCAACACAGCCTATGCACACGTTTGAGGAGACGCCGAGCCTCCAGCATTGCCAAATCCGAAGAAGCACAATCGTCAACGAGGTTTTGTAAGTTGATGAACATGCCCGATGCAACCAGTGAGGCACATATTGTTGTGGAACGTCGACCGGGGGACGTTCGCGTGCTTCCTTAAACCAATATCCATCGCATCCCATCGACGAAGTCGGGGAACAACGATAGATCCACCACCTTGATGGCGTGTAACTCACACGTTCGTTGGGAACCCCAATAGGAAGGTATGATGCGCACAGCAGCAAGTTTTCCCTCAGAAAGAAACCAAGGTTTATCGAACCAGGAGGAGCCAAGAAGCACGTTGAAGGTTGATGGCGGCGGGATGTAGTGCGGCGCAACACCAGAGATTCCGGCACCAACATGGAACCTGCACAACACAAACCAAGTACTTTGCCCCAACGAAACAGTGAGGTTGTCAATCTCACCGGCTTGCTGTAACAAAGGATTAACCGTATTGTGTGGAAGATGATTATTTGCAGAAAACAGTAAAACAAGTATTGCAGTAGATTGTATTTCAGTAAAGAGAATTGGACCGGGGTCCACAGTTCACTAGAGGTGTCTCTCCCATAAGATAAAAGCATGTTGGGTGAACAAATTACAGTCGGGCAATTGACAAATAGAGAGAGCATAATAATGCACATACATGTCATGATAAATATAGTGAGATTTAATTGGGCATTACGACAAAGTACATAGACCGCTATCCAGCATGCATCTATGCCTAAAAAGTCCACCTTCAGGTTATCATCCGAACCCCCTCCAGTATTAAGTTGCTAACAACAGACAATTGCATTAAGTATTGCGCGTAATGTAATCAATAACTACATCCTTAGACATAGCATCAATGTTTTATCCCTAGTGGCAACAGCACATCCATAATCTTAGAACTTTCACATCGTCCCAGATTCACGGAGACATGAACCCACTATCGAGCATAAATACTCCCTCTTGGAGTTACTAGCATCAACTTGGCCAGAGCCTCTACTAATAACGGAGAGCATGCAAGATCATAAACAACACATAGGTAATAACTTGATAATTAACATAACATAGTATTCTCTATCCATCGGATCCCGACAAACACAACATATAGTATTACAGATAGATGATCTTGATCATGTTAGGTGATACGTCTCCAACGTATCGATAATTTCTTATGTTCCATGCCACATTATTGATGTTATCTACATGTTTTATGCACACTTTATGTCATATTCGTGCATTTTCTGGAACTAACCTATTAACAAGATGCCGAAGTGCCGATTCTTTGTTCTGCTGTTTTTGGTTTCAGAAATCCTAGTAACGAAATATTCTCGGAATTGGACGAAATCAACGCCCAGGGTCCTATTTTGCCACGAAACTTCCAGAAGACCGAAGAGGAGACGAAGTGGGGCCACGAGGTGGCCAAACCCTAGGGCGGCGCGGCCCCCCCCCCTTGGCCGCGCGACCCTATGGTGTGGGCCCCTCGTGCCCCTTCCTGACCTGCCCTTCCGCCTACTTAAAGCCTCCGTCGCGAAACCCCCAGTACCGAAAGCCACGATACGGAAAACCTTACTGAGCCGCCGCCGCCAATCCCATCTCGGGGGATTCAGGAGATCGCCTCCGGCACCCTGCCGGAGAGGGGATTCATCTCCCGGAGAACTCTACGCCGCCATGGTCGCCTCCGGAGTGATGTGTGAGTAGTCTACCCCTGGACTATGGGTCCATAGCAGTAGCTAGATGGTTGTCTTCTCCCCATTGTGCTTCATTGTCGGATCTTGTGAGCTGCCTAACATGATCAAGATCATCTATCTGTAATTCTATATGTTGCGTTTGTTGGGATCCGATGAATAGAGAATACTTGTTATGTTGATTATCAAAGTTATGTCTATGTGTTGTTTATGATCTTGCATGCTCTTCGTTATTAGTAGATGCTCTGGCCAAGTTGATGCTAGTAACTCCAAGAGGGAGTATTTATGCTCGATAGTGGGTTCATGTCTCCGTGAATCTGGAGGAGTGACAAGAACCACTAAGGTTACGGATGTGCTGTTGCCACTAGGGATAAAACATTGGTGCTATGTTCAAGGATGTAGTCACTGATTACATTACGCGCAATACTTAATGCAATTGTCTGTTGTTAGCAACTTAATACTGGAGGGGGTTCGGATGATAACATGAAGGTGGACTTTTTAGGCATAGATGCATGCTGGATAGCGGTCTATGTACTTTGTCGTAATGCCCAATTAAATCTCACAATACTCATCATAATATGTATGTGCATGGTCATGCCCTCTCTATTTGTCAATTGCCCAACTGTAATTTGTTCACCCAACATGCTGTTTATCTTATGGGAGAGACACCTCTAGTGAACTGTGGACCCCGGTCCAATTCTCTATACTGGAATACAATCTACTGCAATATTGTTCTACTGTTTTCTGCAAACAATCATCATCCACACTATACATCTAATCCTTTGTTACAGCAAGCCGGTGAGATTGACAACCTCACTGTTTCGTTGGGGCAAAGTACTTTGGTTGTGTTGTGCAGGTTCCACGTTGGCGCCGGAATCTCTGGTGTTGCGCCGCACTACATCCCGCCGCCATCAACCTTCAACGTGCTTCTTGGCTCCTACTGGTTCGATAAACCTTGGTTTCATACTGAGGGAAAACTTGCCGCTGTACGCATCACACCTTCCTCTTGGGGTTCCCAACGGACGCATGTTGTACGCGTATCAAGCTAAATTTTCTGGCGCCGTTGCCGGGGAGATCAAGACACGCTGCAAGGGGAGTCTCCACTTCCCAATCTCTTTACTTTGTTTTTGTCTTGCTTAGTTTTATTTACTACTTTGTTTGCTGCACTAAATCAAAATACAAAAAAAATTAGTTGCTAGTTTTACTTTATTTACTATCTTGTTTGCACTCTATATCAAAAACACAAAAAAATTAGTTACTTGCATTTACTTTACTTAATATCATGCATGTTTTTATTTCACTAGTTAAGCATAATGGAAAACAACAAAAATATGAGAGACCTTTATGAACTTTATCTTGAATTAGGACATGATGTGTTTGAAGAGGGAATTAAAAAACCCATGGAACTTTATATGCATGCTAATGGGAATGTTATTACTATGAATGCTTTGAACACCATTGTTGCTAATGCTATGGAAAATTCTAAGCTTGGGGAAGTTGGCTCTGATGAGCATGATCTTTTTAGTCCCCCAAGCATTGAGGAGAAAATTTTCTTTTATGATTACAATATGCCTCCTATATATGATGATAGCCACTTTGTTGAATTTGCTCCCACTACAACTAATAAAATTGATTATGCTTATGTGGAGAGTAATAATTTTATGCATGAGACTCATGATAAGAATACTTTATGTGATAGTTATATTGTTGAGTTTGCTCATGATACTACTGAAAGTTATTATGAGAGAGGAAAATATGGTTGTAGAAATTTTCATATTACTAAAATGCCTCTCTATATGCTGAAATTTTTGAAGCTACACTTGTTTTATCTTCCTATGCTTGTCACTTTGCTCTTCATGAACTTGTTTATTTACAAGATTCCTATGCATAGGAAGCATGTTAGACTTAAATGTGTTTTGAATTTGCCTCTTGATGCTCTCTTTTCCTTCAAATACTATTTCTTGCGAGTGCATCATTAAAATTACTGAGCCCATCTTAATGGCTACAAAGAAAGCACTTCTTGGGAGATAACCCATGTGTTTATTTTACTACAGTATTTTTGTTTTATTTTGTGTATTGGAAGTTGTTTACTACTGTAGCAACCTCTCCTTATCTTAGTTTTTTGTTTTGTTGTGCCAAGTAAAGTCTTTGATAGTAAAGTCAATACTAGATTTGGATTACTGCGCAGTTTCAGATTTCTTTGCTGTCACGAATCTGGGCTAAATTCTCTGTAGGTAACTCAGAAAATTATGCCAATTTACGTGAGTGATCCTCAGATATGTACGCAACTTTCATTCAATTTGAGAATTTTAATTTGAGCAAGTCTGGTGCCATTTTAAAATTCGACAATACAAACTGTTCTATTTTGACAGATTCTGCCTTTTATTTCGCATTGCCTCTTTTGCTATGTTGGATGAATTTCTTTGATCCATTAATGTCCAGTAGCTTTATGCAATGTCCAGAAGTGTTAAGAATGATTGTGTCACCTCTGAACATGTTAATTTTTGTTGTGCACTAACCCTCTAATGAGTTGTTTCGAGTTTGGTGTGGAGGAAGTTTTCAAGGATCAAGAGAGGAGTATGATGCAACATGATCAAGGAGAGTGAAAGCTCTAAGCTTGGGGATGCCCCGGTGGTTCACCCCTGCATATTCTAAGAAGACTCAAGCGTCTAAGCTTGGGGATGCCCAAGGCATCCCCTTCTTCATCGACAACATTATCAGGTTCCTCCCCTGAAACTATATTTTTATTCCGTCACATCTTATGTGCTTTGCTTGCAGCGTCGGTTTGTTTTTGTTTTTGTTTTGTTTGAATAAAATGGATCCTAGCATTCACTTTGTGGGAGAGAGACACGCTCCGCTGTAGCATATGGATAAGTATGTACTTAGTTTCTACTCATAGTATTCATGGCGAAGTTTCTTCTTCGTTAAATTGTTATATGGTTGGAATTGGAAAATGATACATGTAGTAAATTGCTAAAATGTCTTGGATAATGTGATACTTGGCAATTGTTGTGCTCATGTTTAAGCTCTTGCATCATATACTTTGCACCCATTAATGAAGAAATACATAGAGCATGCTAAAATTTGGTTTGCATATTTGGTCTCTCTAAGGTCTAGATAATTTCTAGTATTGAGTTTGAACAACAAGGAAGACGATGTAGATTCTTATAATGTTTACAATATGTCTTTTATGTGAGTTTTGCTGCACCGGTTCATCCTTGTGTTTGTTTCAAATAACCTTGCTATCCTAAACCTTGTATCGAGATGGAATACTTCTCATGCATCCAAAATACTTGAGCCAACCACTATGCCATTTGTGTCCACCATACCTACCTACTACATGGTATTTCTCCGCCATTCCAAAGTAAATTGCTTGAGTGCTACCTTTAAAATTCCATCATTCACCTTTGCAATATATAGCTCATGGGACAAATAGCTTAAAAACTATTGTGGTATTGAATATGTACTTATGCACTTTATCTCTTATTAAGTTGCTTGTTGTGCGATAACCATGTTTCTGGGGACGCCATCAACTATTCTTTGTTGAATTTCATGTGAGTTGCTATGCATGTTCGTCTTGTCTGAAGTAAGAGAGATCTACCACCTTATGGTTAAGCATGCATATTGTTAGAGAAGAACATTGGGCCGCTAACTAAAGCCATGATCCATGGTGGAAGTTTCAGTTTTGGACATATATCCTCAATCTCATATGAGAAAATTATTAATTGTTGTTACATGCTTATGCATAAAAGAGGAGTCCATTATCTGTTGTCTATGTTGTCCCGGTATGGATGTCTAAGTTGAGAATAATCAATAGCGAGAAATCCAATGCGAGCTTTCTCCTTAGACCTTTGTACAGGCGGCATAGAGGTACCCCTTTGTGACACTTGGTTAAAACATGTGCATTGCGATGATCCGGTAGTCCAAGCTAATTAGGACAAGGTGCGGGCACTATTAGTATACTATGCATGAGGCTTGCAACTTGTAAGATATAATTTACATGATACATATGCTTTATTACTACCGTTGACAAAAGTGTTTCATGTTTTCAAAATCAAAGCTCTAGCACAAATATAGCAATCGATGCTTTTCCTCTATGGAGGACCATTCTTTTACTTTCATTGTTGAGTCAGTTCACCTATTTCTCTCCACCTCAAGAAGCAAACACTTGTGTGAACTGTGCATTGATTCCTACATATTTGCATATTGCACTTATTATATTACTCTATGTTGACAATATCCATGAGATATACATGTTACAAGTTGAAAGCAACCGTTGAAACTTAATATTCCTTTGTGTTGCTTCAATGCCTTTACTTTGAATTATTGCTTTATGAGTTAACTCTTATGCAAGACTTATTGATGCTTGTCTTGAAGTACTATTCATGAAAAGTCTTTGCTATATGATTCACTTGTTTACTCATGTCATATACATTGTTTTGATCGCTGCATTCACTACATATGCTTTACAAATAGTATGATCAAGGTTATGATGGCATGTCACTCCAGAAATTATCTTTGTTATCGTTTTACCTGCTCGGGACGAGCAGAACTAAGCTTGGGGATGCTGATACGTCTCCAACGTATCGATAATTTCTTATGTTCCATGCCACATTATTGATGTTATCTACATGTTTTATGCACACTTTATGTCATATTCGTGCATTTTCTGGAACTAACCTATTAACAAGATGCCGAAGTGCCGATTCTGTTTTTCTGCTGTTTTTGGTTTCAGAAATCCTAGTAACGAAATATTCTCGGAATTGGACGAAATCAACGCCCAGGGTCCTATTTTGCCACGAAGCTTCCAGAAGACCGAAGAGGAGACGAAGTGGGGCCACGAGGTGGCCAAACCCTAGGGCGGCGCCCCCCCCCTTGGCCGCGCGGCCCTATGGTGTGGGCCCCTCGTGCCCCTTCCTGACCTGCCCTTCCGCCTACTTAAAGCCTCCGTCGCGAAACCCCCAGTACCGAGAGCCACGATACGGAAAACCTTACTGAGACGCCGCCGCCAATCCCATCTCGGGGGATTCAGGAGATCGCCTCCGGCACCCTGCCGGAGAGGGGATTCATCTCCCGGAGGACTCTACGCCGCCATGGTCGCCTCCGGAGTGATGTGTGAGTAGTCTACCCCTGGACTATGGGTCCATAGCAGTAGCTAGATGGTTGTCTTCTCCCCATTGTGCTTCATTGTCGGATCTTGTGAGCTGCCTAACATGATCAAGATCATCTATCTGTAATTCTATATGTTGCGTTTGTTGGGATCCGATGAATAGAGAATACTTGTTATGTTGATTATCAAAGTTATGTCTATGTGTTGTTTATGATCTTGCATGCTTTCCGTTATTAGTAGATGCTCTGGCCAAGTTGATGCTAGTAACTCCAAGAGGGAGTATTTATGCTCGATAGTGGGTTCATGTCTCCGTGAATCTGGAGGAGTGACAAGAACCACTAAGGTTACAGATGTGCTGTTGCCACTAGGGATAAAACATTGGTGCTATGTTCAAGGATGTAGTCACTGATTACATTACGCGCAATACTTAATGCAATTGTCTGTTGTTAGCAACTTAATACTGGAGGGGGTTCGGATGATAACCTGAAGGTGGACTTTTTAGGCATAGATGCATGCTGGATAGCGGTCTATGTACTTTGTCGTAATGCCCAATTAAATCTCACAATACTCATCATAATATGTATGTGCATGGTCATGCCCTCTCTATTTGTCAATTGCCCAACTGTAATTTGTTCACCCAACATGCTGTTTATCTTATGGGAGAGACACCTCTAGTGAACTGTGGACCCCGGTCCAATTCTCTATACTGGAATACAATCTACTGCAATACTGTTCTACTGTTTTCTGCAAACAATCATCATCCACACTATACATCTAATCCTTTGTTACAGCAAGCCGGTGAGATTGACAACCTCACTGTTTCGTTGGGGCAAAGTACTTTGGTTGTGTTGTGCAGGTTCCACGTTGGCGCCGGAATCTCTGGTGTTGCGCCGCACTACATCCCGCCGCCATCAACCTTCAACGTGCTTCTTGGCTCCTACTGGTTCGATAAACCTTGGTTTCATACTGAGGGAAAACTTGCTGTTGTACGCATCACACCTTCCTCTTGGGGTTCCCAACGGACGCATGTTGTACGCGTATCATTAGGCAGCTCACAAGATCCAACAATGAAGCACAATGAGGAGAAGACAACCATCTAGCTACTGCTATGGACCCATAGTCCAGGGGTGAACTACTCACTCATCACTCCGGAGGCGACCATGGCGGCGTAGAGTCCTCCGGGAGATGAATCCCCTCTCCGGCAGGGTGCCGGAGGAGATCTCCAGAATCCCCCGAGATGGGATTGGCGGCGGCGGCGTCTCAGTAAGGTTTTCCGTATCGTGGCTCTCGGTACTGGGGGTTTCGCGACGGAGGCTTTAAGTAGGCGGAAGGGCAGGTCAAGAGGCGGCACGAGGGGCCCACACT